>NW_024344378.1:54317934-54811566 GCF_902729225.1 Pteropus medius | reverse complement strand
AGGAAGGAAGGAAAAGAAAGAAAGAAAGAAATTCAAAGTGAGAACCCACAGCAATAAGGATTAAGACTTTTACATATAAATCATTTGCCAAATCTTAAAGACCTTAGATTTGGTTTTTGTGATTTTATGGTCCATGGTGCAGAGCTTAAGAAAACAAAGACAAATGAAGGTCTAGTATAAGGGCTCACATAATATTGTCATGTAGACTAGAAATAAGTCAGCTGCTCCTGCACCCTCAAAGACTTCTGGAATAGGTATACTTAAACGTAAATATTCTTACTATATTTAAATAAATTAAAGAAAGAATTTATGTCAAGGTCTTTCGTGCTAGATACAGGAGGAAATAATTTTTCTTGGAAATAAGTAAATCATAAAAAAAGACTCATGGGTTTACACTGCCTGGATGGTCATTAAAACTGTAGGCTGAGAATTTAAGTAAACATGTTTCCAAGTTGGTATATTCCCCAAGAGACTGAAACAGAGAAATGTTAATACTCTTGGGAGTAACCCACCTTCATTCAACATCTCAAAGAAATCCCACAAGCAAAGTTTTAAGGATATATAGGCTCATAATTAGAAGCTAAATTAAAAAAAAAAAAAGAAAGAAAAGAAAAAACTACACAAAGTATGATAAGTGAAAGTGAGAAAAAGCAACAGAGTAGACTTATACTCTCAAAGTCTTCAGGAATAGGTGTACTTAGATATAATATTCTTACTATGGTTAAATAACTTGGAGGGAGTAAAGGTGAGAAGTAAAAGTCTATGAAAATGAAAAATGAGATTTCCCCCCCCAGTTTTATTGAAGTATAATAGACAATTAGTCACTCATATTTACATTGTACAATTCAATGAGTTTTTTTTCAATTATAGATGGCATATAATAATATATTAGTTCCAGTTGTACAGCACAGTGATCAGAGATCTTTATAACTCACAAAGTGGACACCCCACTAAATCAGGTACTACTCTTCCCTCTTAAATATTTTTTACAACATTGATGAATGTTTCTTATGCTATACATTACATCTCTATGACTATTTTGTATCTATTCATTCATACTATTGATCTCTTTGCCCTTTTTCATTGTTCCCCTAACCCCCTTCCTGTCTAGTAGACCTCAAAATATTCTCTGTATCTATGAATTTATTTCCATTTTTGTTGTTGTTTATTTTGTTCTTTAGATTCCACATGTATGTGAAATCATATGGTATTTGTCTTTCTCTATCTAACTTATTTCATTAGTGCAATACCCTCTAGGTTCATCAAGGCAGTATCTTTTACCATCCCCTTCCTTTTAGTCTTTGTGCATTTTTTAATCTCAAGTGAGTCTCTTGTAGGCAGCATATGTAGGGCTCTTGTTTTCTTATCCATTTAGTCACTTTATCTTTTGATTGGAGCACTTAAATTTTTTCCATTTGAAGTACTTGTTAATAAATATGTAGTTATTACCATTCTTTATTCATATTTTTGATACATGTTCTTTCTTCTTAAAGAAGTCCCTCCAACAATTCCTGTAATACTGGCTTGGTGTTGATGAATTCCTGTAGCTTATTTTTGTCTGGGAAGCTGTTTATCGGTCTTTCGACTCTAAATGATAGCTTTGCTGGATAAATTATTCTTGGTTGTAGATCCTGGGTTTTCATCATGTTGAATATTTTGTGCCAAGCCCTTCGGTCCTGTAAAGTTTCTTTTGAGAAATTGGCTGCCAGTCTTATGGGTGCTCTCCCTGTAGGTAGCTAATTGCTTTTCTCTTGTTTTTAAGATTCTCTCTTTGTATTTAACCATTGGCATTTTAATTATGATGTGTCTTAGTGTGGGCCTCTTTGGGTTCATTTTTTTGGGAAACTCTCTGAGCTTCCTGGGGTTGTGTGTCTATTTCTTTCACCAGGTTAGGCAAGTTTTCCATTATTATTTCTTCAAATAGCTCTTCAACTTTTTGTTCTCCCTCTTCAGGTACTCCTATGACATGGATGGTGTTACCCTTAATTTTGTCCCATAGGCTTATTAAATTACTATATTTTTGGTTACTTTTTTTTTTCTCCCATTCTGGTTGGGTGTCCTTGGCTTCCCCATCCTCTATATTGGTGTTTCGATCCTCTTCTTCCTCCACTCTGTTGATTCCTTCTAATATACTCATCTCAGATAATGTATTCTTCACTTCTGACTGGTTCCCTTTTATAATTTCCATTTCCGTTTTTATGTTTTTTTTTAATCTCTTTCTAAAGTTCTCATTGAGTTCATTTACACTTCCCTTAATTTCATTGAGCATCTTTATAACAGTGTTTTGAACTCTCCATCTGTTAGATTGCTTGACTTCATTATTCCTGGATCTCGGTTCTGTTCTTTCCTATGGTTTCTGCTTCTTTGTCTTCCCATTTTGGCTGCCTTTCTGTGTCTGTATCTATGTACTAAGCAAAGTTTCTAAGTCTCCCAGTCTTATTAGTGTGACTTTGTGTAGTAGTTGTCTGGCAGCCCAGCCCTGAGAGAGGTTCAGCTGCAGGCCAAGTTTAGCCCCAGCCTGTGCTCCTCAGGGGCTACCTGTTAAGATTCAGCATGCAATCCACAGATGCTGTTTTTATAGTTGCCTCAAGAAGCCATGCCAGAAAATGAGGTCAACTGCCACCAGTGCAAGTTTTGGCACTGCTTAGCAAGTGTCAAAGGACTCCCTGAGAACACAATAGAATGTGGCTTGCGTAGGGCCATGAGTTGGGGGAAGCGGAGTTTCAGGAAATCCTCTGGGCAGAGCAACTTCTGTTATCCAGTTTGATGATGTCTCAGCTATGGTGGTGCTGCTTCTGCACAGTGGGAGGAGGGATGGCTCAACAGAGGAGCAATGGATACCGCCAGCACTTCTGTCAAGAAGAAAGCCTCACTTCTGGCCCTCACTCCAACAACTCAGGGTTCCCTTATAAGTCCCTGGTGTCCCCCGAGCAGCCGACCCAGCGCTGGTGCTCAGAGCTAGCAAGTTGTCACCATGAAAGTCTGGTTGCACACATGTGGACACAGGCCCTCTAAGAGGATTTTGCAGCTGGCCTTTGTCTCACTCAGACGCTTAGGAGGGACAGTCTTACGTTTCCCTCCTACCGTTACAGGGTGATTTCTTATTTCTCTTCCTAATTGTAGTACTTCTGTTCTTCTGGACTCCTAGACAACTCTGCTTGCTGTTTGCTCCTTGTTTCCATTTCAACTTTAATGTGGTTGCAAGAGGGGATGAATGATACTTCTATCATCTATGCCATTTTGATTATCACCAAAAATTAAGATTTTAAAAATAAAAACAAAACCCCAGGAAATAACATTTAAATATTGAAAAGAATAATATGAAAAAGCAGATTAGGCAAAACTGCAAATAGAATTATAGAATTAGAGTTACAAAGAAATTATTTAGAAGGCAACACAGAGGGACAAAGAGAGTGTTGACTGGAACATTATATTGAAATTTCTACCAATGTTAAACAAATGTCAAGTTATAAAATATTAAATTACATATACATTAATTACGTAGTCACTAAAATTACTTATTTACAGAAATAATTCACTCATTCAACTTTTATTAACTCCCAATCAATGTGCTAGATTTTGATAGTACAAAAATGGGCAAAAACAAAACAAAACAAAACATTAGGTAATGTAAAAAATTTGACTATATAATAATATGTAGTTTTAGTTGATAGTGTTACCAGAGAGTGGGATTCCCCTCTTGACACGTTGTCCAGGCTCTTGATGTCTCTAAGAAAGAATTGAGCAAAACACCGAAGTACAGCAGAAAATATTAGCTTTATTGGAAGGGAATGTAAAGCAACAGTACATTTCCAGATGTGGAAGCGGGCCTAAGAAAGAGAAGGGTGGCTTAAAAGGCACAGTAACAAAGCCTTTGGGGTTTTTATCCTTATTTGCTGTGGATGGTTACTTTTCTTAGAAGAGTGGGCTTTCTTGATTGATTACTAATATGGACAGGACTCAGAGACCCATAATTTGCTTTTCGCTCATGTCCGTTCCCAGAATTCAGTCTGTTATAATGATATTAATGAACTTCCAGGCATATGCATCATTTATAATGATGGTATATTGAAGTTCAGCTGAGCTGAAGGTCATTGTGGTCTTCATTGTGCAGGTACAAGTGACTGGCTGAAACTAGTACCCATTTTCTGATCACTTGTTAACTTGTATGAGTTACTTTTAGCCCCAAAATGCCTTTTGGCTTACTTAATTGTGGGTAGACTGGGATAGACCCTTTCTAGAATAGGATGACCTCAGTGTTTTGCAGGCAGACTCGAAACTCTCTATCTAATTTTTCTACCTAACCTTTTTCTAAGAGCTATGAACCCCTTCTTACTAGTATGGATGGTGACTGATGGGAAGTCTCTTCTACATCTGCTTCCTTATGAGGAGGGTGTAGTGCCTGCCTACTAAGGTTTCATGGAGCTCTTTCCTTCCCTGTCTCAGTCAGATCGGGGTCTTGGACATCCTGCTGAAATGCCACCCCTCTCCCTAGTCAAGAGAAAAAGAAGATGCAAACTTGTTTAAATCATATATTTATTAATTTTCTTGCTATTGATTTTCCTATTAAGCAAGTGAAGGAAAACAGGCTTGGTTAATATATTTCTTAAAGAAAAAAGAAAAAAAAAACCTTGATTAAAGGTCCCTTTCTGCCAATAATGGGCTGAAAAGAATGCTGAGCTTCAGTGATCCTTATCAATAGCCAGAGGAGCTAAGTCTCCAGTTTCAGGGTAATTATCTGAGTTAGAAGGAGAGAGCCTTTACCCAAAGAAAGGAGGTAAGAAAAAGTCTTAACTGTGTGTACCTGGAAAAAAAAAAAAGTTCTTAAATATATTTTATAAATGATGGCCCTTATCAATAGTATTCTTAAAATTGACAGAAAAAAATATTTTCTAAAAATAAAATCTATGACAGTTTTTGGTAGGTTATAGTGCAATAGAAAGTTTGACCTCAGTAAACCAAATATTGCGAGAATTCTCTGAAAGACAGTAGGAAGATAAGATTTTATTGATGCCAAAAATAGCCTATCACAAACTTAGGAAAGAATTAGATCAAAAAAAAAAAAAAATAGAAGGGTACTCAGTTTCCCCAGCTAAGAAATGGAGGAATCACAGGGAACAAGAGGAGTTATGGAACCACTCAGGGATATGTGGTTGCAATACCATATATGATTGTCCAGCTTACTTGATCCCTTGCTTCTAATGTGCTTTGTGCAAGACCCTAAATCTCATGACTATCTGCACCAGACAATGACAGAGAGTGGGGGTTGGGGTCTGAAAGAAATTTCTTGGAAGGCTGGAAATTGCAGATAGTATTATCCTCACTACTCGCTGAAAACTAGATATTTTTGTACACTCCTAAAACTGCTTTCTACTACTTTCTTATGGTCACTAAAAGGAGGTTGGCAATTCTAAGTTATAAATTCACATGCTTACAGAAGATCTAAAAAACAAAAATGAGAGCACATGCACAAGACCAGAAAATACCTGAGGAAAACTGATATAATTAAATGGAGGCAAGCAGATTTAATATAGTAATGAAAAGAAGACTTTCAAAAAGTATAGAAGTTTAAGAAATAATGTTGTATCTTAAAATATATCTATCTTGTCATAATTGTATTAAAATAGTGACCTTATAAAGGAAAACTCTACTTGTAAACATTACAAAATCAAGTTATAATACATGGCAAAGCTACCACTGAAGAGCAAATCGTTAAAACAAATAATGATTGGAAATTCTTCTAGAATAAAAAATAAAAAAAGTAAGATCTTGAAACTTTAAATAAAAAATTAAGAAACATGATGTTTCCACACCCATCTGTTAAGAGTTCCAGAAGGAAAGACTAGAAAATGTACTGGAAGGAAATACTTAGAGAATTAGTAGGATATTTCATACACTGAAATAAATTCAAGTCTTTAAGATGACCAGCCTCTCTGAGTGACAAACAGGAGGCAGAAAGATATAATCTCAGGCATACAAACACAAACATGCATGTACCCACAAACACACACACATATGCATATACATATACAAATCTATACATTTGACTACATAAAGATGCACACATACTGATAAACACAGATATACAGAAGCATACGCACATATCCTCATATATACACATATGGCAGGTACATATATACAAATGATTATAAGCATGTACATAGAAATATATATATAAAACATACATATGCAAACACATACATATACACATCATACACATGTATATCCATAGGCACATACACCTGTATATGCATATACACATATCTAATTCCATACATATCTATGAATGAAAGTAAAAAATATTAGTGATTGTGAGATTGCAATGTATTTTCTAAAAGATTTTTTGGTATTTTCCAAATTTTTATGTAGGAATATATATTTTGAGTAGATGTTATATAGCAAATATCATTTACTTCTGTAATAGAAAGATTTGGTCAACCTCACTATTATTTTTAAATTAAAATTTATTTTTGGTAAAACCAGACAATTAATTTGAATAAGGCACATTCTTCAACATTCCTAAGAAACAAATGGAAAAGCAATCACAACTGGGAGTGAAGGCAATGCTAAGAAATTTGACATGAATATCGGCAAAGCCCATTTATTTTTGTTAAGTAGAAAAAAAAGAAAAATGAATCTCACTATTTCTTAATCTGGCCCTTTTTTTCTAATTTTTTATGAATATAATTACACAAAACTACCTTCTATGAACTCTACATTCTTTGACTGTTCCTGTAGTCTCTAAATATTTTCTAAATAATTCTTTTTTAATCTATTAGTGAATAAGCTCAAAAGTTAAAAAATGAAGCTAAAAGATTCATTAGAGATAGTTAAAATTATGGTGATTGCAATTTTTGGACTTTATGTCAAAAATGTGTTTGCCTATATCACTTATAATTTAATTAGAGATTGGGCTGAACTGGTTCAAAATCAGTATCAATTACCTGCAGAAGAATCCGAGGGAAGTGATCTTTAGAAAGGAGGTCAGAATCAAAAGGGGAACTTTCCAGCTAGCTGACATCTATACTGTTCCAGCGTGGTATAGTCTCTTTACATACTTCAACTCACCTAATTTAAATGATAAAGAGATCTGGTTGACTGGTGTGGAAAGAAACAGAATTAGTTTGTACATGTATCTCTAACTTCTAGGCTACTCTGCAAACTCTCCACGAAATTGTTATTTAACTTTAAAAAACTACTTTCTGTGTTCATTTCCAAAACTCGAGTGAATTTGAGAGAAAATCAATTTTCAAATGGGTTTTCTTAGTTAAATGAAACTTGAATTTTGTAGAGTGACTCAGCATCTCTAGGATGATAAAGCTTTGGGCTTGTTGGTGCTTATTTTGGGGAAAGCAGTTGGCCTAAGTAATCACCAGTTTCCTTTGGGCCTCAGTGACCTATTGGAGAGGCTGACGTACAGATCCAGCATACATGATATATTAACTTGCCAAAGCGAGGTGCAGCCCGATATGGCTGCCTGATATTCTCTGAAATGTCTAAACAGCTTTGCCAGTATATTAATATCTTAGCAGTAAGTTAAAACTAGATTTAAAAGTAAGTGCTACTTTCTATCAATTTTGGTGACTGCTGAGTGAACTATGTATTTTTTTTTTGGTTGAGGGGGCACTCCGTGTGGAGGGTGGTTCTGAAAACTTTCTAGGCTTAGCACAGAGCATGCCGATTAACTAGCTATATTTATTATGGGTGCAGAATATAGGAGCTCTGACATAGAAGCATTCATTCTCATCAGCACTGTGATCTTGGACAAGGCATTTGCCTTCTCCAGCCCCAATTTCCTCATTTCTAAAAAACCTATCTCATAAGATTCCTAGACAGATTAAAAGAGACAGCACATGTAAACCCATACTATCTGAGAGTTGTTCATTCAATAAGCACACTTTTCCTTCATTGAATTGATTCTTTTAAGTGATTTTCTATATAAAGTATTGTAGATCTGGTCATCATTTAACTGTTTATTTCCAAAGATGGTATAGGATAATAGAAAAAAAAAATCTCATTTTTTCCCCTAATATCCAGAAATTTTTCTTGGGATAAAAATACAGAGAATGCCACTAGGCCTGAAGACCAAGAAATACTCATCTGTGCTAACAGGTCAATGTATGTGGAAGTGACATTTTAGACCTGTGATATAAGTTGGTATACACAGACAATTAATAGTATAAATGCCAATATCGTTAAATAATTTCTAATGCATGACTAGATACGCAGATAATTTTGGATTTTTAAATGGAGACCTAAGTTTTACATATCCAGCCCCCGCTGTAGAGCTATGGGATACAACATCCTAGCCATTTATATGAACAATTAGGACAAAAAAATCAACTTTCCAGAACTGAGATTGGTGTCACTTTCAGAGAAGTTTATTCATCGGGAGTGGGAGTAAATATCTGAGTTGTTAAAAAGGATTTAAAGAACATGGAATTGAGGATTAAACAGAACTAATTTTGAATCTCTTTCATTTCTGGCCATGTGACGTTGAGAGAAACATTCTGTATCCCTGGGGTTTTAGTTTCTCATCTGCAAAGTAGAGCTGATAATGACTATCGTTTAGGGTCACTGTGGAGATTACATTAATGTATATATGGCATTTAGGCCCAATGCCAGCACATATTTGGGGAGAAATACAACACTATGAGTCTTAAGCGCTACAACATTTAGTAATATTTTTTCATTTTTACTTTTGTCTAAATTTGAGTTTCATGTTAGATATTATTATTCTTTGTAACAACCTTTTCATGCTGAAAGTTCATTACGTATGTAAATCCGAGTTTTTTTTTCTGCTTCTCAATAGGATTAGTGCTTTGCCAAATCACTAATTACCGAATTAGCAAAAACAGCTGGTTTAAATCAAATCATTGATGGAAGTTAAGGTGAGGAATAGCAATGTCAGGGTAGCATTGATTTGAACAGCAGATAGGCATGCCATGTTTAACCTTCAAGTTCAAATCACACTGTTAGGAAATCCACCATTAATGCTAATTGGGAGGAGAAAATCAAATAATCCATTTGCTGAGTGAGAAAAAAATAGATCAGCATTATTGGACAATGACCCTCTTCAAATGAATCATGTAACACAATTTATAGGCTATGCACCCTAAAGTTCAAGGTCTTTAATCAAAATGGGAAGTTACCCAACAATCACTGAGCCTTTCCTGTGTGTGTGTGGTGGGGAGGTCCCTGAGATCCTGATCCCTAGAGATGCTAGAATAATGGCAAGGCTTTTCATTGTATTGGTCATGGAAAAGAAAACCCCTACCCCCACCCTAGTGTACCAGGATATAGAGAAAGATTGACAGGCAGTTAATTCTTAAAGGGCCAAAGATCTGGTTTTATTTTTAATGCTCTATCTTGAGCACCTATATTCTTCCTCTCATTTACCCTTAGGACTTGAAGAAGTCTTTTCTCTCTAAATGCCCATGAGAATGGAGATTAATGATAATAACACTGTGCTTAGCAGGATGTTGGGTAAGTAGATAAAAATGATAATAATGGGAGATTGTCCTTTATGATAGTGCCATAAGAATAGACTGTTATAAATAGGGATGGGTAGTTGCCAGGTGAATTCAGGGCTCAGTTCCAGTAAATAAATCATGGCGACTAGATCAATTGGTTAGAATTCTGCTATGACGTAAATTCCTGAAGGATTGTACTATAATACTTAAATTTGGGGTAATGAGTATGACGGTTTAATTGTATGTGTCAACATGACTGGGCCATGGGGTGTTCAGACATTTGGTGTGTCTGTGAGGGTGCTCCTAAATGAAATAAACATTTAAATCAGTAAAACGAGTATAGTAGATTTCTCACCCTAATTTAGCCTCATTTAGTCAGTTGAGGGCTTGAGTAGGACAAAAGGCTGAGAAAAGGGAACTCCTGTCTCTTTTGAGATGGGACATTGGTCTTTTCCTGCCTTTGGACTCAAATTAAAACACTGGCTGTTCTGGGGTTTCAAGCCTACTGGCTTTCAGACCAGAACATGTACCATTGGCTCTCCTAGTCTCCAGGCCTTAGGACTTTAACTAGAGCTACATCATTAGCTCTCCTGGGTCTCTAGAAAACTCAGTCTAATACAAAATGTCTCCCAGGACTACCTATATAAGAGCCAATCCTACGATAATAAGATCATTTTTACTATGCCATTTTTCTTCACATAATAATAGATTACCCATAGGCTCTCTCATAATCTTTACAACAATGATGTGAAATATTATCACTTGGAGGTAGGAAATCTGGAAGTCCAAAGATTTATTGACTCCCAGACCACATATCTATTAACTCGGGGTCAAGTTTCAAATCCTTGTCTAGGGACTGTCTTTTACTGCCCTCGAAATTAACTTTATTTCAAAAATAGCCTTCTGACTTCTAAAAAATTAGTCCTATTACCTGTTCCACTCATTATTTCTTTGTTTTAAACAAAAGAAAAAATGAAATATTTGAAATGTAACTGTTCTTAGATTTTTTTAAACTTTCAAATATTACTTTTCCCTAACTCTATCTCCTAAGTATTCTCAGCAGTACTAAGCTCTGTATATAATGTCATTATAGTGCATATTGATGTTTCACCTACATTTCCCCTCAAGACTGAAGGACTTATTTACTTATTTCCCCAGCTACATGGAAAACAGCTGCCAGCAGACAGTATTCAGCATCAGCATTTTTCAGAAATTGCCTTGGCCAAAAAGAGTTCACTACCCAAGGTTATGCCTTCTTCTCATGGTTGCCTGAGAATAACTGGTCCACATTGAGGTCCACATAAAGATATGAGCTCACTGTCCCAACTCAGGACAACTCTAAACCACCAGACCAGCTTCAGAAGTCCTGGAGCAGTAAACTGAGACTTTCATTGAGACTTCACCTGCTCAACTGCTTCAACTGCTCAACTTCTCTCTCCTTCCAATTGGCTTCCTTCCCTTCCATAGGTATCAATCCCAAGAATACTTCCTAATGAACTTCTTGTACTTTAATCTCAGAGTATATTGCCCAAGGAATTGAACTTGCAAGAATTGTATTGATACGAATTGAGTAAACAAAAAAACTATACCTAGGGGTTCCTTAGTTCAATGTTTTGTATAGAACGTGGCAAAACTTGAGAAAGCATTAGTGAGAAGAAAACATTTAAATTGGGCCTTGAAAAATGAGAAGTTTCCAGGTAGAGAATAAAGTGTAGATCACTTTAGAGAGAAAATATTAATAATGAATGCCTAGAGATGAGTCTGGGTCAGTATGTGAAATGCCATTATTAAGTTCAAGGAATTGGGTTTCAAACTGAAGATAGGTTTCCTCAATAGTAATCCCTTCTCCATCATCTCACTTAAGGCCTGAAAACTTCAGATCTTGTTTTAGAAGAACAACTTTAGAGATAGAGTGGAAGAAAGGTTATATATTGGGAAGGATAGGAAAAGGAATCAGAGAGTCTTCTAAGAGCTCCAATTCATTGTCTTTTTCTTTACGTTTTTCTACAACCTTAGTCTGTGACGCAGCAATAGCAAGAAAATTACAGCAGCACTTTTCAAGGGTTATAAAATCAAAACTTTGTGATATCTAAAATTTGAAGCAGCTGTTTGTATTCTATATGTCTTTTTAACATTAAAATTTGACGGATTTTTATTGCAATTGCAATTAAATATGCTAGAAGTTGAACATACAAGGATATTTACCATTAACCTCATAGTTTAGCCTTGGTAATGGTAGAGATTCAGGGACTCAAAAGTTTCAGAACTTCAGTATTTAAATTATTTCTATAGCACCCCTGACAAGTGTATGTACACTGGATGAGACGTAATGAGGGTTCCTCTTTATTTCTGTGGGATGCTCATGCATTCATGGAAGAACTCCAACTGTTATAGGCCTCTTCTTCGTATTGAAAATTTTTAACTTTTAAAAAGATGTTTCAACACAAGGTTTCTAAACCTTGGAGACAAACAGTTCACAGGAATTGCAAACTTTCGCATGACAGCATTTGGGCTACTTTTGTCCTTGGCTCTTTTCTTTCCACATTTTCTTCCTCTTCAACCTCACTCTACATCCCACACTACATGATAACTATTAAATCCACATCTCCAGACTGAGACCCTTTCAGATCTCCAAACTACTATATCCAATTGTCCTCTGAATACTTCTGCTTGAATGTCTTTCATATAAATTCCAAATATCCCAAACTGGGCTGCTCTTCTTCTCTCCCAAATTGTTCTTTCTCCTTTTTGCCTTATTTCAGTGGTGGTCATCCGATATACATTCAATCACCAACCATTTGGTCACCTGATACACAAGTCTGGCATATACCATTGATGGATGCTCTTTAAACTTTAATGTGAATAAAAATCACCTGGGTGGGAATTCTTTTTAAAATGCTAAGTCTGTCAGCAGCTTTAGGGTTAGAGAGTCTGCATTTCTTAACAACCTTCCAGGTGATGCTAATGCTACTGATCCTTAGACCATACTTTGAGTAGCAAGGTTTTAGACTTATCTTTGTTTTTTTAGTCATACATAGATCTTGGTAGTTTGGTTGAGAAAATACAGCCTTTGGAATTAGACAGCTATGAGTTTAAATCATGAATCCAATCAATAATAGTCACCTCTATGGACAAACCATTCAACTTCTGTGCTGCAATTATCTCTTAAAATGGGGATGGCTTGTTTCATGAGGACCTTAAGTTATACATAGTAAGTAAAATGCACATCTCAGCATCTACCATACTGCAGAGCCTCAAAAATGCTAATTTTCTGTTTTGGTCAAACCTAGAACCTAATAAAAATAAACTGGTGATCATTTGGTGGCAAAATTTCCTTGGGGGGAAACAGGTTTAGTTTTTATCAGAGAGAAAGACTCCTGGCTGAGCTGAGGCTGAGGTTTCACTGAAAGATGGACTCAGAGCAGGTGACATTCCAGGATCTAGCACATAGGTTTAGCTGTCCAGGAAAGGTTTCCCTATGAGAAGGAGAAGCATGGTGATTCCACCCTTGGAGCAACTCTGCGAGTTCTCAAAACTCTGTATGTTAAATCTTTGGGTTGCTTGGATCATTTCCCAGATTAGAAAGGAAACTCTGAAGTCCCACCTGATGATCTCTTCATGACTCTCATGGAGAATTGTGAGCTAGTTAGTGGCTGGACTGTGAAGAAGACAGATCAGGAGACAAGAAACTGAGGTTAGTTGAGGAAGGACTGAGTGAGGATTGAAATTCAAGCCTTGATAAGCAATATAGACTAGTGTTTGCAACTGTGGAGATGAGAGTCATTGGAAGATATAAATAATTGGACAAATAATTGGTTTCAAAATAGGATAGAGCAATCGCACATAATCCAGTTAGGGGATAAGAGAAAATTTTCAGAAGAAAGGACAGAATGCCACTTAACAGTTTGTCATTGAAAAAAGTGTTCATGTCAGTATATAGAGATAATTTTTCTTTACATTTGTTGCAAAGTAGTCTATGATAAAAACATACTATAATAAATTCAATATTTTTCCACCAGAGGATTTTTATAAAAATTAAAAAATTTTTCTATTGTAAACAATGCTGCCCTGAACAATTTTTGCATTTATCTATGTGGATCTGTGCAAGTGTTTCTTTAAGGTACATACTAGATTTGAAAGAACAAGACAGCAGATTTCATTTTTAAAAGATATAATAAATTACATTACAAAACAGATAGTCCTTTTTCTTTTTTACCACATTTCTACTTTATATTATTAAAACTTTAAAAAAAATTTAGACTAATGAATAAGATACCTTTTTTCTTTTATGAATGACTTATTGATATCCTTTGCCTATTCTCTATAAGACTGGTGTACTTTAGGTATTTAAGATATTATTCCCTTGTCTGTTATATATGCTGATTGGTCCTATAGAAACTTTGTCTATTATGACGTTGTATTCCCAGAAAATGAATTTATGGTATTATTGATCAACTCCACACTTTATTTTCCATTAAGTTACTTTTTTACTAATATTTTATCCATAATTCCTTTCATCTAATATTTTTGGTTCATTTTGTTGCTGCCTTTTTATCTTGTTTAAAGGAAGAATAGTTACTGAATTTTCCATATTTGTTTCTAATGAATATATATGCACCAATGTCCTTTTGGTTGTGTCTATATAGCACAGTTATTTTCATCAACTATTTTTAATTTCTAATTTAACTTGATAATTATTTAGAACATTAAAAAATAGTTCCTGGAACAATAAATGTTAGCTGCTCTTTTTTTGCTTATTATTATTTAATTAAATAAAATATAATTTTTTTGAATGAACTGGTCTATATTATTCTTACTTTGAGGTTGAGTCCTAATACATGATCAGTTTTTGTTAATAATCACATTTTTTAAAAACTGCATTCTTTGCAAAATAAAAAGATTAATAAATATGGAGTAAATCAAGCATATCTGTTTATTCAAATCTTGTTTTGTGTATATTTTGATCTCCTTGATTTGTGTGTTTCAGATATTTTGTGATAAAATCATAATGATTATAAGTCTGAAAATTTCTCAATGTATTTCTCAGCTTTGACAATATATTTTGTAATTATATTATAAATTATAATTATCAAGTGTTCTTTATTATAAATCACTTAATTTTGAATTTTCCACTGTGATATACACCTTTTTGATCCTTTTGTTTAACTTTTGTATTGTATTTTGTTTTGTCTTTATATTACTGTACCTGTCATATTTTAGTTGTCTATCTTTTTTATTTCTTAGTTTTTCCAAGTTCTTTCATTTTAGATTTATTTTTAAAAAATAATTATGTAGCTTTTATTTTTTAATAAGAAAACTAATCTTTTTAAATATGTCAATAGAGATATTTAATACATTTAGATTTATTGTAATTACTGACAATTTTGGACTTTTTGCTATTTTATTTAGTTTCATCTATTTATCTCTGGTTCATTTTACTTTTTGTTTCCTATGTTTAGATTAATCAATTTTCCCTTCTTCCTTTTTATGCTTTAATGGGTTGAAAATTATACATTTTATTTTTATTATGTTTTGTTTATATTTTAATTTAAATTTTTCTCAAATATTTTTTTAAATTATTATTTATATTATCCCTCAAGAAAGGCAAGAATCTCAGCATACTCTTGCTTATTTTCTCTGTATATCTGGTGTTCATGAAGGCTAAGATGGTTTGAGATTTTTAACATTTATTTAGAATGGATAATATGTTTGTCTGTTACTTATCTTGTATGCCCTCTTGTATCTCTTCTATTTCTTAAATTATTTTCTTTTTAATTTTTCTAGATACTTTCCTTATACTAATTTACCTAAGATTTACGGTTGCTAAATTTTCCACATCCTTCTATGTATGAGAATGTTCTCACTTTGCCCTTAAAGTTAAATGATAATTTTTCATGTACAGCTACGATAGGGTAGCTTATACAGGACAATGTTATTCTTGCCAAGAACTACTGGAAAACACTAGATTTAAAAAAATAAAATCTGGTTGAAAGTATGAAATAGCTAATGAGAGTGTCAGAATTTAACGACTAAGTTCTTCGAGAGACAGAAGATACACTGAGATGAGTTTAACAGTCCGTGTGTGTGTGTGTGTGTGTGTGTGTGTGTGTGTGTGTGTGTGTGTGTGACTTTTCCCCTTAGGACATTTGCTTCTTCTTAAGTGGCACAGAGTGAGAGGTTGAGAAATTGTCATAAGGCAGCATCTAAAAAGTGAAGAAGCAAGCAAAGATTTCAATAATCTCATTAGGTTTGTGAGACAAACCTTGGAGGTAGAAGCTGCCATGTGGCCAAGATATTACTCATGGCCAAGTTTTCAGAGAGGAAAGTGAGCCTGACACTCTACAACACTTTCCTTCTCAAGGCATTTGCCAGTTCGTGGACTATTCATAGCTAGAGGCTAAATAGCAAATGAAAGTGACTCGAAGGTTGAACTGATATGTTAGCAGTCTAATTTCTTTTTTTGATGGGGAGACAAAATAAAAGATAGAACATTTATTCAAAGAGGTAGCTTGGAAACACTCTAGGCTCACAGCTGGGGCACCAGGATGAATACGAAGACTAAGTCTTTCAAAGACTAAGGCCAGATTCAAGTTAGCCCATTCTCTGATTAATCAAAGTGATGGGCCAGAGGGTAGGGTTAATATTCTCTGGAGAGAGATAACATCCAGAGCCTCTACTATCCTTCACCCATTTAATAAAAAATTTCTCAGCAATGACAAAAATTGGGCCAAGAAAATTACAAAATTCATAAAACAGATCCAGAGGCCTTTCAGTTATTAATGTTCTTAAACACTGACTTTAAAACAATGGTGAAAATAATGTTTAATGAAGTAGGAAAACATGGAAAATTTCATCAGCAAATTGGAACCTAAAGAAAAAAATTAATGTGAAAGTTGTAAAACTGAAAAATACAGTATCTAAGATGTAAAGCTCAACAGATGAGTTTAACATCAAATTAGACATAGTTGAACAGAAGGTTAGTAAAATAAAAGAGGTTGGTAGAAAATATTTAGAAAAAAGTATAAAAAAATAAATAGAAAATAGGGAAAAGAGAATTACAACATATGAGTACTATGAAATGGTTCAATATATGTGTAATATTAGTCCCAGACAAGGAGAATAAAGAGAAATGTGATAGAAACAATATTTGAAGAATTATTAGATAGGAATTTTTCAAAATGGATAAAAGATATAAAGCCTCAGATTAATAAGTACTACTGCTACCAAGATAACCACAAACAAAACCACAATAGGCATATTACAGTCAAATTTTGGTCAAAATTCAAAGAAAAAAGAAAAACTCTTAAAGCTGCCAGAAAAAGAAGACGTATAATTTAAAAAAGTACAATGATTCAAAGAGCTGACTTCTCAACAGAAATCGAGGAAGCCTATTCAAAGGAATGATATTTTTAAATCTCCAAGGAAAAGAATTCATAAACCTAAAATTCTACACACAGAGAAGACATCATAGTTTGCCAAATTAATAAATCGAACTGTCAGTCAACAGCTAATCATTTAAAAAAATTCTATTATTTTTATGTTTTTAGTGCTCTTCTTACACTCTGAAAGATTTCCTGGGTCAAATGATAAATAGGAACATGTGCATCTTTCAGGATAAAAGTATGTTTAGTTTTGTAAGAAACTGCCAAACTTTCTTTAAAGTACCATTTCTCATTCCCACTGTCAATGAATAAGATGTTCTATTCATATCTTCTCTAGTATTTATTGTTGTTGGCGTTTCAGGTTTCAGAAATTCTAATAGGTGTGTAATGGTATGTCTTTGTTGTTTTAATTTTCAATTTCCTAATGACATATGATGTTGAATATTTTTTACAGGTTTACTCACCATCTGTATATCTTCTTTAGTGAGGTGTCTGGATCTTTCATCTATTTTTTATTGTGTTGATTATTATTGAGTTTTAAGATTTCTTTATTCATTTTGGATACTGGCTATTTATCAATATGTGTTTTGCAAAGGTAGTTTCCCAGTCTGTGGCTTGGATTTTCTTTCTCTTAACAATGTCTTTTGCAGATCAGAAGTTTTTAATTGTAATGAAGTCCAACTTACTAATTTTTTAAATCATGAATCATACAGTTCCCTTTTTGACAATTTATTTCAGACATATTTTCTGCTAAAAATCAAGCTCTCAACCATGGTATTGGTTTTGTTAAAATGTGGCAAAAGACATTGATCTCACATTACATACAATTAAAATAAACTAATTAGCTGTAGACTAATAAAACATTTAAATTTCACAAACACACAAGTGTACTTTAAAATGTACTTTAAAACAAAAAACAGAACAATTTTAATCTTTAATATGTCATGTATACTGAAGGAAAAACCACTGATTTTAGTTTGTTTTCCTGGTATGCGAATGGGAAAATGTAGCATATTTTGCTCTATTCCTTTACTTTTAATCTCTTAACATGTCATATATATTTTTATAGTGGTATTTTTTAGCGGTTACCTTTGAGTTTGCGATATACATTTACAACGAATCCAAGTCCACTTTAACATAGCACTATATACTTCATGTGCACTGCAAGTACCTTTTAATAGAGTATTTCCAATTCCTCTTTTCCATCCCTTATAATAGGGGTTCCCAACCTCCGGACCACAGGACGGGCACCATTTTGTGGTGTATTAGAAACTGGGCTGCACAGCAGGAAGTGAGTAGCATGCATGCAAGAGAAGTTTATTCTCATAGGAGCACAGACCCTATTGTGAACTGTGTATATGAGGGATATAGGTTGCGCGCACCTTCTGGAAATCTAATGAGGATCTGAGGTGGAGCTGAGGCGGTGATGCTAGTGCGCTGGGGAGCGGCTGCAAATACAGATTAACATTAGCAGAGAGGTTTGACTGAACAGAGGTCATAATAAGTTAATTGCTTGCAGACTCATATCAAAACCCTCTCAGTGAGTGGCAAGTGACAAGTAAGCTGCATCTGGTAGCAGGCCTTATAGTGGCAAGTTGATATACAGCTGCATCTGGTGGCAGGCTTTAAGTCAGAATTTGACACTTATTTTAGTCCACACATGGGCTGCCCATTAGTTTATTTACCACTCTGTCTATGTCTCTTTCGGTACTGTGTACTTGTTTCAGTCACGGTTTTAGTAAGCCCATAAGCTAACCCTAGCCAAAATGAGTAAAAAACAAATGTCACTAAAGAGCTTCTTTGAAAAGGAGGAAAGACTCAATGATGAGACAGCAGAAGACTCTAGGACTACCAACAAAAAGACAGCTGCTTTTAAAAGACAACATCAAGAGTCCTACTTAAATTATAGGTTCATTGAAACAGGTGATTCACATTCTCTAAGCCTGTTTTGTGTAATATGTGGTGACCGGCTACCCAACGAAGCCATGAAACCTTCAAAACTTCTTTGCCAAATGGAAACCAAACACCCTGCATTAAAAGACAAGACCAAAGTTTTTCAAAAGAGAAAAATGTGAACACGAAGAACAGAAGCAATTATTGAAGGCCTCTACTTCATCGAATGAATCTGCACTGAGAGCATCATTCTTAGTAGCTAACTGCATTGCTGAAGCTAAGAAGCCTTTTACTATTGGTGAAGAGTTGATCTTGCCCACTGCTAAGGATATTTGTCATGAACTTTTAGGAGAGGCTGCAGTTCAAAAGGTGGCACGTGTTCCTCTTTCAGCTAGCACTATAACTAGACGAATTGATGAAATAGCAGAGGGTCTTGAGGCACTATTGTTAGAGAGAATTAATGAGTCACCATGGTACACAATCCAGGTTGACAAGTCTACTGATGCTGACAACAAGGCAATAATGCTTGTTTTTGTGTGATATATTTTTCAGGAGAATGTGCATGAGGATATGTTATGTGTACTTCTGCTGCCAACCAACAGCATAGCGGCAGAACTATTCAAGTCTTTGAATGATTACATATCAGGAAAAATGAATTGGTCATTTTGTGTCAGTATGTGCACAGACGAAGTAGCTGCCATGACTGGATGGCTTTCTGGTTTCACTACTCTGGTAAAAGAGGTCTCTGAATGTGCGTCTATGCACTGTGTCATCTATAGAATAATGCTGGCTAGCAGAAAAATGTCGCCAGAACTTAACAACGTTTTGCAGGATATGATTAACGTTATCAATCACGTTATAGTATATACCCTTAACTCACATCTGTTCATGCAGCTCTGAGGAGATGGATGCAGAGCACACATGTCTTCTCTTATACAAAGCAGTAAGATGGCTTTCAAAGATAGATCCTTGGCCAGAGTTTTTGAGTTACGAGAGCCGCTCCAAATATTTCTTTTAGAAAAACAGTCACCATTGGCAGCGCGTTTCAGTGATACAGAATGGGTTGCAAAACTTGCATATTTGTATGACATTCGACCTGCTTAACCAACTCAATCTGTCACTTCAAGGGAGAATGACAACTGTGTTTAAGTTGGAAGATAAAGTAGCTGCATTCAAAGCCAAACTGAAATTATGGGGGCAACGAGTGAACATTGGGATTTTTGGCATGTTTCAAACATTAGCAGAGATTTTGAAAAGAGTGAGCCAGGGCCTTCTTTCTCCCAGCTGGTGTACGATCACCTATCTCAGCTTTCAAAAGAGTTTGAGCATTGCTTCCCAACCACAAAAGACCCCCTAACTAGGAAGGTATGACTCTGCGACCCATTTGTGAATAAGCCAGGTGAATTGACTTTGTCTGTGCTAGAAGAGGATCAACTGTTTGAGATTGCAAATGACGGTGGCCTTAAAATTGTGTTTTGGACAACTTCAAATCTCTATATATTCTAGATTAAAGTCAAGGTGGAATATCCTAAGATTGCCACAAAAGCACTGAAAAGTTCACTTCCATTTCAAACAGCCTGTCTTTGTGAAGCAGGGTTTTCTGCAGTGACAGCAACCAAAATGAGATTATGGAGTAGACTGGACATAAGCAACACACCTCTGGTTTGACTGTCTCCCAAAACCCCCAGGTGGGGCTGCCTAGTTACAGGAAAACAAGCTCAGGGCTCCCACTGATTCTGCATTATGGTGAACTGTATAATTATTTCATTACATATTATAACATAATAATAATATAAACAAATTGCACAAGAAATATAATGCACTTGGGTCATCCCAAAACCATCCTTCCCCACCCTACACCACCCCACCCCATCTGTGGAAAAATTGTCTTCCACGAAACTGATCCCTGGTGCCAAAATGGTTGGAGACTGCTGCCTTATATCATTGCTATCATTCATTTCACCTAAGCTATAGTTTCCTAATACAAGTTTCCTTGTTGCTATTATTATTTTAAATAAACTTATCTATTAAGAATAAAACAAATAAAAGGTTTTACTTTATCTTCATGCATTGTTTCTCTAGAGATCTTCTTTTCTATATGTAGATTTGAATTTCAAACCTATATAATTTTCTTTCCAAGGAATTTTCAAAAATATTTGTTGCAAGGTAGAACTACTGGTAACAAATTTCTTCAATTTTTAGTTTTTCTGTAAAGTGTTTATTTTTCCCTCACTTTTGAAGGATAATTTGCAGGATAAAGAATTTTATGTTGGTGGTTCTTTTTTTAAAGCACTTTATTTTATTCTATTCTATTCTTACTTCTGCAAAGAAGTCTGGGGCAATTCTTATCCTTGCTCCTATGTAGGTAAAGTGTTTTTCTCTGGTCTCTTCTAAAAAATTTTTCTTTGGGCTTTATTTTCTGCAATTTGAATATGATACTCATAAGTATCATTTTTTAATATTTATCCTGTTTCATGTTCTCTAAGCTTTCTGCATGTATGTATGATTTGATGTCTATTATTAGTTTGGAAAATTCTGTTATTATTGCTTCAAATGTTTCTTCTGTTTCTTTCTCTCTTCTCCTTATGGTATTCCCACTATGCATTAGTTATACTTTTTAAAATTTTCCCATAGCTCTTGGATATTCTGTTCTTTTCATCCTTTATTTCTCTTTATATTTCAATTTTGGAAGTTTCTATTGACATTTCTTCAAGCTTACTGATTCTTCCCTTTCTACTGATGAGTCTATCAAAGGCATTCTTCATTTCTGTTACAATGTTTTTAGTTCTTAGCATTTTTAAACTTGTTCTTAGGAGTTTTTCTCTTTGCTCATATTACCTGTTTTTTGTTTGTTTGTTTGTTTGTTTTCATTAGAGCCCTTAGTTTATTTATCATAGTTGTTTTAAATTCCTGGTCTGATCATTCCAACATCTCTGCTATATCTGAGTGAGGTTCTGATTTTTTTTTTCTTTTCAGACTGTATTTTTTAGTATGCCTTATAATTTATTTTTGAACCCTGCCATAATGTATTGTGTAAAAGAAATTCAGTAAATAGTCCTTTTGTGTGAGATTTTATGTAAATTTGGCTAGAGGTTAGGATATGTTTACTGTCCATTGTAGCTATAGGTGTTATAGGTTAAAATTTCCTCTGATGTCCTTGTTTTTGTTTCACCTATTGTCTGTTAGTTTCCCTAGAGAATCCTTCTCAAATGAAGTCTGATTATGCATTTTTTTTTCAGTTAGATTTTCTTGTTATTATACGGGAGCCCTATTGATATGATGGTAAGGTATGAGTGCTGGGAAACATTCTATAGAACTATGATTATGCATCAGTCTTTTAGTGAGCCTGTGCGCCTGAGCTGTGACTTTCCTAAGTGCTTCTCAGCTTTATTTTGCTTTGCTACCCTTAGGTGAGACAGGAAAGCTAAAAAGAGCAGAAGTTGAGTATTTCTCTTCCCTCAGATCATTTAGGCTCTGATAAGACTCCAGTCATTTATGTTCCGATGGGAAAAAAAAAAATCTATCTATCTATCTATCTATCTATCTATCTATCTATCTATCTATCTATCTATCTATTTATTTTGAGGGCAGGCCTTGCTAAGAAGGCCAGAATGCGCTGGGCAAATTTTATGTCAGTTACTTTCTCCTCCACTGCTGGAAAGAAACATGAGAAAATCTTTCTCTGATCTTTACTATAAGAAACTTTGTAGTGCTCTTGGAGGAAAAACACAGAGTGTGAGTTTCTCCAAGACTAGACCTCCCTAGAGTTTGTCCACATTGAGCCCTCAACAACTAATCAGTTACAAGTTAGATTTTTCCTTCTCTGTTACTGGTTCTCACAGGTTCTCTCCTGGACTTCTGCTCCTGCAGATTTTGATTCTTGGAATCTGCCTGTCTGTATCTCCAATTTTTGGGGGGTGATGGGGTGTGGGGAAAGGACGCAGGGAGGCAGTAGTTTTCCCTGTGACCTCAATTCTCTGGTGAATCTAGGAAGACTAACTGATTTTCAGTTTGTTTGCTTTTTGTAGTTGTGAGTACAAAAGTGAATACTTCCAAACTCCTTACACACCAGACTGGAAAACATGCTTATAATGATTTTATTTGTTTCTAATGTTTGCTTCTTCTCGCATGTGCACTGGATGCAAATGTGACCCAAGCATGAGCTGGGACCTTTCTGTCTCTTAATACAGAAATAGCACTTGGCTCAAACTCATATTCTACAATTTGTGAAAAGTCCAATGTCTGTTCAAGGTTTTTAACTTATTAATGGGCTCATGTCTCATGGCCGTTAGCTTATACTTCTGCTTTCCTTATTAGATCACTGTATGACTCCAAAGATCTGTTCATGTGGTACCATTTATTACACTAAAACAAATAAGTAAACAAGCAAACATTCTTTACTAACCAAAGACCTTTTGGTGTGTAGAAAATTTTAGTAGTTTTTAGAGACAACATCAAAGCAACTAAAAAGTGAATATTAGACATTTCTGGTCTTTCAAAAAGTCTTAAATTATTTTCACCAACTAGAGTTCTAGATTCCCAGCAAGCATTTCAATCCACTTCCCTTCTTTTCTCTCCCCTCCACCTTTGGAAGCAAAAGAAATAAAATTAATCTTTTTGTTATACGCATACACACACTTATACACACACACATATATATCTACACATATGTGTATATATGTATGTAATGATTCAGTACCCTACTTGATTTGTACCATTCTTCTGCTCCACCTGTCTTACCACATTGAAGAATATGGTCTTCATGACTCACCTTCCAGACTCTTGCTACTCAAAGTGCAAATTGTGGTGGAATTGGCATTACCTGAGAGATTGTTAGACATACAGAAGCTCAAGCATCTCCCCCAGGATGGGTCAGAAAAGTATAGCCTTTCTCACATATCCCAGAGAAATCCTCTTATGTCTCATTGTCCAAAATTATGACACATGGCCACACCAGTGCCACAAAGTTGTACTACTGGAAGATCTAGTTTTAGTTTGGGCATTCCAGGAAATATAGGAGAAGATGCTCTAGGGAAGAAATTTCAAGTGGGCATTATGCAAACCAAATTTATGGAATCTTCTGTTTATGACCTTCCCTTTTTGAAAATGAAGATATTGGATTCAGAGAATCTGTGACTCTCCCGAGGTTCCAGATGAGGTGTTTTGGGATCAAAAATTAAATTCAGGCCTAATATGCTACAACATCACACCTGCTTCTGATTTTCTTAGATAGTGATAGTGAAAACTACCTATGAAAAAGGTAGGTAACAGAAAAATAAATATAAAAACCTTGAAAAAGCTTACAAAATAATTTTCCATTTTTACTATTTCCAATTCAACACTTAGTGAGCAACTCACTTTAAAAAGAACCTTCATTTTTTTTAACCCCTTTCTCCCTGTTGCTCCTTCTCACTAGCTTTATATGTACTGGACTGCAGAAGCTCAGACTAGAAATCTTTTTGCAGCTGGACTGAGCTGAGAAGATGCTGACTGGCCTCAAATGAAGACAAGGATGATGAACTTGTCAGATGCGCTTGTATTAAAAAGGGAATGAATTTTCTGTAATGTTATTAAAGCATGAAAATCAGTTGCTCAGGGGAATAATTTGGTGAGTTGCTATCTTTCATAAAATAGGAAATATTTGGAAATTCATAACTTTATTGTGTGTTATGGTGAGGTGAGGGTGGGTGTATGTGTCCGCGCCCATATTTGTATGTGTGTGTGTGTGTGTGTGTGTGTGTGTCTTTTAGTTGTAGAATAGGAGTCAGTTCACTGTCCCCACAAATATGAAGAACTGTGTTGTCTTAGAGTTGTCAGAGAGGAAAGAGCTTGCTTCTGAAAATGCCTGTTGCACTTGTTTTTCTGTGAGGCAGGAATTCCAATATATTCTACTCGTTTTGTCTATTTTTCCTCTGAGGATGTTGAATCACTGAACCAGTAGAGGAAGAAAATGAAGGTGACTTAATAGTGACCTCGAGCTCTCGACAACTTATATCGAGAATGGTGCCCAGCTGCTATCATTATATCAGATACACCTGATTTCTCTACCCGACAAGAAACAAGAAAATGTACAAATTTAAGAATTTTTTCATATTTGTAGAGGCAATTATATTTTACAATGCTTCAGCCTGCAAAGATTCTGATGGTCTTTATTTGGCATATTCCATATCATCTTACTAGACACTAGTTCCATAAGACACTATGAAATAAGTTGACATGGGTAAAATATGATGTCATATGTCATATCCTTCTTTAGGAAATTTATCAAGTATATCAGAAAGCAAAAGTCTCTGTACATCCTTCAACGAAGAGAATCCATTTACTTTTGTTTAATTATGTAACTCCCAAACTTATTTGGCCTTGTTTCCATTTTCCATTTTTATACTTAACACTTATTTAAATACTGTGGTAAAGAAGCACTCTGAGACACCCTGCACATATGTGCTTAGAGAGTGGAGGAAACCTGGTTTGTAACACCAGGTCTGAACCTGTGGGTGAGGAAGGGAAATCAGCATAGAACTTTTCTGAATCAAAAGCTATTTTTTTTTTAAATCCTAGAAAACTCCAAGTTGTCCAGTTTAGAAGACTTATTATAGAGATTGAAGAATAAACCAGAGTTAAGGTATTGATTTGCAATCGGAAACCTTAATTGTATTTACCAAAATTTTTTTCTTTCAATCCAGGGCATGTTTCTCTTGGTATTAATAACTGTGTTAGGAGGATGAATGTTGCTGAATAAAGTGAAATCAAAGCACAGTTGCAGGGAATCATGAGGGGCATTTCATCAAAGCAACAGTCACCCACACCATGGTACCCAGAGTTCCATACAAAACAGATAGCACTTTTTAAAAATTAAATGTGTTGGGGTGACATTAGTTAATAAAATTATATATGTTTCAAGTCTACAATTCAATAATACATCATGTGTATATCGCATTGTGTGTTCACCACCTAAACTTAAATTTTCTTTTGTCACGATATACTTCACCCCCTTTATCTACCTCCCCCTCCAGATAACACCACTTCAATGACTGGGATAAAACTGCTCTAGTGCAGTACTTGTTTATTTGTTTATTTTGTGCTTAAAGACATAGAAGAGAGAATAATGGAAATCATGCTCATGTTCCTACCTTCTGGAATTAATTAATATTCATATTTTGCCATTTTTGCTTGACATATGAATATGTGTACTTATAGAAAATTATAATTGATATCTTTATAAAACATTATAGGAAAAACCAAAGTTTTGTCTTTGCTTTCAAACTATTTGCCTCTCTCTTTCTTTAGAAGCACCCACCCACCTGAAGCTGGCTTCACTCATTTCCTGTGAATTTTTTAAGACTTGACTACTATTAGGGTTCTTTCTTCTCCTTTCTTTCTCTCTGTCTTTCTCCCTCTCATTTTCCCTTTCTCTCTCTTATTCTCTCTCTCTCTCTCTCTCTCATATACTTATATGGTCTCTATTTTTCTCTCTCTCTATATATGGTCTAGCCATATTGACACACCAGATTAATCAGCACATATACTTTGTACTTTTATGCTATATTTGGGAAGACTTAATATATAAATTGCTTTATGTATTTCTATTTTAAAATTTCACAGAAATTATTATTCTTTGTGTAACTTACTTTTCCTGATCAACATTAGGTTTTAAAGTTTTTTCATACTGCTATGTATAAATATGCCCATTAATTTTAAATTTTAAATGCTATATGGTATTTCAACCTATGACTATTTTAAAATTTATTTATTTTATTGGTGAACATTTAATTGCTTTCAATTATTTTTTATTTCTACCATGCTACGACAAACGTCCTTGACGTGTCTGCTATTGTTTATGTGTAAGAATTTCTGTAAAGTACATACCAAATGTAGGATTGAGAGATTGCCATGAAGATACAGTCAAGTTTTTAACTTTACTAGACCAAACATTCTTCATAATATATATTTCCACTAATTGGAAGGGAGACTTCCTCTTTGCTTAAAATTCTAGCAAAATTTAGATATTTCAGATTTTTTTTCTATTCTGAGAATGGTAAAGTAATTAAAAAAATAATTGACTTTCTTATCATAAATCAAATTTTCTTTCATGTTTTTTTGCTGCTTTGATTTCCTTCTTTATCAATTGCTTTTTATGTCATATGTTCAGCTTTTTCAAATGATATGAAAATAAGTCTATGTGATGTTTATCTTTTTAAATTGAAATTTAAGGATTCTTTATAAGCTCTTCATAATAACTAATATATGTTGTAAATATCTTTTCCAAATGTATTTTTTATCTTTTTTATCATGGCTTTGTTATACAGTTTTTTAATTGATATTTTTCTTCATTGTGTGTGTGCACATGTTCCTGCATTCCTTTTTTATAGGATGCAAAAATACTATCCTATTTATTTTTCTAAGAGTTTAAAAGTTTTTCTGTTTGTTTGTTTTCATGCAAGTTTTTGCATTGCATTTTGAAGTCAATCTTTTAGAATTTTCTTGTAAAATGATTTTTTTAAAATAAATACTTTTATATACTTTTCTAATTTTATAAGCACTCACAGTTTTTATATTAGTTAAGATATTCTTATTAAGTGAATTATAATCAACAGACTTATCACAAAATGTGTAAGAGTAAGCTGCCATGGAAAATAATTTACATTTCTATGTGAACAACTACATTTTTCTATAACAAACATTCTGATGCATAGCTTCTTTTGTTAAATATCTATAATTGCAAAGTCAGAAATCCTTGGCATTTTAAAAACAAACTTTATTATATTAGGAAAGTGATTTGTCTCTTTTAAGAAACAGCTTATGCAAAAACTAAATTTTATAACAAGTTACTATATGCTAACTGGTATATAAATAATCACTAATCTTTTTCTCTATTAAAGTAAAGGTTAATGGGTAATCTAGGGCTTTACATTCTTTATAGGATCATAACTTCTCAAGTTCCTTAATACCAAAACTTGTGCTCTCAGTTTGACTGTTTTAACTAATACTTATCTAAAATATTGAAGTCTCTATTTCATATCTTTATTTCACTTGAAATTTATTTTTAATCTATGGCATAAATTGACAGACATTTTAACCTATGATATAAAATTAGTTTTTAATTTTAATTTTGTCATCATCATCATAATCATCATCTTTCGTGGTATAAACGTGTAAAGTCAGTTATCTATCTCTGCTTTTTGTTTTTTAATATACCATTTCCCCTGAGATTTAAGTTTCCATTTACTTATTTATTTAATTTATTATTATATATGCCTACGTCACCTGGTCTTCCTAGGTGTTCTCCCATCCAAGTACTAACCAGACTCGATGCTGCTTAACTTCCGAGATCAGACATCGGACTTGTTCAGGGTGACATGGCCATAGACCATGAACTGTGGCTTCACTGGGGCTTGAACCAAGGACGTTCTGTGTGTAAAGCTGACGTGCTAACCGCTACACTATGGAACAACATCCTAAATTTCCATTTAAATCTGAAAATCATTCTGACACTCTTTAAAAAATAGCAAGACAGATTTTACTGAATAAAATAGAGGATTAACTATTGCAGTAGGGGAGAGAAACAGAACTCAACTGACTACAACAAGAACAAGTAAAGATTTATCCTGGGGGACAGTGCGAGGGAGAGAGAGGAAAATTACTAAGGACTTGATCAGGTATCAAGAATGGGAGAGAAAAGGAACTTGGTTAGATATTAATGGTGGAAGAAGACAATTTTGATTGACTATCAAGGGCGAAATATCAAAGAGAGTGAAATAACTGGCTTAGCGAGATTGTTTGCTAAAACTGGGTTCAGCAGGCTAAGAATAAGGCTTAAAAGAGAAGAGGACTCAAAGGAGTCTGGGCAAAGTCTGGTCAAAAGGGGAGTCTTTGTCATTACAAACCAAGTTCCCATACATGAGTGCCTGTTTCTCGGCTGTTTTGCATTGATCTGTGCTGTGAATTGAGTTGTATCCTTCCCCTCATTGAAGCTCTAATTCCCTACATGACTGCATATGGAGATGGGAAGGAAATAAAAGTTAAATGAGATAATAAATGTGGGTCCCTAATCTGATAAAACTGGTGTCTCTTATAAGAAGACAAAGAGACAGCAGAGTTTGCTCTCTCTCTTTCTCAGCCGTTCTTCCCAGTGCTACAGAGGAAAGACCATGTGAGGATGCATTAAAAAGGCGGTGGTCTTTAAACCAAAGAGTTCTCACTGGGAACTGAATCAGCTGGCACCTTGATTTGGGACTTCCAGCCATGAGAACTGTGAGAAAATACTTGTCTATTATGTCAGCTACTCAGCCCTTGCTATTTTATTATTGCATCTCTAGCAGACTAATGCCTCACTGTCTTAATTACTATACTAATAATTGTGAAGGACAATCTCATTCTGTTCCTGTCTTTTTCGATTATCTAATTTTTTCTTTTTATTGGTAAAAATTAATTTTAGAATAAGTTCATGTAACTCTACAGACAATACCATTGAAATGTTTATTGGAATCCTTCTCGTGTTAGAGATTACTTTGGGAAGAATTTAATTTTTTAGGATATTAATTCTTCCTATTCGTGAAAACAGTAAATTTATCTACTTATCCAGCTATTCTTTTCTAATTCTGTGACATTTTATAACACAGATATATTCTTTGATATCTTAGACTTTATTGCAATCACAAATAGTATATTTTTCTCTATTATATTTTTAACTTGATATTTGATAATACATTTTTTGATATGATGCCTCTATTCTTAAATACTTTAGTATGTATTTCTTATAAACCCAGGTCCTTCTCCTTTATATCACAGTGTAATTTAAAGTTTGCAAAATTCACTTTAGTAGATATTATTATAATTTTCTATCGACATTATTTAAATCTCACCAACTGTCCTAATAATATATTTTATAGCCAAAGGTAAGGGAAGATTAAATACATTTATTTTTCTTGTCCTAGAGCAACTCCAGAATAGTTGCCATGTTCCTTCAGGTTTATTTAATCTAGAACAGTTTCTTAGTTTTTCTTTGACTTCGATAATGGCATTTTTAAGAGTTTAAAACATGTATTTTGTGGAACATCTTTCATTATAATTTTGTTATTTTTTTCATGACTAGATTAAAATTATACATTTTTGCATAAATATCATAGCGGTGATGAAGTATACTTTTCAGCGTGTCATACCAGTGAGAATATACTGTCAACTTGTCCCATTACTGATGATAACTTTGATACCTGGTTAATGTGTGTTTGCCAGATTTCTCACTGTAAGATTACTATTTCTTCTATTTGTAATTAATAAATGTAATCTATTATATTTAATAAATTTATTATAATTAATAAACTTACAATTAATGAATTTTGAGACTAAATATTCTAACTCTCATCACACTTTTGCTCACAAGTTTTAAAACCTATTCATGATTTTTGCTTCACTAAATTAATTACATTATTGTTATAAAATGATTTCCTGATTTCATTATTCCTTCTATATTTATTAATTGACATTCTAGTGAAAAGAATAGATTTCTACCTAATTGATTTATGTATTTTTTTTTTCTATCACCACAGACTCTTGGATTTTTATTTCATTCAATGAGTAATAATCTGTAACTATTATTTTGATGCTCTAATTTACCCTGATTTGGCCAGTGGGAGCCCCTTCAGTCTGGCTTCTGTGTTGTAGTGACATACTCCACATTCTTTGAACATTTCCTACTTTCTGACACAACCAGGTATTTGAGATTCAGCTGAAAATTTCCAGCCCAGTCTGAAATCAGCCATTTTTCTAAGGATCACAGAATAGCATTTAGAAAATAAAGCCTGGGTGCTAGCTATAGTCACTGCCCTTGATGCCAAACCTTCTTTAGCAGACAGAACTATGAAACACACACACACTTGCAAACTGTCTATTTTCATACCATGACTTATCTGTATTAAATTCTAAATTTTTACTGATACCTCTGTTTCTAATACAACACTACAGGATTTATTTTAGCTTTGCAGCATTTCCTGTTTATAATCCTCTACTTTTACTCCATTTATGCACTCTGATGGCTTGAATATTAGACTTCGATATTTTCCTTTGGGCTCTTGAGTCTCTGTTAATTTTTTCTTTGTCCTTTTCCCTCTATTGTTCAGATTGGATAGTTTCTATTAATTTATCTTCAAGTTCACTGACTTTTTTTCCTGGTATCTCTCTTTTGCTATTGAGCCATTATGCAGAATTTTTAAAAAAATATGTATTTTGGATCTCAAATTTGCTCTTTGGTATAACTACTATTTCTTTGTTGAAAGATTTTCTTTCCATTATATTCAAGAGTGGTTGCCATTACCTTTTTGGAACATGGTTATGGTAGATGCTTTAAAGTCTTTGATAATTCTAGCCTGTGTGTCATTTCAGGGGTTGCATCTGCTGAGTATTAGGTTTGCTTCTTTTTTGTGGCGAGTAATTTTGGATTATGTATTGGACATTTTGAATCATATGACATCTTGGATCCTTTAAAAATTTTCTGAGGAATATTGACTTTAGTTTTGTTTTAGCAATTTGTTAATCTGGAAGAGGCAGTGTCCCAAGCCCTGATCTATCAGGATTGATGAAGTAGGGAAAGGGTGCCTAGGTAAACTGGTGTCCAGTGATTTGTTAGCTGAGGGGAGCCAGGACAGCCCCGTTCATAAGTGATTCTGTCTAAAGGCTAGTCCCTCCCTGTGCTGACTGGCTTGATCTGGAAAGAGAAGATCTGACTGAAGCTGCGCAAGTTAGCATCCCACAGTCTAAACACGTGTCTCGGAGTTGGGAACCCTTGATCTATGGTCTTCTCATCAGTGGATATTGGAATGGACACTATGAAAAGGGCCAGGCCCTTTTGCGCACATGTTCACCAAGCCTTTTCTGTATCAGCTTGCTTGATGCTTTGGTTTCCTTCTTGCCCTGCTTTGCTTCCCACCACAACCTCCCCGCTCACACACACACACATGAACCACATCCTGTCTGCCTTCCCTATGTCTACCATTCTACCGCATTAACATTATCTTTTCTGATTGGGTTTTCTAAAATGTATTATAAATTCTTATAATAGTTATGAACAAACTTAAGCCTTCTTTGCCATGATTTTTGTCAGTTTCATCTGTATAGCAATATCTGCCCATTAAACAATGACTTTAAAATGATGTCCTGCATGCTTTTGAAATCAACCTTTTTAAGGTAAAGTTTGCGTAAAATAAAGGCTAGGAGGCCTCTGGGAGTTTCAGAGATGGAAACTCCCAAAGATGGAGTAAGGCACTAACTGTGCTTCATGAGCAACTTAGTCAACCAGCTACACCACACTCAGGTGTTGTCCCCCATTAACTCCATTGGTGGTGTTCCCCTGTCTGGCCCAGGTCACCCTACTGAGCCTCACCTTGGCCCTCTTCATAGGTCATTGACAGGAATGGTGTGTCTTTACCTCTCTATTTGACATTGCCCCAGAAAAATGAACATGTCATAGGGCGATTCAATTATTCTCTTTGAGGATCCTTCCATCATGTGTCCTGAATGGAATCTCTGAAGAAGTCGATGCTGTTACCATAAACTCAGGAATGGTAGAGTCCTTCTCCAGGGTACAGAGGGACTCCTTCTGCCTTGTGAGCTGCCAAATATCTCATGAGGCCCATGCTTTCCAGTTACCTTCCACTTCCTTAACTAAAGGAGACTGAGCCTAAGGCTCTGATAAAATGCCAGAAAAGCATAACAAAAGAGGAGAATAATTAGAATAGTGCCCCTCTCCACAGTGGTGAGAATGTATCATCTGTATCTAGGCTCCTGGAGATTACCGGAGTCTCCATTGTTTGTAATGCAGTCTTGGACCTCTGAAGGGAAACCTCAGTTCCAAGCTCCTAGAAGACTGTTTAAGTAAGAAGTTCCAGATGTCTATTAGCTCCTTCCCCAAATGCTCCTGCCATTACCAAATTATTACTGCCATGCCAGAAGTCCTGTCATTTTGCAAGAGTGACCCAGGTGCAACAAGGCTGTCTGGTGAGCCACATCCTGCTCCTTGCTTCCCAAAATGTGGACAGGAAGTGGTAGATGAAGGCCAGGCCATTGGTTTAGTGCTCCAACCTCACTGATGTCAGGGAAGAAGACACAAAGAAAAGAGCTTTCAAAGACTGTCTAACAGAAATTTTCCACCCACATCTTCCAGTTGAAGGGCCTGTAAATGGAAAATTTCAATATCACTGATGCAGTCTCTTTCATGCCACTTTGTGAGGTCAAAGTGAGGCACTCTCTCCAACCCCTATACATACAGTCTCCTTGTATAGTCATTGTTGGAGACCTAGGCTTAGAGAAGAAAGCTGATACTGGTGGAATCTGGAGAATTAAAGTCTTTTCAGACTGCAGTGCCATTCAGACTGCCTGTTCATTCTCCCTTCCTGCACTTGGGGTGGTGGACTCCTTGTCCTCACCCACTCTCTTTGCAGATCCCAGCCACAACCACATTACCAGCCATGGACTTAGCTGACCTATCTCCCCCAGTCCTGTCTGCCTTTACCTTCTTCACACCAGATATTAATTGTGAAATGAGATGCACAATTCTTAACTCCCCTTTTTTGGTCTTCCTGTGGAATCTCCTTCAAGTTCAAGCCCATATTTGGGGATTCTACTTAGAAATGAGGCTCTTTGCATTTTATCCCTTCATTCATAGCTGCAGCATCTTCTGCTTTTAACCTCCTTTGACCTCCTAGCATCTTAACCCTCTTTTTCAGGACTTCCTCTTGTAGAATGGAGTCAGCTATGCTTGTGTGTGTGGATTCTCCCCCTTTGATCTTACAGACCCCTCCTCCAGAATTTCACCATCTTCACCATGAAGGCCATCTCTGCTTTCCCAGTCAATTATACTGTCACAGCCAGCACATCTTACTCAACCAGCCCCTTGTTTTGGACTTTGCTGTAGCTAACGAGAACACCACTTTGCTATCCCATGATTTCATCTCCAGGTTTCCTCCAGGCTCAGAGGTGAGCTCCCTTCCTTGTCCCAGCCCACTGCAGTGTGAAACAGATATCTCCAGACTACCTGCATTTGTGGTCATCAGCCCCACCCCAACTTTCAACCACTCCTTTGGCCCATGAGTCACCCATCAGCCCAACTTGGAAACCCCTGATGGGCAGCATTCAAGAACCCTTCTCCCCAGTGCTCCTATATATACTGGCCTCTTCATCACTACTTCCCCAGCCACCTCCACTCCAGTAGCCAGCACCTCTGCAGATTCCGCATCCAAGCCTGTCTTTGATTCTGATGAAATTTATATAGATACAATGCCCCATTTTCAAGCTGCCGTCTTTCTGTCTTCCCTTGTCTCCAGTGAGAACTTCTTTCTATTTTCCATGGCCCAGTGACAGCCCTTCTTCAGCACGAGTATACACTAGCTGTCTGCAAAGTCAGTGACCCAAAAACAAATTTTGACCTTTTCTTTAACTCAGGAAAATCACTTGGCTCACATTTAGGTCTCCTGATGGGCTGCAGCCTGAAGCTATCAACAGTGACAACTTTTTCCCTTTTGGAATCTTGACTGCCTCAGTGCAAATTCCAGACTTAACCTCTCTTCCAGCCCAGCCACCCACTAGAAGCACAACTCCATCAGCTTCTGTGGGTTTGACCTCCCTATGTTCCATCTTTGGCATTCTTGTCATTATCTAGCTGACATTCTGTAACACTCCAAGTGTTTTCCTCATTGGCTCAACAACTGCTTCTGTCTTTAGAGCTGCCATAAAGATAACTAACACTGGAGACAATAACTCACCTTTAGCCAACACCACTGCAGACCCATTTGCATTTTGAGGATCTATAGCCCCTATGATAGGTACTGCTACTTTGATAGGTGCTGCTACTTTGGGGTCAGTATGGCTGTCTCAGAGACCATCTCCATGTCTGGAGCACTCAGCTTGATCCAGAGGTGGGAAGAGCATCCTGCACCACTGCTTATGTTGGAGAAGGCTTAACCTGCACTCTCATTGCAATTGGAAAGGCCAGCTCTATGGAAAGCAAATCTGTCCTGTGATACACTTTCCTTCTTGTCTCTTGTCAGAGCACTTAGGATCCCCTTCTCATCTCCCAATGACCATACAAAGCACACCTGCTACTATTTGAACAGATAATACTACTGAGAAGAAACATGTACCAGGAGATAGTTCTGTTCCACCTTGTGGTCAGATCACTTGGGCCCTTCTCGTCAGAATACATCTGTAGTCAGAGAGGTTAACACCATATTGGTGATTGGAGATACTTTACTTCATGCCTTTTGTCAGAACACCTGGAGACTCTCTGGCCACCATGCATCTGCTATAATCCAAGGGCCTGGCACCATACTTGTGTTTGTAGCCCATACTGCTCCTGCCCTCAGTCAGAGCAACTGGGGTTTACCTGTCCAGAGCACAGGTAGTGCAATGGGAAGTGACAGCATCATAGCTTTGATTGGAGCTCCCTGTGTTTCTGTCTTCCGCAGAGCATCTGGGGCCCCCATGTCCAGAGCACAGGTTGTGCAATGGAAGGGGTCAGCATTATATCTATGCCTGGAGACACTACTATTTCTACCAATATTCGAAATAATGGAGAGCTTATAGCCAGAGCACATCTGTTTCATTCATGAAGGAAAATATCCTACAGTTTTAGAGAGACACTTTTAGTCTCATCTTCTCAGGTCAGAACACCAAGGACCCACCTTTGACTTGGAAGAAATCAACACCACTGAGAAAATACCTGTGCTTGAGAGAACCTTCACTACTGCCTTTGGTCAGAGCAATTGTGCCTCTGGTATGCATACAGCAAGCAGCAGTCTTGCTTTTAGGCTACTCTCATCACTTGTCTAGGACTTCATTGGAAACAAGTGTTAGGCCTCCAATCCATTAATTTTCTCCTAGTGCAAGATCCAGGACCTCGGCAACTAAGCAGGTCACCACAGTACTCCATGAATGGACCTCGTTCTACTGGGCATAGGCTCAATACCTTTTGGTTATGTCAAACAAACTTAACCTGCTCTTTGTCTTCCTAAAGTAAGGTGAAGGTCTCATAGTTAGAATACGTGTGTGTTTACATGTGTTAGAGGGCGTGGGGCAGATGAGATCAGGCACATGTCAACACACTGGTCTTGAGAAATTCCACAGTATAGAATTGAAAGGAGCTCTGTATGTATCATCACCCAACTCATCCTTGACTTTGACTGTTAGCCTGACAGACTCAAGCTCTCGGCCAGAACTGGCAAGACACCCACTGCTGCTTATAGCCTCCCCTTTCTCTTTTGCCTCAATGGGCTCTTATTTTTCTTTCTCCAATTATAAATACATAAAGCTTTGTTCTTATTAATTTGTCCTATGTTTCCCTGAATTATCTTGAATAAGTGGTGACATTTTGAGCCAGATTGAACTGTGCAGTTTTCTGGGACTAGGATGTGGTAGTCCCCACACTTTATGAGTACACATGCTGACTTCTGCGGTCTCTGTTTTCATGTATAGGGATGGCAACCCAGGATGAACTGAGGTCCTGAGAAGGGATAGAAGAAATGATCAACCTTGCCTCTCCCCTCTCTACTTCTCTTTTACCAATCTAACATTACTCTATGCTAGACAATCCCTGATGTGGGTTAGAAAACCCCAATTTATAATTTTAGTCTTTGTAAAAACTTTAAATATCATTTTTGTGTCTTTATCTTTAATTAAACTTAGGCCAGTGCCCATACATTTCCATTTTAAGCAGAGAGGATGGGCTTGGCATCCAGGCTCTTGGAACTAGAGGGACAAAGAAGGAAGAGCCCATACCTGCTCTGTAATGATTTAAAAATTTATGTCTAAAATGTCACTTAGAAGTAACATTATGGTCAGATGTAGCTGTCCATAAAGTTATGCTGTATCTCCATGGACCTAACTGAAGATTGCTGAAACTGCAATCTTTTCTAAGTTATTTCAAAACTCATGAGTACCAGCTTAAGGTGGGGCACAGAGACAAGTACAAACATTTTCCTTAGCTTCTTCCAAGTTATCTAATTAAACAGTTCTTTAGTGAAGACTCTACCCCTGACCCTGTGCCAGGCTCTAGTGACATAGAGTTAAAAGACATCTCTTGCCTATAAGGAATTTATACTGTAGTAGAGAGACAGATGGATAGTCAACAACAACAACTGGAGGCATAAGTGATAGGATTATGGGAGCAGGTAAGAAGGACATAAAACTAAGTCTGGGGAGATACAACTTGAGATGTACTTTAACGAAGAAGAAGCTGTTTTCTAGTGGAGAACAGTTATTTCTAGGTCAAAGAAAAAACTCTAAAAAGTCATGGAAGAAAAGGAGCTCAGAAACTAATGAGACACCAGGCTGGTGGGCAAGTACGGCTAAAGGGAGAAACCAAAGCTGAGACATACAGCTGTATGGAAGAGGGGCAGACCATGAACAAAGTTATATACCAAGAGGAGAAATTTGTCCATTATCCAAAAATGTGACAAGAGTATATGTAGGCTGCAGAAACATCCCTGTGGCTAGGTGGGAAGTAAGCATTGAATGGGTGCCAGAACAGAGGCAAAATGTTTATAGGACCCAAGCAGTGACCTAAGCAGAGAACAGAAAATGAGTTCTTGGTTTAGGGAAACTGTCAGTGGGGATAGTGAGAAGATAAAATAAGAGGGAGATGAAGTGGGTGGATTGAGTACTTTTAGGAAAAATATAATCGGTTTAACTTTTAATAATAAAGTTACTTGTGGAAGATTCAGGTAATATTCAGAAGGTAATTCATTCAGGCATTTATTTATTTATTTATTTCCTGTATGTATTTAGTCTCTGGGATGTGCTTAGGACTCTTCTAGGTAGTAGCATCAATTACAAAAAATGGCCAAATCCCTGCCTTTGTGGAGCCTACATTCTAGCTCGAGGGGAGAAAATAAATGACATACATAATAAGTCCGTAAATTACTGGTAGGTTAATTTGGGGAAGAGGGGGACCTTTTGTGCCACAGGCCCTGACCCTGACAGAGGTGCACACTTGGGCTGGCTCAGAGACCAGACACTGTTGGCTCCCATTGGTTTCTCTAGTCCTTCAGGAAGGTTGAAATAAATATTTAGGTGAGTTCTTTGGAAGTGAGGGCAGGCTCGCAGATGGGGGGAAAGAAGAAAGGACAGACTCACTTGCCTCACCCCACCCCACCTCCATTGCTTTTGACTGATTTCTCTTGATAGAATGTAATGGTGGGGTAGGAAGTTCTAAGACTTTTCACGGAATCACATGATGAGTGATTAGCCAGGGATTAAGGGACCAGGGTCCAGACATGTCAGAATGTAGAGAAAACTCTCGCTGAAATATTTATCCACCCACCGATTGTTGAAATATTGATCAAAAATTCAAAGCTTTTGGATAAAAATCATGTTATTCTGCTGAGCTTCCCCAGTTGTAACTATGCATGGGACTATGCACAGCCCTCACAGCAACCACTATGCCTTAGTCGGGTCTGGTGGTGTCTCATATCTTCTGTCCTGTACTGGAAAGGAGAGGGGACATGCTATAAAAAATTCTGGACTGGCTTAAACTGGCTCTTAAGAAGAGGGTTTGAATTAACTTCAAAAATGCCCTACACAAAACTCAGATATCACATAGCCTCTCCCAATCTCATCTTTTTTTTTAAATCTGCAAAATGTAAAAATACTCCTGCCTCCCCAAGCAGGTAGATCTTATGCAAGTGATTTGGGAAATGTAAAAGATTATAAGTCAGAGAGCTTGAGTTTGAATCCTGCCTCTAGCCCTCAATAGATCCTGGCAGAATACTTAATCCCTCTGTGAAATGAAACAAATGATAGTGGCAAATTTATTTAGTTGTGACAATGAAATTAATTATTACATATCAGGCACTTAGAATACTTTCTGGCATATAAAATGTGAAATATAGGCATTTGCCATTTTATTACAAAATGTTAATAATTCATAGAAATTACTAACATGTTTTATTAATATATAATCTCTTCAAAATTGATATGATGGGACTGTAAGCCTGAGATTCTAGAAAAGATATAATTGGCTAGCTAAGAAGGTTTGTTGGCAAAACAGTTGATCTTTATCACTTTCTTTTCTATAATTACCAACTCCATTTGTTTCTCTAGGACACAGGTTAATTAATATCATTAAGAGGTAGCAGAGAACTGAATCTTAACTTTGAAATGCTTCTCTTATGGAGATCTCCACTTCCAGTTGAGTTTTTACATGAAGTGTGAAGAAAACATGCCCCCAAGTGTGCCTGAAATAGAACCCAGTATGGTATCCTGTGACATCAAGAGTAGAGCACGGTATGAAAGCTAGAGTGGAGTGGATTTATCACCTCTTACTCAGGAGAGGCTTGTTAACAGAGATACATGCTTTTTGTTGAAAGGTCAAGTGCAGATAGACAGATTTGACAGAAAAATGGTTCCACATTAAAAGCCAAGAAGAGAAATGTCTGTCCCTTCTCTCAGTTGTTGCCAGCAGCTGTCTCATAGAGCAGTGACATTTCTCTTTGGACATTTTGAAGCTGAGCTGTAGACTAGGTTCAGGAGGGGCAGAGGCAGGGTAGGTTAAAGGAAGAGGACAACTTTTACTTTATTCTAATAAATGGGCATATGTTATTCCTGCTCCATTTTCTTTCTTAGGACCAGTGACAAAATGAAGACAGGATGTAGAAATGAAGGCAACCATAGTAGGGGTGGGACACAGGGCAGAGCCCTTGGTGGATGATAAATGGAATAAATTTTTGATTGCTTCTTCTAGGAGTCTTTTCCACCTTTCCTTTCAGAACAATAAGATGGTGCTTTCTCGAAAAGGTGTCTTCATTGAATTATATTGTCATATTTAGTTTGTAGGAACAGAGGAGAAATGTGGTAGCCAGTCTGTAAAGACAGCCTTCCAGCTATCTGGTATCCATGCTACCTATAATCCCTCCCACTTTGTTGATTTGAAGCAAAGGAGTGAAACTCTCAGTCAGAAGCTGCAGTAATCAGATAATAGAGGTACTAAAGTAGAAGACAAAGGTAATACAAGAAAAAAAGTGTGAAATTGAAAGAACAGTGGTCACAGAAAGCCAGAACAATGCACAAGTCTAAGCGTATTAGTTCAGGTGGATTACATGAAAATGAGATTCTGCATCACAGTGGCCTTTTGTATATGACTTAATGGAGTGGTTCTCACAGTGCCAGCATCACTTTGGGAACTTATTAGAAATGCAAAAATTGGGGCTTTACCTTAAACCTACTGAATCGAAAACTCTGCGGTGGGACTAGAGTTTAGCAAGCTTGTGTGCAACAAGTCATAATTCTGATGCTCATTAAAACTTGAGAACCAGAGGCTTAGAGATTTGTTACTCAAAGTGTAAACCATGGAGCTTATTAAAAATGCAGATTTAGTCTGATTCAGAATCTACTTGTTAACAATATCCCCAGATGAATCATGTGTATGTGCTCTTTGAGAAGCATTGGCTTAAAACGTTCATGACAAACTACTGGTAGTGCCTCTAAGAATAAAGTGTTTGCGGAGTAGACAATCTGGAGAACCTAGATGTGCTCCGATCTGAAGTCCTGGCCTTGAATGGAATTGAGCCTTGATTGAGTTGGTGCTTGAACCTCCAGCCTAAGAACCTTACCCAGAAAAAGCTACAGTCTCTACTCATCTCTAGGAAATAAATCAGACTCAGGCTTGGAACATTAGAATGACCTAAAGACTCCTGAGCAATAATGTCTTTCCAACTAGAGAGGGAAGGCTCCTTGTTGCTAGACTCAGCTATAGACCTGAAGTTATAAGAATCCTTAGCAAGGATTCTCAACAGTGTCTTAGGAGTTGGCTGAGAGAATAGCAAGTCAGGGCAATGCCTCTTTTCTCATACTATGGGCCTTTATTATAGTCTTTTTATCAAGTGATGACAGCCTATATTGTCATGGGGAAAGGGAGAAGAAGCTCTCATTTCTTGTGAGCTGTATTATGTGTGAGGCATTGTGCTCTTTCTTTGTATGCCTCATAGCCTTGTTCCTTTTAACCATCCTATAGAATAGTCATTATTTATTAACTGATTTAATTTATATAAGCTTTAAGAACTTGTCCACATTCCTATCATTAGTGAAACTTTTCTAGGCTATCTCATCTTTTAATACAACTTTCAGGTCTTTTCATTATTAGATAACTCAGGGTGACTATAGTAACATTCTGCCTAGAAGGTAAAGCAGGATGAGATTTTTATATTAAGGTGTTTTATTATCCTTTCAAGGAATATATAAAAAGAGAAAAATCCATAGTCTTCTCAAGATGCATCTGATAGGACTCCAGATCATATTCTGACAACTGCATAGTCTGTTTTTAGATTTTTAAATTTTTTAATTTTTTAGGTGAGGTAACCCTTGGTTGACCTCACAGATTACAAGGACCTTGTCAGCTTACAATCCCTTATTTTTTTATATTTTTTATGCCTACAGTACCTGGTCTTCCTAGGTGGTCTCCCATCCAAGTACTAACCAGGCCCGACCTTGGTTAGCTTCTGAGATCAGATGCGATCGGGCTTGTTCAGGTAGCATGGCCGTAGCATAGTCTTTTGAAAGATAACTGTAAAGTCTTTAGGTTAGGAGTGTAGGAGGTAGGGAAGCAGTACAGCATATGAAGAAAGTATTGGGTTTGGATTCAGGCTTTGAGCTGTGAATTAGAAGAGTGACCTTGGTCAAGGTTAAGGTTAATACCATTGAGCCTCATAAAGTAAAAAAATAGATCCTAAAATAGTCTTACTTTCCCTTTATGGTCTTTCTATATATATATCGTTTTGTCTAGAATGGGCCCTGGAGCAGAAATGTGGTAATAACTTTGGCTTGACCTCATTCTTCTATGACAAATTGTTGAGCCTAAGTAGCCAAGGGACTTAGGACAACAACACTTTCTCTTAATACAGTCTTCCATGGTGTATAGTAGCACCTATACCATTGCATATTCTTCTAGTCATTCATTCATTCATTTATTCATTTATTCCATTTCTGTGAAGTAAGCTGTACTAAGTTCAAGGATGTAATGGTAAACAAAAATAGACCCTAGTGAGTTACAATCAAAAGGGTTGGCAGACATTAGCAAATAATTATTCAACATGTATAATTATAAACTGGGATAAATGTGGAGAAATGTATAAAGTACTCTAAAGATGTATAACACAGGGATCTGATCTTGTCTGGGAAGTCAGAGAAGGATCCCGTGAGAGAGTGACATATAAAAAGTAATTAAGAGTTAAAATATAATTAGATCGTTAGAAGAAAACATAGAATAAAATTTTATGACTTTGGGTAAGCAAAGAGTTCTTATTTACATCATCAAAATCATGACTGATAAAAGAAAAGAAATTATAAAATATAGAGTAGATGTCATCAAAATTAAAAACCTTTACTTTTTTAAAGGCCCTGTTAAGCCACAGACTGGGAAAAACTGTGTGCAACATACATCAGAATATATAAAGAACTCTCAAATCTCAAAATTGAGAAAACAAATCAATTTAAAAAAATAAGAAAACATATTTGAAGAGAAACTTTACTAAAAAATGTACATAAGTGACAAATGAATATATTAAAATATGCTCAACATTATTAGTCATTAAAATAATTCAAGTTAAAACCATAAGTGCCAGTGAGAATATAAAGCCATGAACTCATGCGTTGCTGGTGAGAATAAAAAATGGTGCGCTAAGGAAACATTTGACAGTGAAACCTAAACCTACCAGAGGCTTCCGGTCAAGATGGTGGAGTACGTAAATGCTGTGCTCACCTTCTTCTACCACCACCTCAAAATTACAACTAAATACAGAACAACCATCATTGAGAATCGTCTGAAGTCCAGCTAAACTGAAGTCCTGCAAATAAAGTTATACAGAAGAAGCCATGTTGAGACTGGTAGGAAGAGCAGAGACACTGATTGGGCTGGTCCCATACTCATATGTGGTAGTTAAAAATCAGGAGGATTGTGTAGCTTCCCCTGGGGAGTGAGGTATCCCAGCCGCAGGGATTCCAGTGCCTAGAATAGAAGTCCCCATAATTTCTGGCTGTGAAAACCAGCAGAAATTGTGGCTGAGTGAGAAAGAGGACTGCTGGAGCACCAGGCATTCTTCTTAAAGGGCCCATGAATGGACTTACTTGCTGATGGATTCACTCAATTTGAGCTCCAGTGTTGGAGTATCCGTGCTAAAGGTGCCAGGGACACATGAGGAGGAACTAAATTGTCAGGCTTCAGGGTGAGGGCTGAATAGACAGATTTCTCTCAGACAGAAGTGCTGGCAAAAGTCTTTGTTCCTTTATTGAGCCCTCCTACAACCCACCATGCTCGTGCATGCAGGTGCCATATCAGAGTCTCTATCAACCTGGCTAACATTGTACACCCCATGCTGGTGATTCTCTGAGACTCCACCCCACACAGTAACTTTTTTTATACAGGTGGCCTGTTTTGGTTCATGTTGAAGAATTTCCTAAAATCTCTTAAAAATTCACAAGCCCCAAACAAGCAGCATCTGGCCTTGGCATACCCCATATCTCTTGCTAAGCAAGCCCGGAACTAGCAGCAGCCAGCTTTAGTTTGCAGCTTAACCCTTCCCAGGTACCTCCAAGCTGAACACAAATGTCAATCATCTTCAGATCATTTTGTAGCTTATACCAAGTGGCCCCAGGCAAGGCACAGGCAGTAGCTGAACTTAGCCTGCGACAGAGCCCCTTTCAGGAGGCCCCAGACTTAATACACCCAGTGGCCAACTTCAGACTACACCAGAGTACCACCCAACTACCTTTACAAATGACATACCCAAAGTTCAGACAGGGCAGGCACCTGAGCCCTGCTAAAGTGAATTCTGCTCTGTAGAGTCAACTTCTGTACAAAAGCTCCTCCACTGTCCTAATGGCCCATCTTCACAGCCAATCAGCCTGATGGTCAATCCTTTCCATTGACATGCTAACAACAATCAAGGCTCAACTAAAACAAGAGGGCACACGCAACGCACATGAGGGACATTCCTGGAGCACCTGGCTCAGGTGAATAGGAGACTATGCCATTGAACTATAGGACACCTACTACATAAAGCCACATTACCAAGACTGAGAGACATAGCACAGAAACAAACAAAATGAGGCAGCCAAAAAGGGGAGACAAAGAATCATGTCAAATGAAGGACTACAACAAAGCTCCAGAAAGACAACTAAAGAAGGCAAGCAGTCTACCAGATGCAGAGTTCAAAATACTGGTTATAAGAATGCTCAGTGATCTCAGTGAGAATTTCAACAAAGAGATAGGAAACATAAAAATGGAAATAGAAAACATAACAAAGAACCAGTCAGAAAAGAAGAATACAATGATTGAAATAAAGAATAAGTTAGAAGGAATCAACAGTAGATTAGATTAAGCAGAAGATCAAATCAGCAATTTGGAAGATAAGATAGTAGAAAACATACAATCAGAACAGAACAAAAAAAATCTGCCCAAATGAGAATAGACCAAGGGGCTTTGGGGACAACATCAAGCATACCAGCATTCACATTATAAGGGTTCCAGAAGGAGAAGATAGAGAGCAAGGAATTGAAAATCTGTTTGAAGAAACAATGATGGAAAACTTCCCTAACCTGGTGAAAGAAATAGAAATACAATCCCAGGAAGCACAGAGAATTCCGAACAAGATGAACCCAAACAGTCCCACACTAAGACACATCATAATTAAAATGCCAAAGATTAAAGACAGATAATCTTAAAAGCAGAAAGAGTAAAGAAGTTAGTTACCTACGAGGAAGCTCCCATAAGACTGTCTGTCAGCTGATTTCTCAACAGAAACTTTCCAGGCCAGAAGGAATTGGCAAGAAATATTCAAAGTGATAGAAAGCAAGGACCTACAACTGAGATTAATATTCCTGGAAACTATATCATTTAAAATCAAAGGACAGATAAAGATCTTCCCAGAAAAGAAAAAAAGCTAAAAGAGTTCATCACTATCAAACCAGTATTATGAGAAATGTTAAAGAGACTTCTTTAAGAGTAAGAAAAAGAAAGATCAGAAATATGAAAAATAACATGACAATAACTACATATCTAGCAACAATTACTTTAAATGTATATCCTCCAAGCAAATGTTTTAATTAAAGGACTAGGGTAGCTAAATGGAAAAGAAAACAAGACCTATACATATGCTTCCTACGAGACCCACTTCAGATAGAAAGAAACACACAGATTGAAAGTAAAGGGATGGAAAAGATATTTCATGCAAATGCAAATGAAAAAAAGCTGGAGTAGTGATACTTATACCAGACAAAATAGACTTTAAGGCTATTACAAGAGGCAAAGAATGACCCAGCAATTCCACTTCTGGATATTTAACTGAAGAAACCCAAAACATTAATTTGAAATGACACATGCATTCCTATGTTCATTGCAGCATTGTTTATAATAGTCAAGATAAGAAAACAATCTGTGTGCATCAATAGATGAATGGATAAAGAGGAAATGGTACATCTATACAATGGAATATTACTCAGCCATAAAAAGAATGAAATCTTGCCATCTGCAACAACATGAATGAACATAGAAGGTATTATGTTGAGTGAAATAAGTCAGATAGAGAAGACAAATACCATATGATTTCATTTACATGTGGAATATAAAAACAAAACAAAACAAAACAAAATAAATGAACAAACAAATCAGAAACAGACTTTTAAATATAGAGAATATTTTGACTGTTGACAGATGGGAGGGGATTTGGGGGGCTGGGTGAAAACATGGAGGGGATTATGCTGTGCAAGTTGCCAGTTCTAAATATAGTCACAGGGATGTAAAGTACGGCATAGGGAATATAGTCAATAATATTGTAATAACTATGTATGATGTCAGATGGGTACTCGACTTATCAGGGTGATCACTTCATAAGTTATATAAATATCTAATCACTATATTTTATACCTGAAACTAATATAATATTATATGTGTGATTGAAAAATTAAAGAAAAAAATTAAAACCCCTAAACCTACCATATGATGCAGCAATCCTACTTGTAGATAACTATATTACAGAAGTGAAAACTTATGTTCACAGAAAAACCTGAACAGAAATGTTTATAGTAGCATTACACATAATCACCAAATAGTGGAAACAACACTAATGACCTTCAGTGAGTAAACTGATAAACAAACTGTGCTACAACTGATAGTAAAATACTACCAAGAGGCAAAAATGAAGAAAATATTGATATATGAGACTAAGCTAAATCTTGAATGCATTATGCAAAATGAAAGAACCCAGTCTCTAAATGTTACATACCATATCATTCCATTTATATGACATTCTGGAATTGGCAAGAAGAATATATTTTGACATATGGTTTAAGAATTAAAAGAAGTGTGGTGAGACTTCTTTTAGAAATAATTTTTTAGAAATAATGAAGAGAGAGGTGTGAGATAAGAAAAAAGGGTGATCAAGTCAACATAGAACTAAATAATAACAAAAGATAATTTTTAAAAGTTTACTCTATGCTAAAATCTTTATATGGATGATCTTTTTTAATCTCAATGAAGAAATTTTTACAAGTATTTTAACCAATAATAAGAACAATGATTATTTTACAGAAGAAACTGAAACTAAGAGAAATGACATAAATAATTTATCAAATTAAGAGCTGGTAAACAGAGAAGCTAGAATTTTAACCTGAGAAGTCAGGCTTCAGAATTGGCAATTTTAAATAATACGCCATACTGGCAAGCTTATAGTTCTTGATGAGGGTCATATTTTAAGGTTAAGGTAAATAGAATACATAGAAAATCTCTACGTGTGTTTATGGTTTTATTAGATTTCCAATTTTGTAAAGGTCATTCTAACTACAATTGGAGTATATAGACTGGTGGAGATGGGGCTTGATGAGCAGTATAAAGTGACACATGAGTTTTATGGCTATTATGGAATGCCTTGTGTCCATCCCCCCAACCTTCTATCATATGTTGCAGCTTTAACTCCTAGAACCTCAAAACATGATTGTATTTGGGGATACTACCTTTGAAGAGATAATTAAGTTAAAATGAAGCCATTAGATTGGGCCCTAAACTAATCTGACTGATGTCCTTATAAGAAGGAGGTATGTGGACACAAAATGAGACACGAAGGATGTGTGCGCACAGAGGAAAGACCGTATGAAGACACAGTGGGAAGGCAGCCATTTCCAAGCCGAGAAGAGACACCTCAGGAAGAACCAAACTGCTGACAACTTGACCTTGTACTCCTAGCCTCCAAAACTCTAGGCAAATAAATTTCTATTGTTTAAGCTACCTAATCTGTGGTAATTTCTTATGGCAGTCTAAACAAACTAGTAATATTAATAGCTATAATGTATATAAAAATAATACCATAAAAGGCGGAAAAGGGAATAAAGCTATATAAGAGTAGTATTTCTTTATATCACCTGATTTGAGATAGTATAAATCTGAAGCTGAGTCTGATAGAATATGTATGGTAAGTCCTAGAAAACTACTAAAAAAGATCTAAAAAACTATAATGGAAATACCATTAAGTTAAACAATTAAATTAAATTTAAATTAAGCTACATTAAAGTACTACATTAGATTTTTTCAGTGACATCAGAAACATGGCAGAGTGAGAGATGTAGCCAGATCTGTCCCCTTAAAACAGCAATAAGCTGAACATCTAAAACTCAACAAAAAACACACAACCTGTACACAAGCATGTCTGCATAAGAGATCTGCTAATAAGAGCTACCACTGTCAGAGCCCCAGGAGTTGGGCAGTAGACTAGGAGAAACAAAGAACTTGCCTCTAGGAGCCAAGTCTCCTGTAGGAGGAAGGGGAAGGGATAAGGTGCAATGGGTTCCCTAAACAGCCCTGCATGAGGGAGCTGTGAGCTCCACACAGCGGCAATGCTCCGGGAACAGGGCAGAAAGCAGGAAAATGGGGATGACAGAGAAGCAACAGCTGATTATTAACAGCGTGGTTGCAAAATGCGAGGCTTTAACCATAGCCTCCATTCTCCAGTCCAAAGGGCACCACCCTCATATCTTCCAAGAGTGAGCTCCATGGAGCTCTAGGGGAAGAATCTGAGTAAATGATACTGAAACTATCACTAACACTGACAAGGACTGAGACTGAGGGTAGCGAGTGTGATTGAATATTTATAAGAAAGAAAAAGACATTATTTAACATTTATATAAAACAGGGATCCAAGAGGCTGAGACGCCACCTACTGGAAACCTAAAGAAAATGCCTTCTTAGCACCAGGCTAAAGAAAGACCTTTATATAATAAAGTTTCATTCTGGGGCCGGTGAGTGTGAGGGGAGGTGGGTGGGAAGCAGAATACACTTCCACTAATTCTCAGGTTGAGAAATAGTCCATTAAACACAATGAACAACCAAGGAGACAAGGCATCTCAGAAAGAAAGAGAAAAATCTCCAGAAAATAAGCTTAAAGACATAGAAATATGTGACTAAAATGACAGAGAATTCAGAATGGCACTTCTAAAAAACACTTAATGAGATTCAAAATAATTCATATCAACAATTCCAAGAACTGAAAAAAACAACTAGGTCAGCAGAATGAGTTTTTTAGCAAAGAGATTGAAATCCTTAAAAAGAATCAAATAGAAATTCTGGAGATGAAGAACACACTAAAAGAGATGAAGAATGAAATAGTAAGCTTGGGAAATAGAGTCAATCCAATGGAGGATAAGATCAGAGATATTAAAGGCAGAAAATCTATAAATAATTCAGAAGAAAGAAGAGAGAAAGCAAAGAATGAAAAATAATGAAAATGAAATACAAGACCTAGCTGACACTAACAGGAAAAAAGAAAATGTGAGAATAATGGGCATTCTCAAGGAGATGAAAAATAGCAGGCATCAGAAAGCATTTTTAAGCAAATAGTTGATGAGAATTTCCTAAATCTAAGGAATGACGAGATTGTAATTCAAGAAGTCAACAGAACACCCAATTATCTCAAACCAAAAAAGCCTTCTCCAAAACACATTGTATTAAAATTATCAAAAATCAGTGATAAAGAAAGAATTCTCAGGGCAGCCAGGGAGGAGACCGTAACTTATAAAAGAAAACTCATTAGATTATTATTGGACTTCTCAACATAAACTTCATAAGCAAGAAAGGAGTGAAATCAAATATTCAAACTCTTAAATGAAAGGAACTACTAGCTAAGAATAATGTAACCAGCAAAACTCTCCTTTAGATGTGAAGAAGAAATAAAGAACTTTCCAGATATGCAAAACTGAGGAAATTCTCCATTACATTGCCTGCATTCAGGAAATACTGAAAAGAATCTGCTCGCCTAAAACAAAATGAAAAAACAAACAAACAAACAAAAAAAACATATCGAGGAGTAAGGCAACTAGCAGGTGCTGTAGGTGTTAAAAACAAAAACAAAAACAAAAAACCAAAGATCCAAATTTGCAAAGAGGAATGGAGATAAGGCACGCACAGAAGAAAATGGATGACTATATATATATAATTATCCTTTACATATTTCTAATGGCAACCACATGCCAAAGATTCAGAACTGAAGTATATAACATAAAACAAAGACCAGAGGGAAAATCCACAAAACTGAACCAAAATAATAACAATAATAATAATAATAAAAACAGATACAAAGACAAAAAATGCAATGGAAACACTGAGCTATCAGAAAGCAAAAGATAAAAAGGCTATATGAAGACTTCATATTTCAATAATTACCCTAAATGTAAATGGACTGAATTCACCAATAAAAAGGCACAGAGTTGCAGATTGGACCAAAATAAACAAAACCCAACTATATACTGCCTCCAGGAGACATATCTCAGCTCCAAAGACATATATAGACTCAAAGTGAAAGGGTGGAAAATGATATTTCAAGCAAACGGTGTTCTGAGGAAAGCAGGAGCAGTGGTACTAATATCAGATGAAATAAACTTTAAAATAAAAAAGGTAAAAAAGATACTGAGGGACACTTCATAATGATAAAGGGAATCATATACCAAGTAGACGTGACACTTATTAATATCTATGCTTCCAATCATGGAGCCCCGAAATATGTAAAGCAATTACTAACAGAACTAAAGGGAGAAACAGACCAAAACACTATTGTAATATGGGACCTAAATACCCGCTTGTTAGATATGGACAGATCATCCAAACAGAAAATTAAGGAAATAACATCCTTAAATGACACGTTATACCAACTGGACATAATTGACATTTACAGAGCCTTTCATCCCAAAACAGCCATTTATATATTCTTCTCTAGTGTACATGGAACATTCTCAAGTGTTGACTACATACTGGGACACAGGGATAGCTGTAAAAATATAAGAGGGTTGAAATCATACCAACCATATTCTCTGACCATAATGCTTTGAAGCTGGAGATCAACTGTAAAAAGAAAAAGGGAAGAACAAATACATGGAGATTAAGCAACATGCTGAAGAATTACTGGGGTATAATAAAAATAGAAATAAAAAGAGAAATTGAGAGATACATAGAAATGAATGATAATGACAGTACAACATATCGAAACTTTTAGGACATGACAAATGCAGTCATAAGAGAAAAGTTCATATCATTATAGGCCTACTTCCAAAAACAAGAATGAGCCAAAATAAACAACCTCACACTTCATCTTAAAAAACTAAAAAAGGAAGAACAAATGAAGCCTAAAGTCAGAAGAAGGAAAGAAATCATCAAAATTAGAGCAGAAATAAATGAAATAGAAAACAAAAAAAAAGATAGAAAAAAATAAATGCAATAGCTGGTTCTTTGAGAAGGTTAATAAAATTGACAAAGCCCTGGCTAGACACACTGAAGAAAAAAGAGAAAGGACACGAATAAACAAAATCAAGGATGAAAGAGGGGATATTATGACAGACACTGCAGAAATACAAAGAATCATACAAGAATACTATGAAAAAGGATATAATAACAAATTTAATAACCTAGAAGAAATGGACAAGTACTGAGAAAGATACAACCTTCCTAGACTGAATCAAGAACTGGAAAATCTAAATACACTGATTAGCAGTATGGAAATTGAAACGATCATCAAATACCTACCAAAAAGTAGAAGTCCAGGACTAGATAGCTTCTACCAAACATTCAAAGAAGATTTAATACCTATTCTCCTCAAAAAATCAAAGAAGAGGTGGTACTTCCTAACTCGTTTTAAGAGGCCAATTTTACTCTGACTCCAAAACCTGGTAAAGACAACACACAAAAAAATAATACTATAGACAAATACCTCTCATGAACATGGATGCAAAAATCTTAAATAAGATACTAGCAAACCGAATACAGCAACATATTAAAAAGATTAAACATCACGATCAAGCGGGCTTAATCCCCAGGGCACAGGAATGGTTCAACATATACAAATCAATTAATGTGATACACCATATAAACAAATTAAAAATAAGAATCATATGGTCATATCAAGAGATGCAGAAAAAAACCTTTGACAAGATACAGTATCCATTTATGATCAAAATACCTAACAAAATTGGTTTAGAAGAAATGTACCTGAACATAATAAAGGCCATATACGATGTACCCTCAGCCAACATTATACTTAATGGTGAAAACTAAAAACCTTGCCTCTAAGATTAGGAACAAGACAAGGCTGTCCACTATCACCCCTGTTATTCAATATAACATTGGGGGTCCCAACAAGTGCTATCAGGCAAGAAGAAGATAAAAAAGGCATCCAAATAAGAAATGAAGAAGTCACTCTGTCACTATTTGCATATGACATGATTCTCTTTTTTAAAAAATCCTAAAGACTCCACAGAATACTAGTAGAAACAATAAACAAATGTAGTAAACTTTCTAGATATAAAATCAATGTTTGAAAATCCATAGTGTTCCTGTACTCTAATAATGAATTGTCAGAAAAAGAAGTGGAAAAAAAATGTTCTTTTTGCAATTGAAACACAAAGAATAAAGTACGTAAGAATAAATCTAATGAAACATGTGAAGGACCTACATAATGAAAACTATAAGATCCTATTAAAAAGAATTGATGAAGATACAAAGAAACAGAAAGATATTCCGTTTTCTTGAATTGGAAAAATCAGCATAGTTAAGATGATCTTATTGCCTACAGCATTATACAGATTTAACACAATCCCCATCAAAATCCCATCAGCAGTTTTTAAAGAAATAGAACCAAAAATCATTAGATTTGTATGGAAGCACAAAAGACACCAAGTCGCCAGAGCCATCCTGAGAAAAAAGAATGAGGCTGGGGGCATCACTCTGCCCGACTTCAAATTATACTATAAAGTGACAATAATCAAAACGGCATGGTATTGGCAGAAAAATAGACACACAGACCAGTGGAACAGAATCGAGAGTCCAGAAGTAAACCTATGTTTATATGGGCAAATAATTTTCAAAAAAAAGACCAAAAACATACAATGGAGAAAGGAAAGCCTCTTCATAAATGGTGCTAGAAAAACTAGAAAGCCATCTGCAGAAGAATGAGACTACACTATCACCACACACCAAAATTAACTCCAAATGGATTAAGTACCTGACTATAAGACCTGAAACAATAAATTGCACAGAAGAAAACATAGGGACGAAATTCATGGACCTTGGACTTAAGGAGGATTTTATGAATTTGACCTCAAAGGCAAGGCAAGTAAAAGTAAAAATAAATGAATGGAATTTGTCTATGGCCATGCTACCCTGAACAAGCCCGATCCCATCTGATCTCGGAAGCTAAGTAGGGTTGGGCCTGGTTAGTACTTAGATGGGAGACCACCTAGGAAGACCAGATGCTGTAGGTGTAAAAAAAAAATAAGAAATTATAAGCTGACAAGGTCCTTGCAATATGTGAAGTCAACCAAGGGTTGGCTGAATAACAAAACAAACAAACAAAAAATCGTATCAAAAAATGAGCAGAGGACCTGAAAAGACACTTCTCCCAAGAAGACATACAAATGGCCAACAAACATATGAAAAGATGCTCAACATTGCTAGCTATTAGGGAAATGCACATCAAAATCACAATGACAGACCATCTCATACCTGTTCAAATAGCTGTTCGAATAATCAATAGGACAAGTAATAAAAGTGTTGGAGAGGATGTGGAGAAAAAGGAACCTTCATACATTGATGGTGGGAGGGCAAATTGGCACAGCCACTATGGAAAACAGTTTGGAGTTTCCTCAAAAACTAAGAATTGATCTACCATATGATCCAGCAATTCCTCTACTGGGTATTTACCTCAAAGACTTGAAAACATATATCTAAAAAGATATCTGCGCACCGATGTTCATAGCAGCTTTATTCACGGTGGCCAGGACATGGACACAATCAAAGCATTCTACAATAGATGATTGGATAAAAAAGCTGTGGTACATATATATACAATGGAATATTACTCAGCCATAAGAAGAGGTGAAATACTGTCACTTGCAACAACATGGATGGACCTTGAGATAATCATGCTAAGTAAAATAAGCCGGATAGAAAAAGTTGAAAACCACATAATATTACTTATATGTGGGATATAAACCTGAAAGCAACAAACAAACATGACAAACAAACAGAGACTCGTGGACATTGACAATAGACTACTAGTTACCAGAGGTTTGAGTCAGGAAGATAGTTGGGATAAAAGGAGTCAAATATGCGGTGACAGAAAGAAATCTAACTATGGGCACTGAACACACAATACAATATATATATGTGTGTGTGTATATATATATATATATATATTGGAACCCTCATACACTGCTTTTGGGAATGTAAAATGGTGCAGCCACTTTGGAAAATAATCCAGCTATTAAACAGTCAATTTATTAAACATAGAGTTACCACAGGACCTAGCAATTGCACTCCTACGTATATACCCATGATAAATGAAAACATATTCACACAAAAACATGTACTCAGATGTTCATAGCAGTATTGTTCATAATAGCTGAAAGTTAGAAATAATCCAAGTGGTCATCACCTAAATTATGAATAAACAAATGTGGTACATAAATACGATGGGATATTATTTGGCCATAAAAAAAGGAATCTAGAAATGATACATGCTATGACTTGGATGAACTTTGAAAACATTATGTTAAGTGAAAGGAAGAAGTCACAGGAGACTACATATTACATGGTTCTATTAATATAATGTCCAGAATAGGGAAATCTATAGAGATATTAAGTAGATTAGTGATTTCTTAGGAATAAGGTTGGTGGTAGGGGTGAGGGTTATAGCTAAAGGGGTACAGAATTTTTTTTTTCAAGTGATGAAAATGTTCTAAAATTATATGTGGTGATGTAATGATGGTTGCATATATTTTTGAATATACTATAAACCTCTGAATTTTAAACTTTAAGTGAACTGTATGACATTTGAATTATATCTCAATAAAGCATTTTATAAAAGAAAAAAGAAGGTTGGACAAGAGACCAGGGATAGTTCACGGCAGAGTTCCAAGGAAGACCAGTGTTTAATGTTCATATAGAAAACATTTTTCTTGTAAAGGAAATTAAGATGCGTTAAAAAGAACTGTAGTCAGAAACTCCCAAGGCTAGTGTCAAAACATCAAGATAAAATCATAACAGTAACCTTAAAGACATAAAGTGTCCATAGGGAAGGTTAAGGCAGCTGTAGAAACAATGTGAAAGTGATGGGTTTGGAAGGGTGGGGCACAGATTCCCTAACCCCTCTCAGAAATTTACATCATCCAACTGAGTTTTCACATTGAGAGGGCAAGCAGTTCTCGTGATTGGGAGTATGTGGAAAAAGGAAATAAATTCATAAAAGACATAATTTGCTTTCTCTAATTTGGGACAAGTTCTGCTTATGAGACCCAGTTATGACAGTTGTTAAATCAAAAGAATCCAGCGACAGAATCTGTCAACTTTTCTTTCTTTATTATAGGAACAGGTTAGTTGTGCAAACCAATTGGAGGAGTATGGATAGATGAGCATATCACACATATTCTTTTCTGGGAAAGTCTCTCATCTAATATTTCATGAGTGACACTAAAGAAAAGGTACCTATAAAATTTAATATTTCCTAGAGTTGAAATACTCAAAGCTCATTTTGTTTAATAGTTTTCAAATTTTTATTTGCACTATTAACCATTTTCAAAAGAATCTTACCAGAAAATTAAATATGTAAGACCAATAAATGTGATTTTGTTCTAATTGATGCCGGAGTAAGAGTGCCTTTCTGCAACTGGGGCGACATGTACCCCAAATCTAGCGTTAATCAGATCATCCTCAAAAATCCTTTATTTAGCCAATCTCTTTAAGAATGTTAAAACCAAGATTCAAAAGAGAAAAATGACTTGTCTAAGTTTTCCTAGCTATTATTATTTTAGTTGGAATTTCAGGGCTCCTTTTTACCTCCAGATGTTCTGGGATTTAAAGTAAACCGTGAAGCTGTAAATTCTTCCAGATATCTAGGACCAGATGAAACACAAACAGAAGGCAGAAAAAGAGCTACAACAGTACATAGCTGGTGCTCTCTTGTGGGAATTTTGGAGGTGGATACACTTACAGCATTCAAAATATAAACAAAGATGGCAGAGATAAGGCAAACTTAACCATATTTAAAATGGATTTCTGCTCTTTGGAGCAGCAGTTCTCAATCTTGACTGCATATCACTACAGAGGAGTGCTTTTGTTGTTTTTAAATTACAGATGCTAACGGTTTTATTTTTGGAGATTAATAAACTTTGTCAAATCTTATGAAAGTGTCAACACCTTACTTGGGGAAAATGCACCCAAATTGATAAGCACAATGTTTTGCATATCTTTGAGGTGTATTCCTTAGTCCTCCAGATATACAATTAGAACATTCACTTTAAATTCCCTTAACCTGGAGTAAGGTTTACCATTTTTTAATGTTGTGTTCTCTGAATGCAACTTAAAGCATGATTTGGTTATAAAAGTTTAAGTAAAAAAATGTTTTAATGGCATAGGTATTTTGATATAATGACCTCAGACAGCCAGCCCTTTCTTGGCTAGGGGTTCCTTATAATTTAGAATCAGATGCCTTAGTGTAAACTTTAGAGGATAGTCTCCAGTTATTAGCTGATGGAAGCAAAGTCCATACTGAAGCCGATCGAGACATTATAGAAACAGAAAAACTAGTTATATCTTGAAACTCCCTGATCTTTGCAGGTACTTCCAATACTTTCCACCAGGAGTGCACATCTCCACCTCAGACAATGAGGCTACAAGGGATGGCAGAAAGAGGGCGGTCTTCTGAGTCAGACTTCCCAACATTCAAGACTTCGTCCTGCCACTTACTAGCTCTGTAAACTTGAATGACTTGCCTTAGTTTCTTCTTTTGTGAGACAGTGAAACAATGTCTTTTTATAGGATTATCGTGAAGATTAAATAAAATTATGGTACTTGGCACTTGGTGTGAGAAATTATATGTACAAATAGAAAATGTTATGACACTGGATATGACATGACAAGTGAATAAAATATAAGACAGTAGAACTCTGACCCACAACCTCTTTGTCAACCAGTCCAGAAAGCCAAACCAAAGCCTCTGCAGCAATTGGTCTAGTAGGAACAGGGCTTCAAGCTTCCCTAATTTTTGTCTCTGCTTCCAACTCAGGACAAACCAAAGAATGCCAACTATGCTTTCCAAACCAATCACATAGGATTCACCTGCTTCTAGTTAGTCATCTCCAGCTTCCACACCAACAGCTTCCAATCAAGACATAGCCTTGTCTTTTTTCTCACTATAAAGCTTTCTGAAGCCTGCCTTTTTTCTCACTATAAAGCTTTCCCACTCCTCTGGCTGCTTTTGCGTGTTTACCAAACATAAGTGGTAGTAGCTGACTCCTTTGCTTTAATAAGCTCTGAATAAATAGGCTTTACTTCTTCTCACTTGGGTGGTCTTTATTTATTTCCATAAATAGATATTTAATATTAGTTTTTTTCCCTCTGTATTCCCATTTATCCTCTACCTGTAGGTGGTAAAATGTCCTTATTCATCTTTCTTTTTATTTTTAGGAATCAGTCACAAATACATCTTCTGATGGTTGAATGAAGTCTCTCATTTAATCATAAAGCTATATCTCTAATATATTTCTCACTTTTCAGACTAGATGTTTTCCAAGACACTTTCGCTCAAGAATCTCCTGCAAACCTTTATCTTCATGGTTGGAAGGATCGTAGAAACAGGGATCGAGGTCAGGGAGGGAGGTCCTTGCCTAAGCAGAGACCAAGTCCCATGTGTGTTTGTAAATTAAGGCCTGCTTTTATCATTATCTTTAATATATATATTTTTTAAACTTGTCACTGGGCAAGAAAGAGGATTCTAAATAGAGAAGCCGTATTCACTTTATCTTTCAAAAATATAAAAAGTAAGCTTCCGTAAAACAGCCATAATAAAAAGTAAGTTAAGACTACTGTGAATCTTCTGTTCGGGGGTCTTTCTTCCTTTCCAACTTCAAAAATAACAACTGTGGAAAAGCTGTCATATGGAACTGAGCTTCCTGGCTTCAATCTGCTCAGTGTGGCCTGGGTGTTATTTACAGAGAGGTTTTGCAGATATTTCAAAACATTAGCAAAATTTCTTTGGATCTTTGGAGTCTGTTGGATAAAGGAGATGTGTATGTATTATCCTTTCCAGAGCCGAGCTGGGGCTGGGAAGATGGATGACTATTCACTGTGGCCCAAATTATCTTGAAAACAGCTTGCCGGAGTTCATGATTAAGTTAATAAGATGGGCACCATATGCTGGCTTGGTCATGCTAATACCCTGATCCCCTGAGTGTTGTAAAAGGAGGATGGCACTGACCACTCAGATGGAAATGGCTTCCAAAGCCAGAGGCTGCTTGTTTGTATTCCTCTAAGTTGCTGAGGGAGAGGGTCTGTGGTTACCCAGGCTTTCTGACCTTACAGCTCCCTGTAATTTGGAAAGCAAATGATTCATTTGTCCAGTTAAGCAACCAGGGTTTTGTGAATCAATTGTGCACCTATTAGAATGCAAATTAGATGATAAGAATCCTTCATGTCAGGATATGCAGTAAACTCTGAAGGCCAGTTTCTATGTTGGGTGGAAGTAGAATCAAGCCTCTATAAGTAAAGCAGAATATGTATGGGCAAAACTGGTTTGGGATGACTAAACTTTCTACTAAGCTGACATCCTTTCTGCACCTGCACAACCCCCAGCATGTTACAGTTGACCACAAAGATTCTACCTTCTCTAGTGAGATCAGCCTACCTTAAAGCACTACCTCTGATGGAAGAGAAGGTCAGATACAAGTGGAATCTAATTTAATACACAACTCTAGTTTTCTCATCCAGTTCTGTGTCATGGATTGTTTCTAAGAGAGGAGAGTACCTTTCTTACCATTTTTGCTTTGGTTTTCGTGAGAATGATGACAGTGGAGGCAGCTGACTAGAGTGGTGTTATGGACATAATGTTTGTGTCACCCCAAAATTTAGATGTTAAAGCCCCTATCCCTTAATGTGATAGTTTTTGGAGGTGGGGACTTTGAGAGTTAATAAGGTTTCAATGAGGTCATGAGTGGGGCCCATGATGGGATTAGTGTCCTTATAAAAGAAAGGGAGACCAAAGCGCCCTCTCTCTCTCTCTGCCATGTGAAGACCAAGAGAAGGCACCCATCTGTAAGTCAGGAAGAGGGTTCTCATCAGGAACTGCATCTGTCAACACCCTGAGCTTGGACTTCCAGCCTCTAGAACTGTGAGAAATAAATGTCTGTTGTTTAAGCCACCCAGTCTATGATATTTTGTTATAGCAACCTGAGATGACTAATGCAAGCAGTCATTTCTAAAGCTGCTTATTCTAATTTTATTATTATTATTGTATCATTCACTATTTCAGTCATTTATTCAAAGATAACATTGCATATTCACTTTTTGACAGTCGTGGTACAAGATGGATGCTTAGGAGGATAAAAATAACTAAAGCTTCTGGTGACAGAGGCAGACACATTACCTATAACAACTACTCTATGCACTGAAGGTTCTAACAGAGAGGCAAGAAGGTTGCGGCAGAGTCACAAAAGAGGTAGTGTTATATTGTCTATGGATAAGTTAAAACATGTATATGTAAATCAATGTAACTTATACCCTAGGAAGATCGGTTAACACCCAAAGGTTTCTAATGAGAAGTTCAGGTTTTAGTTGTGGTGAGCTAACTTCTACCCAGAGTGATTTGCACTCTAGAGGTGTGCATTTCAAATATCAATATCAGAATATGCTCAAGGGGGGTTGCCAATTACATAATACACACTAGAAGTATTTTTATTAGTCAAAATTGATAGTGGTAAATATATGTGCTTGGCTATATGGCTAGAATAATGTGTGCATGTATATTTTTGCATAATTAGTGAATAAGAATTTGGTAAACCAGGTACCTCAACCACTTACACTAGTGCCTTAGAACTAGAATTATATTTGGTCCTGTGTCTCCCCAGTTAACAGAAGATTCTGCTACTAAACATTACAACAATAACAGTGATTGTGTTATCAAAGTATCTGTTGCATTTGCCTTGGGGTGAGCCTTTTTTTATACAAGCTTTCATTCACTGGCTTCATGTCAAGTCTCTGTGTTCAACAAAGAGTCAGAAATTCAGCAAGCTTTCAGGAATTAGTAGTAATATTGTTATATGCCTGCTTAGGTCATAAATGTCCCTTTGCTTGGCAGTATTTGGTTTGAAATTGGCTTTCATTGTATACCACCCAGCTGAACTTGTAGAGAGAACAGACATATAGTTTCTACCCACCTCTAATTTTGGGCAAGAGGCCAATATTTAACAAAGATTTGAACTATAAATGGCCAATCTGATTTAGATCAGCTTTCAACAGACAGCTTCACAGAGGCAATGATGTCTATGTTGTGTTAAAATTTTTATACAGATTTGAAAATGAGTCGATCACTTCCCCAACCCTGTTAAACAGTGCTGTGCAAAGAACACCTGCCTGAAAACAGAGTGTGTGTCATTGGAATTCTAGTTCCCTCACTACTTCACTTTTGACCTCAGGAAAAGTTTGAATATCTCCAAGGCTATTTGCACATTTTATCCAAGGCTATTTCCACATCTATAAAACAAAAAATGTTTTGCTTGAATGATGTATCAAATTCTTTTGTAATTCTAATGTGGTATGCACTGAAACACAACTAGGTTAAAGAAATATGTCTTTGAAGGAAGAGAGAAGCCCATGATATGGGTAAGAAAAGAATGAAGGGTCAAAGAAGAGACTTTTCTGCATCATTCATATCTTTGTTTAGTAGTCATTTATTGAGGGCCAGCTCTCTCACACAATTATTTAAGTGCACTGTAGTAAAGAAGACAAACAAGACTAAATTTTATGGCAGCATAATCTCTTTTCAACTTCATTTTCCTCATCTAAAATGGTAAGATAATTTTGAAGAGTGAGGATATTTATAAAATAGACAATTCAGTTTGTGGTAAATAATAGGCACTTAAGAAATGATGGTTATTATCATCATTATCATTAATGGCAAAATGCTAAGTACAGCAGTGGAACTGTATCGGAAGCAGTGGTGGCCTGGAAGGGGTGTGGTGAGTATCTGTTCTTTGAGAGAGAAGAAGTGTGAGGGAGGGCGTCACTGCTGAGGTGTGAGGTTTTTTTTTCCCCCCAAGAAGAAAAAGGCAGCATAAGTTTTATGATAGACTGTATGAAAAAGACACAAAATTTGAAAATGTTTAAAGAATTCAAGTAGTTTGGATAACTTATTGAGGGATGAGAATAGTACAAAATAAGCCTATAAAATAAAGGCCAGATCAGGAAGTAGAAAAGAGAAGAAAACAGGTAATTCTTGAGTACCCCAGCTCACCAAGTAATAACCTAAGCATACTGATAGATTATTTAATTTTCAGAACAACCCTGTAAGATATTGTTATCCCCATTTTACAGATGAGAACACTAGTTTTGTGGATTATGCTAAAAAGTTAACATATGATAGTAGTTCCCCCTCATCTCCAGTTTTACCTTCCATGGTTTCAGTTAAATGAGGTCAACCAACACCTGAAAATAGTAAATGAAAAATCCAGAAATAAATAATTTATAAGTTTGAAATTGTGCACTATTCTGAGTAGCATGATGAAATCTCACATCATCTCGCTTTGTCCCTCTCAGGATCTGAACCATCCCTTTATCCAGTGTATACACTGTATACACTCCCCACCATCAGTGACTTAGTAGCTATCTCAGTTATCAACTTGGTTGTAAAGGGGGAGGGGTACATTTACATAATTTTTATTATAATATATTGTTATAATTGTTCTATTTTGTTAGTTATTGTTGTTAATTTATTACTGTGCCTAATTAATAAATTAAACCATCATAAATAGGAATGCATGTATAAAAAACCCCAGTATATATAGGGTTTGATACTATCTGGGGTTTCAGGCATCTACTGGGGGTCTTGGAACATATCCCCCATGGATAAGGGGGACTACTGTATTCTTTAGTGATAGGGAGCCTCTGAGAGCCTTAAAGTAGGGCATAAATAGGTAATCACCAAGAAAGTTGACTTCCCTGGAGATCTTCAGAGAAATGAGGCCCCAAAGCTACTTCGCAGGGCTTTTATAAACAACATGTCGGGAGACACATGGCTGGAAGCAGGAGCATCTGTCAATAGAAAGGCTAGGCTTGGCTAGCTCCTGTTGAAGAAGGCTCTCTTGGGGAGACCTGTCATCCAGGAGATGTGGGCTTGTTCCATATCCTCTCCTTGTTATGTCCACGTACTTTCCCCTGTCAGACACAGATCCCACAGGCTGACTGCATTAAGTCCATAATTGTAGGAAGAAAAGTTAGTTTGAGCTAAATCACTGCTGTGGAACAGAAACGACCTTGACTCAGAACAGCTGTTCCTAAAAAGTAAATTCAGAGCTTTCAAATAGTTTTTAAACACAACCTGGAGTAAAGAGTGGGGGTAGGGTACACAAAGAGTTGTGGCCAATCTAAGTGAAAATGGAAGAGTGAATAAAACCAGAATTTCATAGCAGAGAATGAAATTACTGAAGGGAGGTACTGAAGTATGGAAAGGCATACTGGATATCTGAGTTCTGAAAATGTGGTAGGTGGAATTTCTTTATACATGACTGACTAGATGATGCCAAGAGAAAATGATCACACACTTGTCTTTTTATGCCTGCCCTCAGCTGTTTGTCCTTAGCTAGAAGCTGTGTTTGCTTCTGTAGATAAATGAATTGGTTATATCTGAAAAATGTGGAGTTGTGAAAGATGAAGAGAATAAATCATAAAAGGCCTTAGTACTGGCCCAACTCTAAAGAGTTTATCTAGTCTACTCCCATTTTTTACATTTGAAGGAACTGAGGTTCAGAAAAGTGAATTGCTCTAGGTCAGATAACTTAATTGATTTACTCATTGTGACTCCCAAAGTTAAGGGATAAAGACGAGACAATGAATCTTAAATCTAGCCTAATTTTTTTTGTAGTTAAAATCACCCTTCCTTGTTTTTAAAAGTATTATAATAATAAGAGATTAATACAAAAGAAATGTCAAAGGTCCATAGTTATCAGAAAGGAGATCCTATACTCCAGGCTACTATTAGATAGGACTGGGGTTTGGGGGAGTTTGGTGGGAGGGATGGAAAGATTCCAGGTCTCAGGCACTCCAGGTCTTGGTAGGATGTTAGCTCAGCAGCCTTTCAGATCTGCTTCTCTTAAAGCTGGACTGACGTGTTCTATCATAATGTACATATGACTAAATAATAAACCGTTGGCTTCTACTGAGGAGCCTGCAAATTCTTTTTGATATCTTCATATTGAAAATCCATAACTTTGATAAATGAGACTCTCAGGATGTGAGACTCTATGACAGGGTAAATCCTGGTCTTTTTTCAAAGCCTACAGAAGATTGTTAATGAAAAAAGTTTCTCCCCTTTATTTTTGTAAGCCATCTGTTTTTGCTATTGCTTGTTTGTCCTGGAAACTATAAGATGATTTCTGATTTATACCAAAAATCTACATTGTGTTTTTATAAATTGGCAACCTTAATATTCAATGACAACAAATACCCTGGCCATATATAGAATAATTATGTCCAGTGGTTTGATCGATTAGAGTCTAAGGTAAAACTCCAAACAACTGATTCTATAATAAGTAAGAGATTCAGGAAGATGAAAGTTAAAAACCTCCCAAGTTCAAATGACTGTATCAATGTTGGATATAGAGATAGCAAATTTGCTAACATTTATGGAATATTTTCCATTCTATCAATTAGTGAGGACATTGATGAAAGAGGCATGATCTTGCCTTGTAGGTGGAAGAGCATAGACATTATCGAGCACATGACATAGGTGAGACTTTTTCTTATACATACTCATTATTTAGTTTCATTAGTTACATTAATTTATTTACATTTAAAGCAACCCTATGAAGTATTTTCCACATTGTAAAAATGAGAAAACAGAAGTTCCGAGAGATTAGTACACTTGAGCAAAGTCACACAGTGTGTCAAAGCTAGAATTAAACCCAAATCCATTTGATCCCAAATCAGTAGTGTTTCTACCACATCATTTTAGAGAAGTACATGACATCTGCTAGAGCCCAAGCAAGAAAAAGAGTAAATGCCAGGACTAGACACTGGACTTATCTGTCACCTATTGGCAGATCCACTAGACACAATATGCTATTGGTTCTGCCAAGGGGCCTACAAATTCCCTTTGATATCTTCATATCTGAAATCTATAGCTTTGATGAATGCGATGATCCCAATGTGAGACTATATGATAGGGCTAAAAGGCCTGATTTTTCTCACCTATGATTAAAACAAGCAGCTGGGAATAATATATTTAAAATGTTTTGCTCTGGAGTTTATCTCATCCAGATGTGGAAGCCCAAAAGGACATTGTGGTATCTCTGAGGTGAAGAGAATTCCATGAGCTCCTTGGCATGGTTTTCTCTGGTCGCCCTTAATGTTAAAAGTTGTTAATACTGAGAGGAAATAAGATGGTCCTGGATCCAATTTGTTAAACAAGATAACATACTATGTCAACTACTGTAACTCTGGAGCCTGAATGTCAGTCTTTTGGCCAAAGTAGGCTGGTTTCTCTTGCATACCTTTGAGGACACCACAAAGGATGTATGTACAATTAACATCCCTCCAAATCTAAAACTATCTCACCTCTAATCGGTTTGACTTTTTTGACTAAATTTACCTGTAGGACTTTCCTTGATTTCCACCTAGCCAGTCAATGATTTTACACAAGTCCTTTTCCTATTGCTTGCCTTGGACTTTACTACTTATGTTGTGAACACTTGGCTCAAATTGCAGCTGGGACATGGTGGTGATACAGCATCCCTTTCAGATGAATTTATCACATATAAGAATGGGCTTTTCCCTCTTTTAAATAAATGTATTAATCATAGTAAGTCTTGGATTAATCACCTTCAGAAATGGACCACAGTATCAACACAATCTACTTGGGGAGAGAAAAGAGAGGAGCGGTTTGTTCATATCTCTAATTATCTTTATTTCTTTCATAGTACACATGGATGTAGTGTAATTTGGATTGACTTACTCAAAAGACATTGGTTAAAACTTATATCTGACACTAATTTTCTGAATTATTTTTTCAATACATTTTCCCTTTTGAGGTCTCAGCTTCTCATCTAAAAATGAGGGAATTGGACAAAACCAGGAATAGAAACCAGTTGTGTGTTCCATGCCTAATGCAGGCATTAGTCAGTCATCTTTTGTCCTGAGTAAAGATGTAACTGCACAATCTTTCATGGCTCAGCACTAATCGCTATTTAATGAGATTTTGCATAAGATTTAAAGTCTATGTCTCATCTGAATATCAGATCTCAGATATAGTGCTAACATTTTCTGATTCTTTTTCTTAGTACCTTTTATGGTCCTGGGAAAACTTAAAGAGATTATTTGTTACATTTTGTAGTACTTTTAAATTTTCAATGCTCTTTTAACTCCATTGTCTCACTTAATTTTTATAACAAAACAGAAAAACAATAACATTTTTACTCTTATGTATCAACTAGCTATTGCTGCATAACAAGCCAAACTAGAATTAAGTGACTTAAAACAATAAACATTTATTACTGCTCACTGGTGTATTAGTGTGTTACATAGTTCTGGTCTCAGTGGAAATTGGGTGTCTGTGATCAGCTGGAAGTTGATTGGGGGCAATCTAGTCTAGGATGACCGCTATTTGAAAAACTGAGAAAACTTGACTCTCCTTCAAATGATCTTTCGCTGTCCAAAAGACCAATCTGGACTTGTTCAAATGGCAGCAACAGGGTTGTGAGAAAAAGACATAAACAATATCTTATGAAGCTTAGGCTCAGAATCAGCACAGTGTCACTTCTACTTCATTTTATTGACCAAAGCAAATAAAGTCAACCCGGATTCAAGGAATGGGAAAATAGACTTCTTAAGTGTTTTGCCAAAAATTGTATGCTCCCTGAATCCCCATTAAACAAGGTATAAACCATTTCCATCAACTCAGAAAGTTTTCTTGTGTCTTTTTCTTGTTGATTCTCTTTTCCTACTACCCTTCATTTCTTCAGGAAATCATGTTCTGATTCTTAACAGTGTAAATCCTTTTAGTATTTTTTTGTATAAACAGAATGATAAATCAATGTCTGCCTGTTTTGTCTAACAACGTTTTTCAGAGTGATCTATACTGTTGTGTGTATATATATTTTTAACATTTATTGGTTTTCTTTTTGATTATCTCTTTGAATTCTGGTTTTTGTTGTACTTTTCACTCATATCGAATGTCTCAGTGCAGATTGCAGTTGTATAAGTAATAATTATTCTACATATAAATGGAATGAGACAGAACATTCATTGTAGAATATTTAAAGTGTATTTTAAATCATAAAATTATAATTACTGGTGATTACACTAACAACATTACCACAGTAAATTTACTGTATTTCTGTCTTACTTAAAAAAAAAAAATCTCTATATATTATCTACTTATAGAAACATAATTAGGGTCATGCATTTACAGATTTGTGTACTCTTCTTAATTACTTGATACCACACTGTATTTAGATCATTAAATATTCCTTTCAGCATTCTTCATATTATTTTCTTTTCCTACATTGATATATGCATATTTTTGTTTGTTTTCTTTCATTTCTTTCTCTCTCTCCCTATCCCTTCTCTCTTTCCTGCCTGCCTGCCTTCCTTTTTTTCTTCCTTTTTTTAACTTTCTTTGATGTTCTCTCTTATCCAATAATATATTTATTTAAGTTTATTCATTTTTTTCTGTGTACACATTTGATCCCCAAAGTTTTGTTGGTTTCTCATTGTAAAATGTCTGCAATATTAGTTTTAATTTTATTTTCCCCCCAAACTTAGTTATCAAAGCATTTTGTTATTCTATTTATATTTTTAGTTTTGTTCATTTTGTGTTTATTACTTTAAGACAAAATTATCAGTTTGCATATTTTCTGTTTTGAAATTTATCGATTATATTTATAAATGTATTATAGATATTTAAAAGAATGTGTACAGTCTGTATGTAGGCATAAAACCTATTTATGCCTCTTTAGTTTGACACAGTATTTAAGAGACAAAGTGGTTAAGAGCTAAAGCTGTGGAAACAAGTTGCCTGTATTCGATATTTAGCTAAACCAATCTCAAACTCTATAACATTAGTCCAGCTACTGAATCTTATTTGTATTAATTCTCACATCTGTAAATGAGATTATAACAATACCTTTATAGGGGTTTGTAATAAGCAGTAAATGAGCTAATAAATATAATAATACATGTAATAAATATTGCAGTACTTGACACATAGTAAATATTACCATATATGTTAGTTTTCATTATATTATCTTATTCAAGTCATTATATTATCTTATTCTTTTTTTTTTCTAACTATTTTCTTTATTTTTTATGTGTGTTAAAGATTGAGATATATTCAAGTCCTTCACTGTGGCTATAATTTTATCAACTCTACCTTGTATTTCTATATTTTTGCTTTAAATATTTTACTGTCAAATTATTTAAAATGTGAATGCTCATAATTGCCATTTATATATACTTATTCATTCATTCATTTATTCACTTGTTATTCATACAAAGCATGCTAATTTTTCCATTTTAATGCCTTTGCCTTAAAGTCTACAACACTATTTCCAAGGTGACTTTCTTTTCATTTGTAATTGGCTGGTATATAATTGTCCATCTTTTTATGTGCAGCTTATCTGTTTCATTCTGTTTTATTGTGTCTGTTATTAACATCATAAAATTGTCTTAGGTTCTTTAACCAATACAAGAGGAATTTAATTCTTTTACAGTAACTATGATAACTGATATTTTTATTGCACTTTTGCCTTCTTATTTTATACTTTCTACTTTAAGGATTAATTATTCTTTTCTAGATTGGCTTATATCAAACAAGTTCTTAATGCTTCTTTCCTTCAGTGACTTGAATCTTTCACTTACTAATTATACTAAGTATGGTTACCTTTACTTTAAAGTATAAACATGTTTGAAATTTTATTTCCCTATTACCTTAAGAAGGAACAATATTACTTATGTTAGTATGTAATGTATATTACCACATAGCAGCAGAACATGTTATTTCCTTCCTTCCCTTGTCTCCAATTTTTAATAAAGTGTGATCTTAAACCTGATTATTGTTAATAATAAAAAGTGTTATATTGTACATTTTATCAACTATATTCACCATATTAATAATTAAATATTATGAATATTGATTTTTTCATTTTATGATTCTCCACCATTTTTTATACTATAGCATGTCAATCTATAAGTAATTTAAGTTACCAGTTAGTTATAAAACATCCAGAAATAATATTTTCAGGCAGTGTTTATAGATGTGATAGATTCTTGATTATTAGACTCCAAAGAATGTTTTTTTAAATCATATACTTAAATTATAAAGCTCAAAAAATCATCTGGTTTGACCCATTTTTAGGATGTAACTATTTAATATCCTTTAAATTTGTTGGTCTTCTCATCACCTCTAAGAATAAAAATTTCATGATATTCAAAATGTTATATCACTTATTTCTAATTTAATTTGTCTTCAAGCTGTCAGTGGCTTTTATCTGTGTTAACCAAACAGATTCCACTTGCCCCTTCTAATCTATCTCATCACCATTCTCACTCTAGTTTTTGAAAATTATAATCTAATTATGTTATCCTTCTACACTGATAAGTTTTTTCAGTTGTTTGTCATTTCTTCTAAGATAAATAACAATGTTAAAGTTTGTTATTTTAAGCACACTATGAGATAGGAGCATAGCTGAGGAGAAACATTAAAATGAATTGCCAATAGCTTTGATTTTTTTTTTTTATTCCGCTTTTCCAAGCTAAGAATTATTAAACTAAAGAACATTGATTCCCACATGTACAGTAATGGGCATTGTGATGTTAATGAAAAACATGGGTTATGGAGCCATGCAGATCTGATATCAGATGCCAGCTTGGTTATTATTATCTATTAAACATTATAAAACAGTATATGTCAATTCTTAATATATGCCAAGAATATAAATAGAATAGTGAGCACTGGACATAGATGTGATTTGAGGCAAATAGAAATAATAAAAGATTTGTCAGCAAGGAGCTTGACTACTAAGTTTTCTAATGAGATAGACACTAAAGGGCTTTTAATAGGCCATTGGAGTGGTTATTTTTGCCTGTTAGAGGGTTTTCACAGGTGATTGCATGGGGATAACTTTGAGTGGAATGAAACCAGTTGGTAAGCTACAGCTATTTTGAAGGTGAGTAATGATGAGAGACTGAATTGAGGTAATGACAGAGGGATGAAAAAGTGTGGATTCAATTGATACTAATATGATAACACTGACAAAAATGGGATTGAATTTTTCTTTTAATCTACTATTTTATTTTAGTATTACATATATACAGAAAAGTACACAAATCATGTAGATAGCTTAATGGATTTTCACAAAATGATGTAATTAACACTGAGACCAAGAATTAGAAAATTCCTGACCCCAGGAACATTTTCATGCTCCCTCACAGTCACTATCCATATATACAGCTTCTGAAATCATAGGTTAGATTTGTCTGCTTTTGTGCCCCTATAAATAAAATCATACAATGTATACTCTTTTAGATCTGACTTCTTTGGCTCAAAATTATGTTTAACAAGATCAAGCATTTTGTCATGTATTGTTATTGACTATTTCTTCTCATGCTTTCTCCTTTGTATAAATATCCTACACATATTTATCTATTCTACTGTTGCTAGACATTTTTTGTTAGTTTTTGGTTTGGGGCTCATGAATAATGCTGGTATGAATATTCTTATATATGATTTTTGGTATAAATATGTATGTAGTTTTATAAAATATGCAGCAATAAATGAAATTATTGGGTCATAGAGTATATATATGCTCTACTATATACAGTGAAAGCTTTCTGAAGTTTTATCAATATATATACATGCAATGCTTCAGTACTGTATGAGAATTGGATTGCCTTACACAGTCATCAGCACTTAGTGTCATATATCTTTTTCATTTTAGCCAGTCTTGTATGTGTGTGTGTGAGGGGGGTATTGGTGGTATCTTACTGTGCTTTCAATTTGAATTTCCTTGATGACTAATAAAATAGAACCTCTTTTTATATGTTTATTTGCCAGTTTATTCGGCAAAGGAATATCACCTGTACCGAAATGATTACTGAAGTGTTTAGCCAATTTTTCTATTGTGTTCTCTTTTATTCTTATTTCTTTCTGTGTATTTTGCATAGGATCCTTTGTCGGTTAAGACATTGCGAATATCTGTTCCTATTTTGAGGCTTATTTCTCTACTCTCGTGCTGGCATGTTTTGATAAACAATTTTAATGTAGACAAATTTATCAATCATTACCACTATGGTTAGTAGTTTTTTGCTTCATTTATATTATCTTTGCCTGTCCTCAAGGTTATGATACTCTTCTGTTTTCTTCTAGAAATTATTGTTTTGATTTTTACATTTAGATGTACAATTGTCCTTGAATTGATTTGTTTGTATAGGGTTGTATTTTTTTAAGTATGCATAACCACCAATTAGCAAGATGTGTCAGAAAGAACATGATTTTCCATTCCTCTGCAATGACATCTTTGTCACAAATCAGGAGTCTGTGTAATAAATCAGGTTTTTGAACTGCCTATTCTCTTCCATTGAGTATTGTGTCTATCTTTGTTTCAATACTAGTGTCTCAATTGCTAAAACTTTGTCTTAATATCTACTGTTATTACAAAGTACAACAATATTATCATTGGCAGGTGGAATTGCATCAAATATATAGATCAATTTGTGGAAAAATATACAGCATTATTTACAATATTGGGTCTTCTAACGCATGTACAAGATTTATTTCTCCACCTTTTCTTTTAATAATTCTCAATGACTTGTAATTTTTTTCTGTAGCAAGCTAAAGAGAAAGTATAAGTAGTTGTAAAGCAATTTTCCAGATCTTGGTCTTCCAAACAAGGTCCATGATACTGTCATAATAGATGTGCGTGTGTGTGTGTGTGTGTGTGTGTGTGTGTGTGTGTGTGTAGCAGCAGGAGTAAGGGTAAGTATTAAAAATTATGTTCAGATGCCTTTGGGGAATACAATTCAGAAAATTTAAGAAGAAGTTGGAGATATCCAGAAAGTCGAGAACCTAGGAAAATTTTATTAATTTATTTATTCAGCACATACTTAGTGAATACCTGTTTAATTACAGTAACTTTAATAGGCACTGGAAATAAAACAGTGAACAAAACAGCTACAAAAAGCAAAGACCTCTGCTTTTATGTTAGGAAGTCAAATGTTAATAAAAGAATCACGCAAATTAACACAAATTTTCAGGAGATGATTGAGAGAAGTGATATAATTATGGAGGTCAAGAAAGGTCTCTCCAAAAAAGTGTTCAAAAACCTATAGTAAGAGAAAAACTGGATATGACATCTACAGAATAAAAAGGTTAGCATAAAATGCTAGAGCAAGAAGGAGCATGCTAATGGATGTGACCCTAGAGGGTTTTGAATGTATACTAGGATGCTTATCTAAAAGCAGCGGGAAAATCTGAAAAGTTTATGCAATATGGCTACCATATTAGACAGCACATATTATACAACATTTCAACACTGTAAAAAGTTCTACTTGACAACTCTGGTATAGGGGTTTCATTTATCAGTCAAGTGTATACAAGTGGAAATTGAAATCTTTTCATTGATGAGTTTGCTAGGAGAAGGTAGAATTGGAAGATGACCTTATTTTGAAAAACTCCAATATTTAATGGCTGCGAGGAATAGCATGAGCTTAAAAATGAGTCAGAGAAGGAGAAGCTTGAAGATAGAAAGAAATTAAGTAGAGTGATGTCCAAAGGAATACTAAAATATGTGGTTCACAGTACAAAATTCTTCAGACAGGGCAAATAAATGAAAATGGAAAATGCCCACTAGATTCAGCAATAGGTAATATTCTTAGGAGCTGTTTTAGTGAAATTATAAAGGTGAAATTCAGAACAAATGAATATATCATGTATAGACAACTAGTTAAGAAGTTTGGATGCAAAACAGAGAAATAGCAGAGACTAGATAGTATTGTAGGATACAGATATTTTTGTGTTTTTTTTTTTTAAAACACGCTTACTTGCCAATTGGAAGGATGTATTAAAAGGGAGGAGATAAATTTATAAAAGAAATAAGATAATCTTATTTTAATGTTCAAGAGACTTTAAAACCATGGATTTACATTGGAGCCTTATTGTCCAGCTGTCATTTTCACCAAGAAGTCTCTATACCTCGGATAGAGAGTAGAAATGTATGATAAACAGGACCAGTTTTAGGGGGTTGTAACGGAAAGTAATAGGGCTCAAGAAAGATCAGTTCTAAGTAGAGACAGCCGAAAAAGTGAGATTATTTTAAATCTCAGAAGACTAGGAGACAATAGAAGACATGAGGGATCAATACTGTTATGAATACATGTTTGTGAGTAAAAGAAAAGAGAATGGGCAGGCCAGGAGGTCAAAGTGAAATGTGAAACATTAGATTTTGAAATTTGAACATGGAGCACATTCAGGCATTGATACAATTAGTGAATTTCTAAGGAATGAATATAAAGGTCACTGAATTGAAGGAAGTCAAAGTGTAAGAATTGAGTGGAGGATAAATCACATAAACATTGAAATGTTCTAAAATTGAGGTAAAAATAAAAACTGTTAATGGGATTTTAAAGTCCTCAGAGAATGTTGGAAAGGATATTGGAGCCTTTAAAAAAAGGTAAAAATTCGATGAAAGTATATTCAAAGTGAGGAATGGTGTAATCATGAATCAGTTATTAGTTTCACTGAGCTTTGATTTTTCCATCTGTATAAAAGTAATCCTAATTTTTTCCCTAAAGGTCATTAATATTAATATATTAACATAGGTATGTTGTTTATATACCATACCCAAATGTATAGTATATGTTAAAAAAAATAGTTTTCTTTCATTCAATCATTTGTTAAGAAATGCCAACTTGATAATGTTAAGAATATATTCAGTTTAATCAACAATGGAGATCTTGAGGCTAACATCTGGCTGTAGCTAATGGAAGAAAGTTACGATGATCATGCATGTGTGTTTTGGTGACAACCAGAGGCCCAGTCTGGGACATAGACTGTTCTCTCTGACCTCACTGAAAAGGCATCATTGATGAGTGACATTACAGCATATGGATGGGTCTAAGGACATCTTTTTATTTGCTCTGGAAGGAAAATGCTTAAGCATTTGTACACAGCCATGATTTGAAGAAAACTAGTGATATATTGCTAGAGAAACTCCAATTGCCTGGCTGAATATCAAAGTTTGTGCCTCACAGGGATCCAGAAAGAGAAAGCATGTGCCTCAACATCTGGGAAGGCACATTTCTAATGTGAGCCCAGGTCTCAAGAAAATCGATTAAGTTCAAAATTATGTGAACAGAGTTTTATAAAGACAACTGAATCTAGGCAGGAGAGATAAATTATCCAGGACACAGTCTTGAAAAACCTGTACCTGGCACAAGCCAGCTCTTCAATGTAGTGGAGAATTTGCCAATATTAAGAATGGCTGAAGGAAGTGAATAGGAAGACAAGAAATTTGAGAATTAGGGATTTTAATACAAGTCAGAAATATGTCTCCACAGATTTTCTTAAGTCATAAGCAAGATTTATTTGCATTTTTCTAATGTAGTAGGCAGTCTCATAAAGAAGTCCCCCATGGATTCACATCCCTGAAAGACACATCTATCTCTGTAAGTCATCCTTACTGTATAAACTTGAGTTGCCTAATTGTCCACAGAACACATTTATGACAAGAGGGCTAATTAGAAATTTGTCAGCTCTTACCACAAAGTTATTACTTTAAATCATGAGATTAGATGGGAATCTACTTTCCCAAACTGGAAAGATAGACCAGCCATGGTGATTCTAAAAGAGTTCTTAGCCCTAAATTTTGTCTCATAAAACTAATTAGAGAATGTTTCCAAAATTTAATTTACTGCAATATTAATATATGTTATTCTAAGAGCTATTTAACCTAATAAATTGTTGGGTTAAGAGGAAAGAAATAAAAGTAGAAAAATGAAATTTTTTATAACTAAGCTTTTTTCTCATAATTTTTGTAGAAATATTTTTTGATACTTTTCAGGGTAGGGGCAGAAAATTAAGACTCTAAAACAATCTGATCCCATATCCTAGGAAAATCTAATAAATTTGCTTCTGATTTCAGAAATTTTTGGAAAAGGTTACCTTCAGTGTTAGTAGAGCCGTACAAAGAAAAACACTAACAAGCCTAATAAAAAACCCAAACTATGGAGATTCATGAGAAAAGAATTAATGGAAATTTACAGTATAATAATTTTAGAGGAAGTATGAATTAAAAAGGGAAAAATGGAGCCCAGATAGAAAAGTAAGATCAGAGAACAAAGAATTTATTGATTAACTTGGTTAGTTAACATTTCATTCTCTACATGAATTATATCATATCTCCTAATCTAAACCATAAACAGGCTTTCCATTTGGTTGTTGAGAAAAGAAATCAAGGAAGAAGTGAAGAGAGGAAGGAACATGACATGGTTACTGTCAGAGAAAAAAAGAATGGAAAATCAGTTGGACTTAGGGGAGAGATATGTACAGTAATCTCTCCTCCCCCATTTGTAGTTTTGCTTTCCAAGTTTTTAATGGCCTGCCTTCAACTGAGGTCCAAAAATATTAAATAATAAATTCAAGAAATAAGCAATTCATATGTTTTAAATTGCATGCTGTTCTGAGTAGTGTGATAAAATTTCATGATGTCCCATCCAAGACGTGAATCATCCCTTGTCCAGTGGATCCATGCTCTATATGCTGCCCATCTGTTAGTCACTTAGTAACCCTTTGGGTTATCAGATGACTGTCATGGTTTCACAGTGCTTCTGTTCAAGTATTTCTTATTGTATTTAATAATGGCTCCAGAGCACAAGAGTAGTGATGCTAGCAATTCGAATATGCCAAAGAGAAGCCATAAAGTCCTTCCTTAGGTGAAAAGGGAAAAGTTCTCAACTTAACAAAGCATTTTATCATCACACATCATCATCAGAAAAAGGGTGAGTACAACATATTTTGGGAGAAAAAGAGAAAAACTGGTGACATTCATATAACTTTTATTACAGTATATTATTATAATTATTTATTTTATTATTAGTTTTTACTATTAATCACTTACTGTGCTTAATTTATAAATTAAACTTTATCATAGATATATAAAGGTAGGGAAAAACATAGTATATGTAGAGTTCGGTACTATCCTTGGTTTCAGGCATCCACTGGGGGTCTCGAAACATATGCCCCATGGATAAGGGATGGACTATTGTACCTCTCAGGGCCATAGGCCAATATCTGGTAAAGTACATCAGTGAAACAAATATAATTAACCCTTGAACCATTCTGGGATTAGGGGTACCGATCCTTCTAGTCAAAAATCCACGTATAACTTTTGATTCTACCATCGGCTCTTTGCATCTGCAGATTCAACGAACTGGGCATAAAAAACCATATTTGCCATAGACAGTTGTAAATATGCAGTTGAGAATGTAAAACTACTGTTTTCAATCCTTGGTTGAAACTGCAGATACAAAACCTATGGATGAGAAATCTGAGGATAAAAAATGCTGACTGTATTTATTGAAAAAAATCTGCCTATAAGTGGACTGGTGTTGTTCAAACCCGTGTTGTTCAAGGATTAACTGTACTTCTTTCTACCAACTTCAATTACTTGGTGAGGTCTCAGTTTCTTTTTGTTCAAGATACACTACATTTTAGTAAAGAAATTTTGTCGAAAAGAGCAAAACATTTAAAAGATTGTAAGATTTAAAACATTATCAAAATTCCCATGGAATAAATAGCATTGATAAATAAATAGTGATGGGAGTTTCATCAGGGACCAAGGAACCAGTGTTTTGGACCTTTATACTACACTTTTTGCTAAAATAATATTCTGGGGAAGGTATGATTTTATATTAGAAGTTGTAATTTTAGTTATTACTGAATAAACTCATCTATTTATATTTAGTGGGTGAGGGTAACTAGAAGAAAATAATGCAAACTCACTGGTTATTACATATATACTTTTTTCTATATCTTTTATAAAAATTATTTTCATCATATTTTTCCTGAGTCTTTCCAAGTTTTAATGTTTCACAATTACCATTTATCATTACTTTGGTCATTTTGGAATTCTTTTTAAATCATAGTTTTCAGTTTTGATGTTGACCTCCAGAAAGCATGGGTAGAGTGATCCTAGCTTCAATGCTAGAGTCCACTTAGATACTGTCACCTTTCTCACTCAAATATAGATCTGAAGTTTATATGGAAAAGTATTTCACACCATTCTGGTTTGCCAGGTCAATGGGTATTGTTTATTGTGTGGATGTGTTGGAATTAATTCTGGAATTAATACTTTACTTTGACAAATTAATTCTAGAAAAAAAGCCAAACAAGTAAATGTTATTGTGAAAGTCTAAATAACCCAGAATAAATTGTTCCTAAATTCAAACTCTGCTTCCTTAGTATCTACCTTATATTCTTCTCTTTTTTCTGCAATGTAAAATCCTGAGAGTTGCTAAGCCAAATATATGTAAGAAGAGTTCTTAAAAGAAAGTAGGGAGATAATTCCTGTCCTGACTGGCCTAGCTGATAGCACTTGCATAGTAGGTTTTCCTCTGGTTAGTGTAACCCCCTGCATCACCAAATATACATTGAGACGAGAAATCATCTTTGCCTACTTTCTTTGGAAGCTGTCCATGATGTTATCTTTCAAAAGGAAAGAAATATGATATGTGGTTCAAAATGTTCTTATTAATCAATTTCCAATAACTTTCCAGTTAACAATGGTAAAAACAAATGTTTATTGAGCACCTAATGAGTGGGATGGGCTATTCTACATTCTGGGCATACACTAGTGAAATAAAGCAGAGATGATACTTTTCTTTGTAGCACATAAAATTCAGTTAGTATAAATGAACTCCATATTCTGGTATCTTGCCCTGTATTATTTTTAGTTTACTGTGTGGTTGTTTATCTTTGTATTTTATTTTAGCAAACTTTCATGGAAATTTAAATGAGAAATTTAGAAGACACATTTTGGCATGGTTAGTCCTTTGTCATTTTTATTCAGAACTTTTTCTTTTTATAATTCCCATCATTTTATTCCATGTAGTTTTCCTCCCATAATGCAAATGACAAAAAAAATGTAATATTTTTTATTCTTCTCCTTTTTTGTGCTCTTAAACACAAGTTTATAATGCTTTAGGATTTGAGAATTTTTACTGCCACTTAGACTAAAAAAATAGCAGCAATCATAAACATATAGGAGTGTTTAATAAAAATTAAGAAATGTTTATAGTCTCAACATTAAGTAGTTGTATATTCTTTTTTGAGTTATAGTTGAAACTACTCTGAACTCTTGCTCTTACCTTTTATTTTCAAGCATGAAAATTATATATTTTTTTTCTCAACTGCTAACCTTCACCAAGCTGTAAAATATATTTGGGTCTCAAAACTCTCATTTAAGCAAGCTGTATTAGTCAGCCTGGACTGCTGTAACAAAATAGACTGGGTAGATTAAACAATAAGAATTTATTTCTCACAGTTATGAAGGCTGGACACTCCAAGATTAAGGTGCCAGATAATTTGGTTCCCTAGTGAGGGCCCTCTTCCTGGCTTAGAGATAACTGACTTCTGTGTCCTCACATGGTGAAAATAGTAAGATAAGAGATAGATAGAGACAGAGAGAGAGATAGAGGAAGAGAGAGATAGAAAGAGAGAGAGCGCCCTGATGTCTCTTCTTCTTTTTATAAGGGCACTAATCCCATCATGGGCGTTACACACTGATGAATTCATCTAAACATAATTATCTCCCCAAAAGCCCATCTCAAAAATACTATCACATTGCAGGTTAGGGCTTCAACATAGGAATTTGGAGGGACACAATTCAGTCCATAGTACAAGTTATAATTACTTTTGAGGCCAATTGTGCAGACAAAACATTTGATTGTTTGAGCTTTGATTTTTACCTGAATATATATATATGAAAGTTTATGAAATGTTAAAATCGATACATATATCTTGGAAGGTTTTAATTTGTTGTTGAGAGCCTAAAGTGTTACTGAATTTTTAAAAATGCTTTTTTTTTTAATAAATGATATGCCAACATATTTTGGGATAAGATTTATTCAAGGAAGCTTTTTTCCTTTGTGGCTCCTGTTTCTATGTCATTAATTCAGTTTCTTTATATCCCCGCTGATTAGAAAATATTTGGAGATGAGCAAGATGGAACTTGATAAAGTATCCAGAATAGAAAATTCTCACAGTAGGACCTGCTAACTTGATTGCTTCATCGCCATGGCAACACTCATCGGTCAGTATAGCCAGGTAATGAGATGGCTTAGTTCAATTAGGATTTAAATATTCTTCAACCACTGCATATGAAATTTACAAAGCATTTGTCTAAAAATAGGTCATGCTCTTCTCTGACTCATATTCTCTGTTCAACAGAGTGCACACACAAAGGAAAATGAGCAAATCCATCTCTATGCTCCACCATTTATTTGTCTTTGAACAATGCATAATGCTTAAGTATGTCTTTGAAAAAAACATGTTTATATAAATTCAAGAATATACTGTGCTGATTAAATATGATTTGGGAAATCGTTATAAACATTTATACATAGCCTGTATGGTCTTCAGTTATTGTAAGCAGAAAACTGATTCAGAAGAGACATGCATCATTTGGGGTTGGAGATATAGGTATGAAAGGGAGGAAGCATAATTCTTAAATTTAATTTAGAAAAATTATTAAATTACAGTTGACATTCAATATTATATTGGTTTTGGGTATACAGCATATTGGTTAGACATGTATATAAATTTCTAAGTGACCTCCCCAATAAGTTTTGCACCCACCTGATACCATATAGTTATTATATTATTGACTGTATCCCTTACACTGCACTTTACATCCTCATGAATATTTTGTAATAAAATGACAATAACTATATACCTACCAATAATACTTTAATGCAGAAAGAACCATATTTCAATAAATAAACACGTGGCTCACATGGTGACAAATGGCTATGAGAAATGGGTTTATGCCGATAGCTCAGTTTCCACTTCCATTTTCTATCTGTTCCAAACCAGAGGCTTTTGTGTGGTCCCATTCTTTCTCTGCTCTCCTAGAATAGCACAGTTTACCTTTCACTTATTTGAAAAATAGAGGCCATTGGCTATGCATTTCTTCCTCTCAACCTATAAACATCTGCATCTACATTATTTCCTTAAAGTTCATTCCCATATCTACCTTTCATCTTCTCTCCTGTATTTTTAATTTTCTCCCCATTTCTGCTGACTCTTTTTCCTCGCAAAGATGTATGTGAAGTTTCTCACATATTAAAACTACAAACACACACACAAAGCATAATACAAAATGTGCCCTTGCCTTTTAAATTTTTAGGGAGTGGGGGAATTTTTTTTTTTTATTTCTAAGTTTTTTTTTTTTTTTATTAATTTCAAGTATACCATATATTAGACAATTATGTAGTTTATAAAACGATCCCCCTAATTGCTCTTTCTCTCCTCCGGTTTTCCACCTAGCCAATATATTAATGCTAACTGCACTTCCTGAGGATGGGGGAATTCTTACCTTCAGAAACAAGCATTTTAAAAGTTTTATTTTCTCTTACCTTTGACTCTTTAGCCCACTGAAATCTGTCTACTACCCCCATCATTGCAGTGAAATTGCTTTTAATGAAATTTGCAATTTTAATGAAATTGCTTTTAATGAAATTCGCCAGATATTAGACAGTGATTTGGTGACACAATATTGAATAAGAGATATTCCTGTACTCAAGGCATTCACAAATCATAGCTCTGATACACCTTTTAACATGGAACACATTCTTCTTAACTTGTGAAATTTCTAGTTTTTGTCCTTTCTAACCCTGAAGCTGACTCACAGAAATATCCCTACTATTTTTTTCCTTCACACCCATCTGCCTCTATAGGCAGTATCCTCGTCCAGTCCCTAACCTTTCATCTTCTACCAATCCTTAGGTTCCTCTGATGCCATTTTCAGTGTCACTTGGTGATGGACCTTTGCCTTTCAGGATCTTGCTAATTCCTTAAGTCTAGCTCTATGCCAACTTTTCTGAGATGCCTTCCCTCAACCTTGTCTATTAGGTATAACTAATTCAGTAATGCTTTGCTTATATAGTTAATTCACCACTATCCACTGTCTTCCAATCTATTATGTGATACGTCCCCTGTTTACTTTTTATTTTGAGATAATTATAGACTCTATGCTGTTAAAAAATAACATGCAGAATTCCCATGTACCCTTTGCCCAGTTTTCTACCACTAGTAAAGTCTACTGAAATTATAGTGCAACATCACAACCAGGATATTGACATTGATACAGTCAAGATACAAAATATTTCAATCACCAGAATGATACTTTGTATTGCCCTTTTACAGCCATACCCCACTTTCACTCCCATTGCCTCCTAACCTGGCAGCCACTAATCTGTTCTCTATGTCTATAATGTCATTTCAAGAACATTATGTAAATGAAATTATACTGCATATAATTTGGGGGAATTTTTTTTCCCACTTAACATACTTCCCTGGAAATTCATCTAGATTGTTGTAGTCATTTGTATCAATATTTGTTGTTTTTCTTTTTTCCTTGAGTAGTATCTGTATATGACTACACCACAGTTTATTGACCATTCATCCTTTGAAGGACATCTGGGTTGTTTCCATTTGGGGCTATTATGAATAAAGCTGCTCTAAATATTAATGTAGAGGTTTCTTTGTAAACACAGTTTCATCTATCTGGGATAAATATCCAAGAATGCAATTGTTCAGTCATATGGTAGTTATATGTTTACTTTTTTTAATAAACCACTAAACTAGGTAATGCTATTTTTCACAGCAGTTTTACTATTTTACTTCTCACCAGCAGTGTATGAGTGATCTAGTTTCTTCACATCCTCACCAGCATTTTGTGATACAAATTTTTTATATGTTATCCATTCTGATAGATGTGTAGTGATAACTTATTGTGGTTTAATTTGAATCTTCCAAATGGCTAACAATGATGAATATCTTTTTATGTGTTTATTTGCCATCTATCTTCTTTGGTGAAATGTCTGTTCATGTGTTTTCCTCATTTTCTAATTGTATATATATTTTTACTATTTTGAGAGTTCTTTATATATTCTAGATAGCAGAATTTCTTGAATGTGTAGTTTACAAACATTTTCTTCCAACCTTTAGTATTTCTTTTCATCACAAGGTCCAAACGATTATTATCAATTTTTCCTTTTATGGAACATGCTTTTGGTATCAAAAGTATGAATTTTTGACCTGGTTCTATATCCCAAAGTTTTTCTCCCATTTTTTTCCCTAAAGTTTAGTTTTATTTTACATTTAAATCTGTGATACATTTTGAGTTAAATTTTATGTAAGATTTAAGACTTAGGTCAAGATTCCTTATTTGTTTTGCTTGTAGATATCAAATTGTTCAAATAGCTCCATCAAATTGCTTTTATGCCTTTGTCAAAAATCAGTTGAAGATATTTGTATGGGTCTATTTTGGATTCTCTATTCAATTGCCTTTATTTATTTTTTCTATTAATTTGCCAATCATCACACTGTTTTTGAATACTGTTGCTTTATAATAAATCATAGAATTAGTACACTAGTTCTACCAACATGATTCTTTTCTTAAATTAATTTTTAATTTTTTTATTGAGTTATAATTGACATATGACATTGTGTAAGTTTAAGGTGAGCAACATATTGATATGATACATTTGTATATTGCAATATGATTACCACTGTAGCATTAGCTAACACCTCCATCACATCATAAATTATAATTTCTTCTTTGAGGTGAGAACATTTATGATCTAGCCTCTTGGCAACATTGAAGTACATAACACAGTATTGTTGAGTACAATAACTATGCTATGCATTAGATCTCCAAGACTTATTCATCTTCTAGTTGCAAGTTTGTATACCCTTTAACATCCCCTCTGTTCCCCCAGCCCCCCGGCCTCTGGTAACTATCATTCTACCCTTTGTTTCTACAAATTCAGATTTTTTTAGATTCCACATATTAGTGATATCACACAGTATTTGTCTTTCTCTGATTATCTCACTTAGCATAATATTCTCAAAGTCCATTCATGTTATCACATATGGCAGGATTTCCTTCTTTCTCATTGTTGAATAATTTCTCATGGTTGAATTATACTTCATTGTGTGTGTGTGTGTGTGTGTGTGTGTGTGTGTGTGTGTGTGTGTGTGCCTCATCTTCTTTATTGGTGAACATTACTGATAAACACGTTGTTTGTATATATTGATTATTTGAATAATTCTGCAATACACATGAGAATGCAGGTATCTTTTTGATACCCTGTTTTTATTTCCTTTGGATATATACCCAGAAATAGGCTTAACAAATCAAATGGTAGTTCTAGTTTCATTTTTTTATAGGACCTTTTATACTGTTTCTCATAGTGGCTGCACCAATTTACATTCCCACTAACAATGCACAAGGGTTCCCTTTTCTCCATGTCCTCATCAACCTTTGATATTTCTTGTCTTTTTGATGATAGCAATTCTAACGGGTGTAAAGTGATATTTCATTATGGTTTCGATTTGCATTTCCCTAATGATTTGTGATGTTAAACATCTTTTCATGTTCCTGTTGGTCATTTGGATATCTTCTTTGGAAAAATATCCGTTTATTTCCTCTGCTCATTTTAAATTGGATTGTTTGTCTGTTTTGTTGTTGTTGTTTGAGTTGTATGAGTTCTTTATATATTTTGGATATTAGCACCTTATCTCATTCTTAGTCTAGCTTTTTGGGGCGAGAACTTAGATGATTGATTTGAGACTTTTCCTCTTTTCTAACGAATCCATTTAGTGCTATAAATTTCTCTTTGGCATTGTGGTAGCCATGTCGCATGAATTTTGATATGTTGCATTTTCATTTTCATTCAGTTCAACATACTTTTTGTTTTCTCTCGAAACTTCCTCTTTAACCCACAGATTATTGAGATATATGTTGTTTAATTTCCAAGTGTTTGTGGGTTTTCTTTTTATTTTGTTACTGATTTCTAGTTTCATTCCACTGAGATCAGAAACCACACTCTCTATGATTTCAATTCTTTTATATTTGTTGAGGTTTGCTTAATGACCCAGGATATAGTCTATCTTGCTATCTGTTTTATGGGAAATTGAAAATAATGTGTATTTAAGTATTCTGTTATCGCTAGGTAGAGGGGTCTACAAATGATAGTTAAATTGTGATGGTTCATGGGGTTGTTGAGTTCAAGTATATCCTTGTTGACTTTTTTGACTAGTTGTTGTATTAATTGAGAAAAGAGAGTTGTCAAATTAGAATTATAGACTAATTCTTTTAGGTTTATCTATTTATGCTTCTAAAATTTCTGTTTGTTTCTTCTTTATATATCCTATTTCTTTACTGAGGTTTTCTATTTTTTTCTGAGACTTTTTTAATTTTTAAATTTAGGTGTTCATAATTCTCACTGAAGCATTTTTGCTATAACATCTTTGTCAGATAATTCTAACATCTCTGTCATTTTGACTTTAGCATCTATTATGTATTTTTCATTCAGTTTGAGATTTTCCTAATATGATAAATGATCTTTTATTTAAAAAGCTGGACAACATGGGTATTATTTTCTGTTTTACCTGGCTGCCTATAAAAACTTTCTGTTGGGAAAGAAGGGACTCCACCTCGTTACTGCCAGGTGGGGCTGGAAGTCTAGGGCTCTCATGTGTTCTCTGTTGACACCTAAGCAGGGGATTCTTATTAAAGCTGGTGAGGGTAGGAATGTTGAGCTCCTACTAGTCCTACAGTGGTTCCTCCCTGGCTGTGGGTGATTTGTTACTGGTCCTATGGTGGCCTTCTTCAGAGAAGGGATGTGGAGGCATTGTGTTGGGTGGCTTTGTCTTATAGCTGGGTGGTGGTAAAAGTCCTTGATCTCCATTGGGCCTCCTTTGACACCATCCCAGGAGAGAAATTAAGGGGTGCCTCATGACTCCTGGGTGATGGTGGAAGTCCAGGCTCCCCACATGATCTTCACTGACATCTCATTAGGAATTAGTGGCTTGTTACTATCCTTGTTGCCAGGGATGAAGGTACTCTCTTCTCATCTTTGATACTACTATGGTTGGAGAGCAGGACAGTGGTCCTCATTACAGTTTCAAGATGGCAGAAGTCTAGGGTTTTCACTTGGCCTTTGCTGACATGGATAGAATGGTATTGGCTGCAGTAGATCAGTTATTGCCTTAAACTTTTCTGTCTTGCTATGCTGCATTTTTCCAGGTCCTTTGGGTAGAAAGAACAGGCTTTTGTTTGTTTGGTTTTTGGTCTAAAACTGTTAGTATATTCTGGTTATTAGCTTCTTCAGGCTTCAAGCCTGAGAATATATAAGGTAAAAAGAAAACCTAGAAAACTCACCACTATATTTTTCCTTAAGTTCCAAGGTCACAGCCAGTCTGTTTTTTCTCTCCATCTTTCAGCATCTTCTTTATATGTATGTTTTTTTTGTACTTAGTAGAGGAAATAGAGAGAAATACATGTACTCCATCTTCCCAGAAGTGCAACCTCCCTGTTTATTTTTTATTAATAACTTAAGACAAAAAGTTCTTTAATATTCTACTCTTCTTTTTATAAAGACCCATTGCACCAGATGTTACCAGATTTGTCCATAAATACAGTAAGCTGAATTTGGTAACAGATGTTGGCCCCTGATTGTTCCCTCAGAAAGTCTGGTAATTTCAAGCAAGCACAGGTGAGTTTAGAGAACTTTCTACATGAATTCATTAAGTTAAACACAACTTGGAATGGTGTGCTCCTGAAGCTAAATTGGGCTAAGCTGGATTTCATCTTGTGGAAGTTGTATGGGCTATTTGATCTTACATTTGGTATTTTCAATGGGAACCTATCATACACTACAAAGTATGCAAGTGCAGAAGTATGCTCTAATAGAAGGGCCCATTTCTTTTCCCTATTTGATTGTCCACATGCCATTTACAACTCCTGTTACAGTAGCTGCTAAATAGCTGGTATTTTCAAAAATCTTGTATTATGTTACATGAGATTTACCTGTTAGACAAGGTGTTAAGTACAAACATGTAACCACAACCCATGTTTTATAGTCAAATATTCTAATTCGAGTAAATAGGCTCCTTATTTTTGTTTCACCATAGTTTTTTTTATTTTTTTGGTTTTGGTTTTCAGCTGATGTTTTGTTTAACCTTTGAATATTTAGTGAATATTTTAATAAAAATTTTAGGTAGATTTTATTCATATGTGCATTTTATGAATTAACACTTTAATAAAAAAGAATATGAGAAAAATATTAAAAACAAATGATGTGCCAATCAAACATAAATATGTAGCCCACTAGCTGTTGATTTAAAGCCATCCGTATGAAGCATTAAAAATAATTTAATGACACCCATATGTGCTACTAGTGAACACTAAATTAATCGACTGTTAGCAACATGCAAATCTGCTAATGAGTTTCTTGTTTGTCTTTTTAGATCCCAAAGAAAGCCCTTCACTTTAAAGCTCTCAGATGACCTTCTCTAAAATGCACAGGGCTAGTTTTCTTAAAGATAGGTCACTATTCTGAGTAGATCTAAAATGTTATAATTATGAATGCCCTTTCAGAATATTTTTCTTGAATATGTCAAATGTAGTATATACTAATTACATGTACTATAGTAAAAAAATAAAATAACTTTTAGAAGGAAAAAATATCCATGTAATCTTAAATTTGAATTTTTATTTTATTTTAATATTAATAATAAAATTTGCCTTGAGGATTTAAAAAATTACATTTCAAACTAACACTAAATTTGTAAATTCATATTATGGAAAGTATATATTTTTAAAAGCATAGCTAAAAACCAAGACTATCAAAAGTGATTTTTTTTAATTCATAACAGAAGAGGTCTACCAAATTTTGGTTGAAAAAGGGAACATTTTAAATTTTCGCAGTGTACCAAGGAAAAGTTATAAAAATACTGAGATTGTAGCTCTATGTATAAAGGCAAGACTACTACTGAAAAATTACTTTAAAAAAATCGAGTGTTAAAAACCAAACCAAATCAAAAGAAAACCTAAATAAACAAACAAAAGACTTACTATTTATGTATAGAATTCATTGGAAAGAAAATGTCACTCTTATTTTAGACATTTTTCTTCATTTTTATGACTTATTCTGTTCCTAATGCTCCTGTTGAAAGTCTAGTTTTGATGAAAATCAAAATGCGTGCAGGTCAATTTATCTGTTATATACAGCAACTCATCATTTATCCACTGTTATCAGGAACCCAGAGCTCACAAAGTTAAATTCACAAAAGAATCTTAACACAGTTTAAACAACCACATTTTTCTAAATGTTTTTTACACAAAATAACAATCATGCATATATATGCATGCATTTTTCCTAAAACTTGGGTAATCGTCATAATCATTTTTTCTTTTCGCTAATATAATGCTGATTCTGGCCAGTGAAGTAGTTTGCCAGTGTGCAAAACTAAGCCAATATGCTGTTCTTTTAAAAAATGTTGTGGTTTTAAACCTTTCCTACTTTCTCCTCTGCTGAGCTATCATTATTAATTCTGATTAATTGCTCTAGTTTAGGGATAAGTTAGATAATCAATTTCATGGGAACTTGCAAAATGTATTTCTGATCATAGGCTTTGATGATTCATTTATAAATAAAGGATATGGACTTAAAAAAACAATTCCTTCCATCATAAAATATTAACTGATAACAATTTTAATTTTAGATCTATCTATCTATCTAGTTCTCAGGCAAATAATAATAGTATGGAAATAATTTTAAATACTATATTTTTAAATGAATCCTATCTCATGGAATTCGTTATTTTGCTACATGATCTTCATATACATTTTGATTATAAAAACTTCCAAGAATGTAAAAAAGTTAGTAATAATATAACTACAAACATGTGAAGATATAAAATTAACAGATGTTTGAATTTTTTATATTTCCTTCAGATAAATATGAAATAGCTATTGAAGATAAAATAGACATTACTCTATTTTAAACTTTAGTTTTTGGAACTATAATACAGAAAAGTATATAAGTCATAAATGTATAGTTTCACAATTTATTGCATAGTAAATATTTTCTTAATAAAGTCTTTTAAAAAACAGATGTTTTAATTTTGATGAAATATAATTTATCAATAGTTTATGTATCGTGCTTTTTGTGATCTATGGAATCTTTTGTTTACTCCAAAGTAGCAAAATTTTCCCTCCTATGTTTTAGTATTTCTTTTGGAAGTTTTCGAGATGTAGCTTTGATATTTTGACTTTGAACTATTTAGAATTAAATTTTGTGTATGCTGGAAGATGTTATTTTTTTCTTCTTTTAATTTTCTAAGCTGTACTTTATATCCCAAAACTATTTTGTAACTACCAATTTCAACTTCATAATCCTTTCACCTTTTCACCCAGCCTCCCAACCCCCCTGCCACCTGCCAACCATAAGTTTGTTCTCTGCATCTATGAATTTGCTTCTGTCTTGCTTATTCCATTATTATTATTATCGCTGTTATTATTATTATTACTATTATTTAGATTTCTCATATAAGTGAAATCCTATAGTATTTGTCTTTCTCTGACCTATTTCACTTAGCCAACGTACCTGCTAAACCCATCCATATTGTCACAAATGGTAAAACTTCATTCATTTTTATGGCTGAGTAATATTTCTTGTATACATGTATCATTTCTCTATCCATTTGTCTTTTGATTGGAACATTAAATCCATTTACATTTAAAGTCATTATTGATAGATAATGGTTACTACCATTTCATTAATTGTTTTTTGATTGCTTTTGTAGTCCTCTATTCTTTTGCTCTCTTCTCTTGTATGTTGTTCACTGTAGATGTGTGTTTGGATTCCTTTCTCTTTACTCCTTGTATATTCTTTAGATTTTCGGTTTGTGGCTACCATGTGCTTCATATATACCAAGCCATGTTTATAGCAGTGTATTTTAAGTTGATGATAGCTTAAGTCTAAACACATTTTAAAATCACTAAAATGTTTACTCTTTGCCTTCATTTCTATCTCTTTGTTGAACTTCTCACTGAGATCATCTATTTTTCTCCTAAATTCATTGAGCATCTTTATGACTAGTGTTTTGAACCATGTGTTTAGTAGATTTGCTTGTCTCCATTTTGTTTAATTCTTTTTCTGGAGCTTTGTTCTGTTCTTTCAATTGGGACATGTTTCTTTGTCTCATTTTGGCTGCCTCCCTGTATTTGCTTCTATATATTAGGTAGATCTGTCTTATATAGTAGGTATCCTGTTGGGCCCAAACGCTCAGTCTCCCTGTTCACCTGAGTCAGGATCTCCAGGGGTATCTCTTGTGTGGGTTGTATGTGCTCTCCTATTGTAGTTGAGCCTTGATTGCTATTTACACATCAGTGGGTAAGATTGACTCTCAGGCTGACTGGCTGTGAGGAATGGCCATGATTTCCATAGACAAGCTGTTGTGCAGGGACTAACTCCACAGAGTGGGATTTGGTTTAGTGGAGCTAAGGTAGTTGCTGTGTCGACCCTTTGGGTATGCTGTTTGTGGTGCTAATTAGGTGGTGTTGTAGTGTAGTCTAAAGCTGGCCACCTAGAGTGTTGGTTTCGGGGCCTCTTGCAGGCCAAGGTCAACTGCTGCCTCTGTCCAGCCAGGAGCCACCTGGTAGGAGCTACAAAATGATCTTCAGCTGCCTGTGCTGGGCTTGGAGGCCCCTGGCAGTAGTTATACTATGAATTGAGGCTGGTTGCCACTAGTGCTGGACTTGGGGTAGCTTAGCAAGAGGTACAGGGCACGTTGAGGTCCACTACTGCTTGTTTGGGGTTTGTGTAACTTTGAGAGATTTTAGAAAAGACCTTGCTAAAGACCCAGGCTGTCCCCTTGTGTGGGTTAGCCTCTGAAAGAGGCTTGGTCTAGGCATGTGAATTGGGTGGGGAAAGATCTAAGAGAATCATTAGGGCGGGGTTTGCATAGTGTTAACTAGGTTATTAGAGACTCAGATATGGTGCCCAACTATGCCTGTAGGTTGAGTAGGAGGAGGACTCAACAAAGGAACAGTGGTGTCTGCTGGCACTGGAGAGAGCTACCTCGTTAGCCCTCGTCCTGAAGGCAGACAATTCAGTTCCTCCCATATATCCCTGGTGCTTTTTAAGATGCTGTCCTGTTTCTGAAGCCTAGGATAAGTGTTGTGACCAAGTGAGTGTGTGTGGGCCCTTTAAGAGGATGCCTGGGTCTACTTCACCCCTCTTCTCACCAGCACTGGGTCCCTGCTAATTTTCATAGCCAGCTATTATAGGGATTCCTCTTCCCGGCACTAGTGGTCTGGGCTAGGGTGTCCAGAATTGAGCTGGGACCCCTCTCCCTTCAGTAGGTACCTCTGCAGCTGAGATATCCCTTCCAATTCTTAACAGCCACACATGGGTGTGGGACTTTTCATTTCACATCTCCACCTCTCTTACCAGTCTTGACATGGCTTCCTCTTTATATCTTTATTTGCAGTTCTATTTTTCTAGTCCTCAAGTGGTTCTCAAGGGTGTTTGTTCCATAATTTTAATTTAGTTGCAATTTTGATATAGCCATGGGAGGAAGCAAACATAATGTTTACCTACCTTGCCATCGTAACCAGAAGTAGAGTCATTTTATTTTTCTATATATATATCCAATTTTGCTGCACTGTTTGTTGAAAACTCTATTATTTACCATTAAATTACCTAGGCACCTTTTTCAAAAATCAAGAAACTATATATGGGAGTTTATTTCTGATCTCTTTCTTTTGTAACAATCTATTTTCAATTATGTAAATACCACATTATCTCAACTACTTATTGTAAGTTATACAAACTTTGATATATTATGCTTTTTCATTCAGTTAAAATGTGTTGTTTCTTACTTGAACTGTGATTATATAGATGTATTTTGCTTAATTTACAAGTATTTGTAGTTTTCCACATATTTCTTTGTAATTTACTTCTTATTTAATCCTGTTGTGGTGAGAAAAAAAATCCCCTGTCTAATTTTAATTTTTTTTAATTAATTGACTAATTTTAGAGGTCAGCATATGGTCTAACTTGATGAATGTTCCACATGCAATTGAAAAGAATGTGTATTTTACTCTTGTTGAGAAAGCCTTGTAAGTATCAATTAGATATTTTGAGTCTTCTATACATCTATTGATTTTCTGACTACTTCTTTTACTTACTGAGAGAGGAGTGTTGAAATTTTCAGTTATAACTGTAGATTGGCCTATTTCTTCATTCATTTCTATCAGATTTTTGCTTCCTGTATTTTAAAGATCTATTTTTAAGCTTAAAATGAGGACTTAGAAATTTTGTCTTCTAGACTCCTTTGTCATTATGAAACAACATTCTTTATCCTTGATGATAATTCTTTTTCTGTAGGCAACTTGTTTGTTCTTAATATAGTAACTTCAACTTTCTTAAGATTATGTTGAGTTTTATTTATTTTTCCATCCATTTACTTTAAGCCTAACAAAATCTTTATATTTAAAGCCAATTTCATATATATAGCATATGGTTGATTTTTACCCTTTAGCCAGGTTAGCAATATCTGCTATTTAATTAGAGGATTTATACCATTAATATTAAACATAAAATCAACATATTTGAGTTTAAATTTATTATCTTACCATTTCAATTTTGTTTTGTTTTTTAACCCTTTCTAGTCATTTTTATTCTCTACATGCTTTCTTTTAGTTAATTATTTTAGTGTTTGTTTTATCCCTACTGTTGATTTATTGGATATCTCAATGTTTGTGTAGTGTTTAGATTATGTACATTTAATTAAGCACATTTATCTTTAAATAACATTATACCATTTCACATATAATGTAAGAACCTCACAATACATTTTCTTTTGTTACCCTCCTATTCCTTGTGCTGTTATCATTTCTGTTTTTCATGTTTTAATTCATGCAATACATTGTTATTACTTTAGCTGCACATCATAAATTACCTTCTAAAGAAATTTTAACATACCTGATATGTTTACCCACTGATTATCATTTCTGGTTCTCTGCATTTTTGGAGAAGTTTCCTACCAATATTATTTCCCTTCTTCCTGATGAATATTCTTTTAATATTTCTTATCATGTAGGTACTGTGGTATTGAATTCTTTCACTTTTTCTCTATAAAGACCTTTATATTACTTTTTTTGAAAGATATTTTCACTGTATATGAATTATTTTTCCCTCTCTGTACTTTAAACATGGCATTCCATTCAACTCTGACTTTCATAATTCTTAATCAAAATCTGCTTAAGTTATTTCTTTTTTTTTTGTACATATTATGCTTTTGCTTTCTTTTAAGATTTTCTCTCTATATAAAGTGTTCAGCAATCTGCGTATGTCGTGTCTTGATGTTTTCTGTGTGTGTGTGTGTGTGTGTGTATGCATAATTATTCTGGTAGGAATTTGTTGAGCTTTTTTTGGATCTGTTGTTTTTAAACTTCTATCAGATTTGGAAAGTTTTCAGCCATTTTTTCTTCAAGTATTTTTTTATGTAAGTCGTATTCATCTTCTACTAGGGTTTCTGTTACACACATTAGACTTCTGGTTATGTTCGATATTTCTGAGGCTCTATTTAATTATTTTTGAGTGTTTCCTCCCTTCCCCATCTTCGTTTTAAATAATTTATGTGACTGTGTATTCAAATGCACTTTTATTTTTTCTGGCATATTCGATCTGCTATTCATCTAATAAAATTTTTATTTCGGAAATTGTATTTTTAAATCTCTAGATTTTCTATTTAGTTCTTTTTTTGTCCTTCATTTTTAAATTATATTCATGTTTTTCTTTAAATTTTTGTGCAAACTGAGCAGGTTTATGATAACATTTGTAATGTTCTTATCTGCAAATTAATTAACTATTGTTTGTCCTATTTACATTATTGTGGGCCAAATTCCTACATGTTATAGAATATTATATCACCAATAAATTTGTTTTATGTTTATATATTATGTAGAATTCTTATAAAAGTCAAAAGACAAGTCATTAGACTGCTAAAAAATTTCAGAACAAATGCAATAGTCAAGAGGTTAGTATTCTGAATGTGTAAAGGATTTTTAATTTAAAAAAGACTACACCAAGGAAACGTGAATAGATAAAATAATAGGTAAATTTGGGCACACACAAAAAGAAAGGCCAATAGAAGAAGAAGAAAAAACCCTGAAGCTCAATCTCCCTAGTAACAAAGGGAATGGAAAAACAATATGTTCTATCATAGATTTAAAATTAGCAAAAGTTTTGATGAGAATGCCAGAATGGTCCTTGTGAGAATAAGTAAAAGTGAACTCATTTGTTAAGTTACCTGATAATTTCTAGTAATTTTGAAGATGTATATCCTGTATGTTATATCAATTCCAGTAGTGTTTGTATCTGTTATAACAATGACACCAAACTCTCAGTGACCTAAGATTATAAAGATATTTTATAGTCATGTCACATTCTAATGAGGGTCAGGAAATGAGGCAAGATCTTTGCTTCATGTGTTATTCTTATACATAAGAATCATTATTCAACAGTTTTGCTATCCCTATGTGCTGAGACATCCATTTGAACATCTACAACTGGCTGGAGGACGAGAGATAAAAAAGAACATCAATGACTGTATGAGATGTTTTAGGGGTCTGCTAGGAAAGACATCCATCCCTTTCATTGAGATTCCATTGTCACAATTTAGCGACACGATTCCACCTAAGGAAAGACTAAAAAACATGACCTAGATTTACACTAATGAGGAAAATAAAGTAAGCTTTCTGTGTCAAACAATTTCTAGAGAAATTAAAATGTGCAGAAGAAAATCTATAAAAGAATTCTGTTGCAGTATTGCTTATAGTAATAAAACCAGCAACAACAACACAAATTATAGGTTTAAAAATATCATAGATTTAAAAATTTATAATTTTGTGTAACATTGGCTTGTGTGAAATGAATTGAATGAGATAGAACATGAGACAGGGCTAAAACAAAGAAAGAGCCAGGATAGAAACAAAACTTGTTAGGTTAAAGATCTAGTCAAGGAAATTTTTTCCATCACCTAGACCATGACTAGCATCTGTGGCCCTGTAGTTAACATTTCTCCCCCTTTGCAGCTGCCATGAAATCTTATAGTTTGTAGTCAGTGTGCTCTTCATGATTTCAATTGAGTTACATTTTTGGGAGGATGATTTATAATTTTTAAAATCATGTCAATTTTAGATATCACTTTGGGAGAAAGAAAACAAGATTACCAGTCTCAGTATTTGGGATACTTAGGCAAATTGAACACTGATTCAAAATTTAATTTAGTAAAGAAAAAGATTAATTAAATCCTTACAGATGAAGCCATGAAACACTCTCTTATTTCTGAGATATTTGGTGTTTATAATTCTCTTTTTCTAAATGTGATAGAAAAAAAAACAGAAATAAAATATTATCTTTATATATATTATAATAAAAATATGTAAAAAATTTTAAATGTTATGCATATCATGTGTATACTTATTTAAGAATATATATATAATACATCTTTTGGCTGCATCAGACATATGTCTCTGTTAAACTTCTGTGTAAAGTTAAGCATGTCCACACAGAAGGTATTTTTTGGTCCTAGAAGTGTAGCTTTTCATTGTCATGAATACTGAAACTTGCCCAAATAGTGCTTGATTTTCAATGAGGTCTGTGTTCTTTAGGGTAGAACTTGAATCTTACCCATGATTAAGAGTGCCTAGAGGGAAATAGACAAGCATAAAAGACACCAAATCCTTGAAAGAGGATTACTATGAAAAAAAAAAAAATCCTGGAAAAGTGATGAAGACTGATTACTAGAGATTTCAGGAAGGAGCCATTGTTCCAGGTATAGATTCTGTATGTTTCCTACAAATACTGTAATAAAGTACCACAAACTGGTAGCTTACAATTACAGAAATTTATTTTCTCATGGTTCCGGAAGCTAGAAGTCTGAAATCAAGGTGTCAGCAAGGTTCTGAGAGTCTAAGGGAGAAATTATTCCGTGCCTCTCTCTTAGCTTCTGGTGATCGCTGACCACCAGTGTTTCTTGGCTTGTGTGTATATCACTCCTATCTCTGCCTCCATCTTCACGTATCATTCTCTTTGTGATACGTGAACATCTTCCATCTATGTCTCATTTCTCTTCTAAAAGGATACTAGTCACTAGATTAAGGATTCAACCTACTCCAGTATTAAGGCATCTTAACTAATTACATCTGCAATGATACTATTTCCAAATAAGATCACGTTCTAAAGTACTAGGGATTAAGATTCCAACATATCTTTTTTGGGGAGGACACAATTCAACTCATAATAAAGTTCCTTCACAAAGAACTTGTGCACTCTATAGAAAAAACTGTAGTATAAAAGGGAAGTTTTCTTTACTTTGTTAAGACCCAAAAAATTCTGCTGAAGGAAACCTTAAACAGCTGATCACAAGAGCAAAGGCGTTTCCCTGCTTATCTTGAATGGAGATAAGCATTAGAATTGGTGGTCTTGAGAAAGTGTCATTGATATGGTTAATTCTTTCCCTAAAAATGACAAAGGCAAGAGTTCTCCATGGGAACAACTTGAATGGAAGAATGATAGCAACAAGTGCAGCAAAAGGAGATCTGGAAAATGTTCATGTCATACCTTTGATATACTGTTTTTAATAAAGATCCTTTTTCTTTGATAAAGACCTTATTTTGTTTCTGCTTTTAAAATATTTTATTCTAGATCATCTTTCCTTAATCTATTATCTTCGATGTTTGTCTTTTAATTTTATCTTCTTGCCTTTTCCTTTTTCCTTTTTCCTTTCATAAAGGCATCCCCCAGGCCAAGAACAAATATTGACACAATATATCTGGTAAATGGATTCATTTTTATATAGGTCGAATGTTGTTTTTCTTTTGGTTAATCATTGTTAAAAGATAATAAATAAACTTAGATATTTTCCCTCTGTATATAAGTGAATTGCCTTCTATAAGGGTCACACAGGTGATGGCCAGCTCCCCTTTACATATCTAGAGAAGACCAATTAGACCATAATAAGCTTCTTTCTTCTGTATCTGAGCAGATTTTAATTTTCATAATATGTAGCACTGTTGTACTGAGAAGAGATTTCTCCTACCTCTTATGCTTAGTTCTCTGGCTTTCTGAATCCATTTTAAACAAATAAAAAGCAAAAACTCCTAGTTTATAGCATCTGAGCCTCATTCTGTTTATATTATTTTGCCACATTTTAATGGTACAGACTGTTTCCCAGTATTTGGCATGCCTACACCAGCTCCCATTGCTCTGATTGACTTGTCTTTGGATTTTGTGCTCTCCATATGAATGTGTATAGAAAGGTACTAATGGATGCTTGAGTAGAACAGCATTCTGTCCACCTCACAGAGGAATGGTCTTGCAGTAGAATTCCAGCCCCCAGGTTTCCTGTTCAGTGGGATCTTATATTTCTGAGCATAGGGAAAAGAGTATAGAAAGAATGAAACATTTTCTTATGGTCTTGCAGACCAGGCCAGTTTCTTTCCTATGGCTCAACACATGCAGGCCACAGATAGAATTCTTCAGTATAATCCATAGTCTGTCAGTTAGTGAACATGCTTCTCAGTTTCTAGAAATACTTGAATAAACTCATATATATATTTTTTTGTTTTCGTCATTATATGTGAAGTAGAAAAAGACTGCATCAGGAATTACTAGCCAGATATATTTTTCTCTTAATTTTTTCAATGAGTAGAAGAAATGTTTTAATTCGCTCTCTCCTCTCTGTCTCTGTCTCTGTCTGTCTCTGGCTCTGTCTTTGTCTCTCTCTCTCTCTTTCTCTCTCTCTCTCTCTCTCTCTCTCTCTCTATATATATATATATATATATATATATATATGAATTTATTATTTCCCTTGAGAAATCTTATCTTCCTACTAAGTGTTTTCTCTATCTCTCTGTATATACATATGTAATGTAAATTTCTTATATATATAGTTTTCCAAGGGAAATCATGAATTCCATTAAATATAAATAATATTCTAATATACATGTATATGTATAAAGAGGAAATATGTATGTAAATAGAGAAAAAAGTGCTTGGTAGAAAGATAAAATTTCTCAAGGGAAATTATAAATTCTATTAAATCTACTTCAAAACAGTAGTCTCAAGAAGATATTTAAATCAAATGTATTGTAAATTACTTTTAGAAGCATAAACTTAAAAAGAAACTTAAATCTAGAGAAAAATAAGCTTTCCAGGGAGAAGGAGGAGACCACAAAGTCATGAGGAACAAACATTTCACTGGAATAAGCTGCTTTGTTAAAGGAGGCAGTTTTTGGCAACATTTTCAAAGTATTTTGACAAAATGTAAGGTTAATTCACATAGGTATCATTATAATGACAGAAAAAAATAGCATCTGAATAGGAAAAATAAAATGACTATGATTTACCCTTGATGAATACTCTAGAAATAATTCAATATTTTTAAATAAAATTATATTATGATGTCATTGGACTGAGAGAAACTAATCATTTTTACTTACATACTTTGTCAACACCACACTCCTCCTGCCCTTGCAGACAATTTTTTATTTGAGTAAATTTCTTCCCAGTGGCATTGAAATAGTCAAGAGTCCAGAAGAAAGAGATCAGGATCTTGACATTTGGGTTCCTCCTCCATTGTAATTTGGCATCGTAAAACAATAGGCAATTAATCTCAGTGCGAAAGACACTTTCAAATAGTCACATATTGCTACATATCTTTAAATGCTCAGAAATTTACATGAAATATAAGAAAGAGCTTAGTAGGAGTTGGGTAGCTTTACATGAAGCATAATTATTATATTAACAAAAAAAGATATTGTAACTACTGAAAATTTTGACATCTCTGTCTGAGTCATATCTCTCCAGATATGTTTGTAAGATTCCTTTGTAATCAGAAAAGACAAAATAAAGAACTCAGTATATTTCTTATTTTGATTCCCTGTCTTAAAACTAAAGGCAAATTTTACAGTAATATATTTATTGTTTTTAACTACTTCTCAGATCCTTTTAATATATTTGTTTCTCTCTATATATTATTCATTTCCATGTACATTCATTTTTAAAAGAAAATGATTATTTAAAAAGTAGTTTCAAGAACCTTATAGTAACTACTGTTTAACTACACACCTTTCCAATTTTTTTTCAAGTCCTGAGAATTTTTTTTAAAATTATAATCATTCAGTCCTTGAGAGCCTAGACAGTGTTCTACTAATATCATCTTAAAAAAAAAAAAAGAAAACAAAACAAATAAACTCATAGTACTCATGTGAAGCTAATACTATCTGTCCTCCATTACACTTACCATAAATCTTTTGACCAAGAAGACAGAGCTCAAAACTGATGGCAATTAGATATTTTAAATTTTCTAAATTCTAAATTCATACTTTTTAAACTGGCTTATTATTCTTCAAATTGCCTGCTTTTCTTCCTTTCATTTCATTTATTATCACCTGGGTCTTTGCTTAATGTATTAATAGTTTGGGAAAGTGATGGAAAACGTGAGAAAATCTCCTAGAAAAGTAGGGAAGCATGGGCTAACTTAAGCAGAGAGATCTCACCTAGATCTTGCAGGAGGAACAGCTAGATAGTAGCAATAACCTGTGGTTTGGATCAGAATGGATAAACATCACCAAAACAAAATCAAGATAGAAGATTTCAACAGAGAGCAAAGGTAAGAGGAAAAGGAGATTACTTTGCTGGGTAACGAAAATAAAGGCAAACTTCATCAGGTATTTGAAGAAGTCCGTAGGGTACTAATATGAATTAAGTGGAAAATGTTTTGGCCACATCTTGTTGCCCTTACGGATCTAGCCTCTCCCACCTCCCAACACCACAACTCTTGTATCTTATACTAACAGGATAATTCAGAAATTACCACTTGAAACAGGTGAAAGATGCAATCTTTATCAGTATCTTACTTCTCTGTTTCCTATAAAACATGAATTCAGCATGCCAGTGGTTGTGGGAGATGAATAAAAGTAAACATGGAGAAGTGGTCAAGTATCAAAAAAATCTTAAAAAGAGTTTTTACTCTATGTAATAAAACCAAAGTGACATTGCAAGGTGGCTTACTGTGCAGCCAATGCTAATAGTGAGAGAGTCAGGAACAAAATATCTCCAATCCCCTGTCTACTAAACCAAGGGTAAAACTGCATCAGCAAATCTTCTCAAAGCCTCATGTCTCCCATTCATCAAATTGAGATCATATTGATCCTTCACAGGCACCTCACAGGGAGCCTACAGGTATTCATTGAGATAATGCATTCTTTTGCTTATTCAAATTAATAATAATAATAATAATAATAATAATACCAGTATTTCTACTTTCTCAGGCTTTGTGCTGAATCCAACAGTAAAGTGATAAAAAAGACAGGGTCCCTTATAGTCTGATACCATCAAATAAACAATATCAGGTTTAATGATAGATACATATCTATAGTGAAACTACAGTGAAAGCAAAGGAATAATAAATACACAATTAGAAATAGTGGTTAAGTTTGGGAGTGAGGGAGATATATTCTTTCAGTGATAGGTATACGGGAGCTTTGAAATGTTGATAATGTTTTGTTCTGTAAGGTACCACTAAGTACCTGACTGTTCACTTTATCATTCTGCATGATATCTTCTAGACTTACATGCATTTTTTGATGTAAAAAATATTTCCTAATTTAAAAAATCTCCTTAAAAATGGCATGGTGCTTTTCATCAAAGAATGCATAATATATTTGCAAATAAAAGCATAGAAACCAACACTGAAAAATATAAAATATAGGCTTGAGTGTATGTATGGATAAGGGAATTGAAGTTATTGGGTCAAAGACTATGAATCATTTGACTATGATTCTGACATTTTGGATTAGGAAAGACTAGAGAAGAAAGCATGCAATATAAAACAAAATAAGAAAGAAAAGAGGATACAAGTGAGCATTTCCTACATTTGGGGCATTCAGTGCTTAGGAGTGTTAAAGCAAGCTCTTGAAGGCAAAATGCCTAGGAGAAACACTGTGGAAACTACAAAATAAAGAGGGAAATGGATAAGTTTGAGAAACATGCTCACCATATTTTTTAATACAAGATTTGAGGAAAGTCACTATGTTTCTGGTATTTCACTTTCTCATCTGTATAATCAGAGAGCACTCAAAGGGTTGGGAAGATCAGATGATTCACCCAGCCTTAAAACTGAGCTTGTGCAAACTTTGTCCTCATGCCTTCTAGGGAGAAATAAATTCTTAAACAAATTCCTGCCATATTTTTTCATCAGCCAAAGCTGAGTGCATAGGGCCCTGCTTGCCCAATAATGAAAAGGGAAGGCAAAGAAGAATGTATGCCCTGGTTATGGCCACCTCTCTGAGCTGAAGCAGTTTACTTTAACAGTTTGTTTGGGCAATAACAGCTTACTGTCAGAGTTATTGCTGCATAATTCTAAGGAAAATTACACACAGTTTAATTTTTCAGTAGCTTTGTCATTAATATTTTATTATAATTATCTGAGAGGTAGATTAGCATAGCAAAATCCTTATCCAGTAAATAATGGCATGCTGGGTATTGAAGTGATGGGCCATATGGTGAGGCAACAGAGACATAAAGAAAGAGGTGAGAAGTTTACATTCACAGAGGATCTATTTTCATATGCAAGCAGACATATAGAGCTTATAAGCATTAAAGGAATGGAGGAATAAACAAAATCACAAATGTGCTATGCAAAAAATCAGTTGGGATGATTTGGTTGTAAGGAAAGTGAGATGAGTAGAGGATGAGCAAAATGCATGACTGTGTGCTGTGTTTAAATAATAGTGATGATAGCTAATACTTACTATGTGTCAGACACTAAGATAAATACTTTTCATATATTATGCCATTTTACTCTTACAAAGATTCTTCGAGGTAAGAGCTACTATATATTACCATTTTAAATATGATAAAATGTGATTCATCAAGATTAAGTGATTTGCTCAAGGTCACACAACAGGTAAATAACAGTGAAATGTTTGAACCCAAGTAGTCTTTCAGAAAAAAATATTCTTCTTATATGTTAACCTATTTTGGTGATTTGTTCTCTCTTAAAACTGTTTTCCTTATGTAAGTCTATGATCAGCCAGAAGAACTACAGACCACTGGGAAAACTGATCATAAGTCAGACTGTTTACTACCTTGTGTTGTATCACTTGTTCATTTTATATCTCCTACAACTAGTTAAAAAGGAAAATCTGAAATATGTCAGACAGCTAATATTTAAATTATTTTTAAGCCTAAACTGTATGCTAGGCCAAATATTCATCTAGCATTCTATTATTCATTTAAATTTCTGCTGAAGCCACCCCCCTGACCAAACTATATGGTGAGCTCCATGTGACAGCCTTCTTTCCAAAAAACTGTAACAGTTCATTTCTTATCAACTTCAAGATCTATAAAAATATGTACAAGGAATTTCAATTAGCTCTAAGAAATAAATGTGCATGTGCATGTGTGTGTGTCTGTGCGCACGTACATATAGGAATGGTAGAAAATTAAGATTCACTTTTCTGAATTCTTTTCCCAGCTCCCATAGGTAAATGAATTTTATCCACACAATTAGTCAAACTATCTTTGGTAACATGTTTTATTAAATTCTCACAAAAATCATAAGATGAGTCAGAATTAAAGCTAAAAATGATAATGCCACAAAGACAGTAACTCACAGAGTGAGTATTCATATTCCATTATTGATCAAAGTGTGGTTTGATCAAAGTTATTCATTTTATAGACAGAGAGTAACATAGAAACAGAATCTTGCTGCAGCAACAGGGGCTGAAGAGACAACAAAGGGATTATACACAAATAGCAGGGCTGAAAAAAAGATACTAAGGCTGGTGATAGAAAGCCTGGTATGCAAGGTGGGATGATATTATCAGATCATGATTCATGAAAGCAATCATCATTAAGGTGCAAAATATGAATAAATGGGTTTTGCAACATATGAGATAATTATATGGGGAACCCAGGGCAAATGCTGTGTGGAAATCCCAAAAATTATTTTCGAGTAATGTGAATAGGTACTAGAGACTGAAGCACAGAGCTACAGTCTCTTAATGTAGAGTTGAAATATATAAAACTGATCTAGTCCGGTGAAATTACCATAGTATTAGAAAGGTTTATAAATATTATCATCAAGAACATAAAACAAGGATGGAGTCTATTTACTTAAAATGAAGGACCTAATTCGTGCTGAAGTAGTATACTAGTCATGAGAAAATAGATTGAATTGTAGTAATAAAGAATCTCCAAAATCTCATTTGGCTTAAACATGTTTATTTCCTATTTATGATATATTTCCATTGAAAGTTGGCTGAGAATGCTGATATGTGTTATCATCATGTCCTCTCTTTGAGACCCAGGCTAACAGGGTGGCCACTTTCTGGAATATTTTCTGTTATAAAAAGGAGGAGAAAAAAGTACATGATGTTAGCATTGGCTTTTTTTCAAAATTAATTAATTAATTAATTGTTTAATTAATTTTATTATGGTGACATTGGTTAACAAATCCAGTAAGTTTCAGGTGTACAATTCAACAGTAAGGCATATATATATATTGCACTGTGTATTCACCACTCAGAGTTAGATTTCTTTCCGTCACCACATATTTGAGCCCTTTTATCCTATCTACCTATCCCCTCCCATCTTCCCCCTGCCATCTGGTAACTGCTAGTCTATTGTCCATGTCTATGAGTCACTGTTTGTCTGTTTGTTTGTTGCTTTTAGGTTTATATCCCACATGATCATTGGCTCTTGAAGCCTTTGCCAAGAAGTGAAATATATCATTTCTTTTCAAATTTCATTAATCAAAGCATATCATATAGCAGGCCTGAATTCAACATGGCAGGGCACATATAATTATTATACAGGAAGAAGAACTGGAGACATGTGAAAAATGATAGTCTGCTATGACTGGTTACAATGTAACTTGATTCAGAGCCAATAGAATGTGGGAGCTAGTTAGGGCATGGACTCTTCATATACTTTCTGACTAAGTTATTCAACCTGTAAAATGGAAAGATGAACTTCTGTTATAAGTCAAGTACCCAAGCCAGATTTGTGTGTTGGCATGTGTTGGTGTGCGAGGGTGGAGGTAGAGGGAGGAGGGTGTACGTGCGTGTGTGTGTGTGTGTGTGTGTGTGTGTGTGTGTGTGTGTGTGAGGAATTGGGGATGGGAATGCGGTTAAAAAAAGGATTAAAAGGATTAAATAGATAGATGAGACAAGAGCATAAAGTGGGGTAAAATTATGAAACCAAGGAAGATGAATTTCAATTTGACTGAGACTTAGAGTCTATTCTCTTGACAAAACATTGAGGGCCTTCTATTTGATAAGGATGTTATACCGAATCTTTTATTTCATTCCTCCAACAGCCCTCCAAGATCAACATATATATTCAATATTAACACACCATTCTGAATCTCACAGAAGACTACAAAATCATAGGTCCAGGATTGTAATCTCACTACAGGTTGTTTTTCCAATCCAATGTATTAATACGATATCTTCTCAATTCAGTCACCTACACAGCTCCCACACAATGTAGGATGAATATAAAGCTATAGCTGCACAAAATCCCAATCCAATGGGAAGCTAATTTGAAAGAACTAAATGCTAAAATTTCTAAAATCACTCTATTAACCAGACATCAAATTTTAGAGGGGCTCTCAAGGACCAGATTTGTCAACACAGTGCTTTTGTTTAACGTTTACTTTTGCTGCAGAGTGACCACCCCAGGCTCAGGAAAGGAGCTTGTTGAAACAACAGGTTTACTGAGATACTATTTTCTTCTTGATTAGTAGACACTAAAATGTGCTTATTATTTGTTCTATACCAGGTAGGCAACTTTGCAGCCAGTGAGCATCTTGTGTAAATTTATCTAGACAACTGTGATCAACTTTAATCTAAACACATAGATGAGAGGTGTAGTAGGTTCCTCATCTTTATGCTTTTCGGGTTCTGGAGGAGTAGCTCAAGTTCTGAGCCTCGTTAGAGAAAGAGGCAAGTGGCAAAAAGACCTTGAGTGTGAATCATGGCATTCTCCCACACCTTGTTAAAGCAGTGTCTATTCTCGTTTGGCCTCATATGCTGATTTAGTACTATATGTCATGGAGATTTTTGAATGGTGCATGAACAGTCAGATATTTTGCAGTTTATTGCTCTGTATAGACATAAGCCATTTATTAGAGAGCCAATCAACGACTACTTAAGACAATGATCTCTCTTAAAAGATTAAGCAGAATTATTGATATGGACTATTCTGCAGTGGAAGAAAAATATTTTTTGGTTTCTGATAGACTTTGGTGTCTCATAGACTTTATGTGAAATACCACAGTAGTATTTAGAAACAAAAAAAAGTTTTACAGAGCTCCTTAAAGGATTGAGAATTACTGAAACATATTCTTGTCAAATAAAATATACATTCCAACATTTCATAAAGGCAACTCACAGTTTACTAACACTTGAATGTCATTCATTAAATTCAATAATTTATTAACTGAGTATTTCTGTGCAATAATTTTGCTTAATATAATAGTTGGAAATACATTATACAAATTGTCTTATTCTTATATTCATAGTTAAACCTTACTATATCATAGTTTCTTTAAAAAGTTTTCAAAAAGAAGTCTACTGACAGATATTAAATTTGCCAATACAAAAATAAAATTACCCCAGGTCATTTAATTTGAAAATTCAGAAAACCACTTCTCAAATGTCCTGTGATTAACAATGTCCATTATATTGCTCTGCACAGTTATTTCCACTTGGGAAAAAAAATTATTTAGAATTAATAATTATATTGGCACAATCCACTAAATATATAAAAAAAATTTTATTTTTGTTAACAAGTGCCAAAGAGAGAAGCAGCATTATTGTTTTAAGTGATCATAGAGCTGAGCAAGCAAAAATATTTAATTGGATAGTGAAGATCATGCTACATTTCTAGTTTCTAGGATTGGCAAAGAAAGGAAGCATATATCATGAATTCCATATTTTTGAATTATTAATTGTAATTAATTTGTCAGATAGATAAACTAAATCATGGGGAAACATATTTTAAAATATGATGTAGTATATAACATTTTTATAGAGCAACACATATAAATTATATAAGTAGAAAATTTTAACAAGCATAAAATGAAATACTAACATATTTCTATGTAATAAAATTGTGGATATTTAAGCTTTTTATCTTTATTTTTCTACATTCTTCAGTATATTTGTTTTTTTCTCCTCCAATTTTATTGTAATATAATTTGTATACAATAATTTATTAACCTATTCGTACAATTTGATAAATTTTGAGAATTCTATAGTGTTATGTAATTACCACCACAACAAATAAGATAGAAAATGTTTCCATTACCCAAATCTTTGCTCATTGTTTCTTTACAGTTGATCTGCTCACTCAGCTGTGGCCAAGACAACCATTAATTTGCTATCTAGCTTTTATCTGTTATTAAATTTCATAAAACAGTAGTTATGCCAAAGGGATCAAAACTGTGTCTGATCCATTCTCTGGCTCAGCTGTCTATTTGCAGGAAAGCCAAAGGACAGTGGAACACGTTGAAATGTATCAAGAGTGTGCAAGTAGCAAAATCTAGACTGAGGGACTCTATAGGTCAAAATGTCTGAGTCCTTCACAGATGAAAAGAAACAAACAAACCTTCATAAAATGCGCCCATACATTATGTAGTCATTTGTTTGACTTCATTCATTTAGGATGATTTTGCGATTCACACATTTTGTCTCTTTTTATTGCTGAATAATTTCCAAATTATGGACATTCCATAATGTGTTTATTCATTCATCAGTTGATGAATATTAGGACTGTTTCTAATTTCTGACTATTCTGAAAATGATACTATGATCGTTTATGCATACACACTTTAATGTGAATATATGTTTACATGTTCCTTGAGAAAATAATTAAGAGTGGTACTTCTAGGTCTTATGATAAATCTATGTTAAACTTTATATGATATTGAGAAACTGTTTTCAAAAATGATTATAATATATATATATATATATTCACAGAAGAATATGAGTGTTATGTTTGCTCCATATTCTCACCAAGACATGATATTATCAGTCTTTTTAACTTTAGTCTTTCTAGTGGGTGGGTAATGGTATCTTGTTGTTTTAATTTTTATTTCTCTGATGACTGGGGATGTTGCACATATTTTCATGGGTTTATTTACTATCTGTATATCTTCTTTAGTAAAGTGTGTTCTCCTTTTCACTTACTTTTTAAAATTAAATTTATTGGGCTGACATTTGTCATATACTTTTTAAATTGCATTTGTCTTCTTATGATTAAGTTGTAATAGTTCTTTATTATAATCTCAATACAAGCCTGTATAATACATATTTATTTTTCCCAGTCTGTAGTTTGCCTTTTTATTTTTATAACTTTGTCTTTTAAAATGAAAGGTTTTAATTCTGATGGTCTATTTTTGTCATTTTTTAAAAATTGTATGGTTCATGCTTTTTGTGTGCTGTTTAAAAATCTTTTCCTAATCCAATGTATAAGAATCACCTGTTTTCTTCTAGAAGTTTAAGCAATTATATCTAGGTCTATTATCCATTTCAAGTTAATTTTCTGTTTTGTATGAGATAAAGGTCTATATTTTCTTTTCCTATACAGTTTTCTATTTGTTCCAATGTTATTTATTGACTAGATCATCTTCCCGCACCACTGAATTATCTTAACACCTTTCTAAGAAAAGTGATCATTTAGGCGGAGGGTCTATTTCTGGATTATCTAATATACTTCATTGTTCTATTTGTCTATTCTTACATTAACACAATACACTCTTGAATACTGAAGTTTTATAATAAGTCTTAAAATAAGATAGTATAAATTCTTCAAGTTGTTTTTAATTTATAATTTTTTTTTTGGTTATTCTAGGTCTTTCGCTTACCATATAAATTTAAGCATGAACTTGTTAGTATCTTCAAAAAGAGATGATAAATATATGTTTGTGATTATATTCAATCAATAGATCATTTTGGGGAGCATTGCCATCTTAGCCACACCCACTTTTCTGATTCATGATCATTCGATATCTCTCCATTTATGTAGGTCTCTTCTTCTAATTTCTCTTTTCAGTGTTTCCTACATTTCAGAGTATAGGTCTTAAATACATTTTTGATAAATTTATCTCTATTTGTAATGCTCTTGTAAATACACTGTTAAAATTTCATTTTCTATGTGCTTTCTAGTACATAAAAATACGATTGAATTTTTGATATTGAACTTGTATCTTGAAGCCCTGATAAATTCACTGATTAGCTCTGATAGCTTCTTGGCTCCTTAGGATTATCTGTGTATATGATCATGAAATTAAGTAAAGACAGTTTGATTTTTTCTTTTACTTTCTGTATACCTTTTATTTAGTTTTTCCTGCTTTACTGTACAGGTTCGGATCTCCAATACAATGTTAAATAGAAACAATGGGAGTGAACATCAAGCCTTGCTTCTGATTTTAAGAAGAAAGCATTGACACGTTAGTTGTAGATTTTATAGATTTCCTTAATTGAGAAGTTTTAAGGTACCTGGGTGTTGAAATTTGTTAGATACTTTTCCTGGATCTACTTAATATATATATTGTTTGCTTTTTCAAAGAATATTAAAAGCGCTGCTTCGAGTCCCAGGAACAGCAAACCTTGTTTATGATATATTATCATTTTTATATTGTTGAACTCTATTTGCTAAAGGATTCTTAAAATTTTTTGTTTATATATTTATTCAAGATATTGGTCTGTAATTTTTATTCTTGGAATGTCTTAGATTTTTGTTTCTGGTCAATACTGATGTCATAAAACAGATGAAGATGCCTTTTCTCATCCTTATTTAATGACAGAGTTGTACAAAATTTGTATTATTTCATTGTTACAAAAGTTATTGAAATTAACCAGTATAACCATCTGGGCCTGGACTTTTCCCTCTGGGAAGGGTTTCATTGGGAGTTATGTTTTTTAAACTGTTATTAGTCTATTAGAATTTTTTATTTCTTCTTGAATCAATTTTGGGAATTTTTATTTTTTAAGAAATTTGACCATTTTATTTAAGTTGTCAACTGTTTTACATAAAATTATCCATAATATTTCTTTATTATTTTTTAAATATTTCTAACATCTGTAGTAATGGAATCATTTTTCTACATGATATTGATAATATATATCTTCCATCTTTTTTCTTCTTGATTAGTTTCACTAGAGTCTTGTCATTTTTATTCTTTTTTATTTTTAAAAAAAGGCCAACTCTGAGTTTTATTGATTTTTCTGGTTTTTATTTTGTATTTTGTCTATTTATGCTTTTATCTTATTATTTATTATTTATACTTATTTAGTTTAATTATCTATTATTCTAATTTTTTTTAACATGGCACCTTATTGTTGAATATTTTTATAATGTATACATTTAAAACTAAAACTTTATATATAATCCTTTAGCAGAACTCCACAAATTTCGGTAAGGTAAATATTCATTATTATTCATTTTAAAACATTTTTAATTACCTTTGATATTTCCTTTCTAAATTTTGGATTATTCAGAATGATGTTGTTTAATATTTACATATTGAAGGGGATTTGGTTATGCCATTGACTTCCAATTTAATTCCATTGTATTAAGAGAATATACTATGAATAATCTTCTTAAAAATTTTACTTGTTTTATAACCCAATATATGGTTTATCATGGTAAAATTACCATGTGCCCTTGTGGAGAATATATATTCAGATGTAGTTGAGTATAGGATTCTATAAATATCAATTATATCAGTGAGATTGATAACGATTTTCAGCCCCTGTTTTTCCTTCATCTTTTGTGTCTAGTTCTAATAGCTGTGGAGATAATGGTGTTAAAATAGTCACAATATTGTAAGATTGTCTATTTTTTAAATTAAATTTATCAGTTTTGCTTTATATATTTGGAACCTCTGTTATAAGAAATATGCACATGGTTTAGTCAATTAATTCTAATACAATTAATTATTTGATTGAATTTTCTGTTACTTTCTTATTTCTCTTATAATTTTATTTCTCTTTCTGCTTTTTAAATTTTCAAATGATTTGAATACATGTTGAGAATCTATTTTAATTTTCCTATTGGCTTTTTAGTAATGGTTCTTTACATTATATTTTTACGGTCGCAATAGAATTATGACATACATCCTTAACTTTTCATAGTCCACTTACAGTTAATATTGTTATTTCACATGAAATATAAACTTTCAACTCTATACTTATACTTGTTTTGTGTGTTTCATATATGTATTTCATATATATGTTAAAGTCCACAAGACAGTATTATAATTTCTACTTTAACTATATGAATTATATAAAAATTATAATATTATTTTGAATTTAATCAAATATTTACCATTTCCAGTGCTTTTCATACCTTTCTGAGCATACAAGTTTCAGTTAAGTACCACTTCTCTTCACTCTGAAGTAATTCCCTTAGCATATCTTACAGTGTGGATCTCCTGGCAATAAATTCCCTTTGATGTATTTAAACTGAAAATGTTTTCATATTAACTTCCATATTTATAGTGGATATAGAATACTAAATTAACCTCTCTTTTGAAACACTTTAAAGATATTATTTTATTCTGTTTTCTTTCCTTCACAGTTTCTGATGAGAAATCAGCTCTTAATAAATCGTTATTTCCTTAAATATAATGTACTATTTTTCTCTAGGAGTTTTTAAATTTCACTCTTTCTATTTAGCCTTCAAAATTTGCCTATAATGTGGTTGTGTCTTTGTTTGGCTTCTATATGTTTATTCTAATTGACAGTCATTGAATATTTTGTACCTGTACGTTAATGGTTTCTGTCTTTCATCAAATTTGGGAATTTTTCAGACATTATTTTCAAATATTTTTCTTCACCATTTTCTCTCTATATTCTTTATGGAATTTTAACTACATATATTTTCAGCTATTCGATATCATTTAACAGGTACTTAAGGTTCTGGTTACTTTTTTAAACTATTTTTTTTCCTCAGACTTATTGACATTAAATATTTTCTATTAATCTATCTTCAAATTTTCTTTTTCTTTTCTATGTCACTCATATTTTGCTGTTATTGTGTATACTGCATTGTTTGTTCTAGAATGACTGTTTTTTTAAGCTATAATTTTTATTTCTACTAAGACTTCCTACCTTTTTATTCGTTGAAAGAATATTTTGTTTTACTTTACGGAGGATAGTTGTAATAGTCAATTTAAAATTCCTGGCTACTAGTGCAACATATGGGTTATCTCAGGGTTGGTCTCAATTGATTTTTTTTTCTCTTAAGAATATGTTTTTAATTCCTGATTCTTCATATATTGGGTGATTTTTGTATTGTATCCTGAGCATAGAGAATCTGAATTCTGTGATTTCTGTCCTGAGAGAATAACAAACTTTGTTTCTTAGTCAACAGATCTGACCTTACTTAATTCAGAATTTATGTGGTTCAGAGATAGAAGTAGATAGGATTAAGGAATCCCTTTACTGTCTCTTTGCCTTCTGGAGTTCTACTTTTTGGAGGTTATGAATAACCATGCCCCAAAGACTGTGGTTTTTCCAGTGACATCCTTGTTCTTTCCCAGACCATGTTGAATGCTTTGGCTCAAACTAAAAGCCATGATAACATGAAATCAATTTGTAAAACCCCTCTCCTTTGAATGTGGACACCTCATAAGATTCTATCTCCTTCTGTTCACTCTCCAGTGGCTTCAAGTGCCTGCTGTTTGTATGATGTTCAGATTTTATAATGATTTTTTTTTTTCTGTGTGAGTCGGTTTGCTGAGATTTTGCCTTTCCAACACTTCTGGAACCAGAATCACATTTAATTGAAAAAAAATGTTTCTTTGATATTTGACTTTAAGCATTGCAAACAAGAAATCGATGTTGAGTTTCAGTTGTGTTATTTTATTAGAAACCTGACATCACCATTTGAATACATATGTATTTTTCTATATTCATTTAATTTAGTACTAATATGCCACTGTTCTTACATCTGTTCATTTTTAATTTACTCAAATCTGCTAATTATATCTTTTATTTTAATTTAGCTTCTACTTTATTATCTTTTGATTATTTATTTTTTAAATTTCTGTAGTTCTTTCCAAAGGATCCCACATAATTTATAGATTGGACAGTTCTCTTAAATTTTTAACTTTTTTATCTTCTTGTAAATTTTTGCTTTTTTTCTTAACATATGGAAGGCACCTTAAGGATATCTTTCATGTCACTTATTCAGGTATCCATAGTGCTATTTATATAATTTACCAACCTTGATATATGTTTTATTTCTTTTAAATCATTTTGTTTTCTTGTCATTCTTTAGTATTCATTTTTCTTTCATTTTAATTTTTTTTAAAAATTCTCAAATTTTTTCCATACAGTGTTTTATAATGTTATTAAAAGTATCAAGCAATTTTCTAAAATGTACTTTGAGTTACTAAGGTGGAAAATTTGAAGTGATATTATCTAAATCTTGAGGATATGCAGAATATATTTTATGTTGCTGTATTTTCATTCGTTTCATGTTATTTTGCATACATAGTGGCATGTACATGATATACATGTATACGTATGGATGTACATGTGTGTATAAATGTGTGTTTGTATGTAACCATATATATACACACACATATATATGCATGTATATGTATATTGATTAAATGATGAGTATGACCCAGACTTAGTATATATCAAAGGGGTATGGTGTAATGTGGTGTATGATTTGAACAAATTAGTTGACAAAATCTTTTTTCATAGAGAAATATGTTGATGAGCATAGTTCCTGGCAGAATTCCCAGTTCCTAGAGAGCTGTCATTTGTTTTATCTTTGTTTGACAGAAATGGAATACTTTCCTTCTTCATTGAGTGATTTTCTAACATATTGAATAGATAAAACACATTTTTTACATATAAACTACAACCCTCAAAATAAATCCTCAGTCTCTGTCTAATGTTTAATCAGTTCATGGATTATGGAGTCTATATATTTAAGGATGCATGTTTTCCTATTTGTAGTCTTTAAGACTTGGGAATCCACGTACCCTTCTGGCTTAAAAGCCCTCAGAGACCCTGCAGAACAAAATTGACACAAGACTAATAAGGAAAATAAAAACTTTGTGATTCCCAGGGTCCACTACTTAGGCTGGGCCATGGGCTATTTCCTTTGTAGCCACACTGGTGAAAGTATGACTGCATGACATCTTTATATTCAAAAAAGCAGGTAAATGAGTGCATTTAATGTAGATGAGACAGATGATACTAACCATATACCAAGTATCCAGACCCATGATGTATGAGTTCCATGGAAAATGAAAAATGTTTTCTTCATCAAGGAAAAAAAAAAAGAAAAAGAAATACCATGATACCCTCTGGACTTAGAAAATTGCTAAGATTTATACTACTACTTTTAAGAGAGTAATTTTCTGTTCTTAACAGAAATATTATCATGTGTTTATTGACTTAGAGAAAAATACTAAACAAAAGAGAATATTCCTGTATATTCATACATTCCTTCAAAGATGTATAATCTATAAAGGCAAAAGTTATCTCTGTAATATAATTACAAAATGAACAAATTTAGTTTTCTTGTTTTGAAGTATTTCTTTTGTTTTAGAGAAATGAACAAGACAGAAGAAATGTGGGAGAGTATATGATAACATTTTAGGAAACTTTTGGGATTAACTTCAGTGTGTTTTGCAACTATACAATCTATCATATGTCCTTAGAGGAAGAATTCAACAAAGAAAGCCTAAAGTAGCTTTCCATGCATCTATTTTCTCATGCGATTCATGATTTTAATTCTTTATATCCATTAAAATGAAGAATAACTATTTCGGCTAAGCTACCATAAATTCATTAGAAGCTACCAAACTCTCATCATTTACTACTCAGAGTAATGTGTTATTACCTCTTGTATTAGGATTACATTAGATTTTTTTAAAAATCTAAGATTTTAGACATTTTCTTCAAGATAATTTATGAGGGCATATAACAGTCAAATGCTTTGTTTCTACTGTCTGAAGTCAAAACAGAGCACAAGGATATGTATATTTTCTTTTTAATAACTTTGCCTTAAAGTGACAAACATCACTTCAGTTGACTGTGTTGGCTATCACTAATCACAAGAACATACCAGGAAGTTGGATAATGCTATTCTTATCTAGAAAGCTGCTTCCCAGTAATAACACAAGATGGAAGAGTTGTGCAATTAAAAAAGTCATAGTTTTAATATTTTCTTTGTTACAAATTCTGTATACCCACTTATGTAACAAATAGTACTATTTAGATACTAGTGACAGTGATATATCTATCCTCCCAATACGTATTATTTCACAAAGTTAATATTAACTAATTTTTAAACAGCTTGTTTAGATATGATTCAATTACCCTGTGGTTCACCATCTTAAAGTATACAAATCTTTTTTTAGTATATTTTTAGAGCTGTAAGCTATCACTCAAAACTATTTTTTCAAACAATTTGGTTACCCCATTTTGAAAACTCCAAGCCCATTAGCAGTTAGTGCTAATTCCTCCTAGTGATTCCCTATGCAACCACTAATGTACTTTCCGTATCCAAAGATTTGCCTGTTCTGGTTATTTCATATTAAATGAATATATACAATATGTGGCATTTTGTGACTAGCTTTTTTTCACTTTGCATAATGTTCCCAAGATATGTCCATGTTGTAGCATTTATCAGTAATCCATTATTATTATTATTATTATTATTATTATTATTATTATTATGTTTTTGCCCAATGAAATTCTGTTGTATGGATTTACTATATTTTCTTCATGCATTTGTCAATTGATAGACATTTGAATTGTTTTCATTTTGGAGCTATTGTGCATAATGCTACTCTGAACATTTGTATACAAGTTTTTTGTTTTATTTGGATATATGGTTTTATTTCACTTAGGTGTATTTGTAGGAGTGGATTTGCTGATTGATATGGTAACTCCACTTTTAATATTTTGAGAAACTGCCCAACTATGCTATGAAGTGGCTGCAACATTTTACATTCCCATTAACAATATATGAGAGTCCTAACGTCTCCATATCTCTGCTAACACTTTCATTATTAGACCCTTTGATTATAGTCATCTTACCGTGTGTGAATTGGTATTATATCATGGTTTTGATTTGTATTTACCTAATGACTAATGATGTTACACATCTTTTCATGTGCTAATTGGTGATTTGCATATACTCTTAGGAGAATTCTATTCAGAACCTTCACCCATTTTAAAATGTGGTTGTTTCTTCTTTTGTTATTGAGTTATAAGTGTTCTTCTTTATATATTCTGGGTACATGACTCTTATTAGATATGACTTAGAGATATTTTTTTCCATTCTGTGTGTTGTCTTTTTATGTCTTTCATGGTGTGCTTTAAAGTACAAAACTTTTTAAATTTGATAAAGTTCAATATATCTTTTTTCTTTTGTCGCTTGTACTTTTAATGTCATCAAAAAGAAACCATTGTCTAACGCAAAGTTATAAGATTTCACTGCTATATTTTTTTCTAAGAATTTAAAAATTCTAGATCTGACTCTTAGGTCTATGATTAACTTTGTATTATTGTGTGTGTGTGTGTGTATGTGTGTGTGTGTGTGTGTGTGTGTGTGTGTGTGAGAAAGAGAGAGAGATATGAGTATGAACTAAATTAATTTGTGTGTGTGTGTGTGTGTGTGTGTGTATAGAGTTATCTCAGTGCTCAGTGACATTTTGAAAAAAAAAATCCCTTTCTGATTGAATTCTGGTCAAAATATAATTTACCACAAATGATGAGGTTGATTGATTGATTGATTAATTTTCCTTTTTTGCTTATAAATGTTAAATTGTTCCAGCACCATTAGTTGAAAAGACTATTCTTTTCCCCATTGTATTGATATTGCTACCTTCTCAAAAGTTAATTTACCGTATTTGTGTGATTTTATTTTGGAACTTTCTTCTGTTTTATTATTTTTTCTCCAATACGGCACAATTTTGATTACTGTTGATTTGTATTTTCTTGAAATCAGGTAGTATGAGTACTCTGCTCTACATAAGAAACATAACAAGAGCACAAACAGTATAAAGTAATGAGATAAGTACTTAAGTATGCTTTTAGGCTGCTTAGGGAGGGATATGTTATTCCGTGTTAATAGATGGTACCAATCAGCTCAAGAAGGAGGATATGGTATTGAGAATTTGGTCAAAATTTCAGGTTGTAATAGCTACACAGTTATTTACCCAGCTTGATTCTCTTTTCATATGACTTTGGACAACCACATTGGAGTGGTTTACACTTAGATTAAAGGTCGGTAGAAGTTTTTAACAGTCAAGAAAACAAATCTTCTTTTACTTTAAATTTCTATTGGAAGCAGGAATAATCATATTGAAAATAATAATATTTTGCATTGTCTGTGGTGGTGGTATTCAGTTTACAGGTTTTTTTTTCATATGTATTATTGTATCTGATTGAAATTGTAAAAGCTTGCAAGATAAGAACTATTTTCTCTATTTTAGGATAAGAAAGTTAATACTGACCTGCATATCAAAGATATATGTAGAAATTGACACCTTTAGTGTTCCAGAGTGTCCAAAATAAGTAAATTAATTAATTAATAAGGCATTAGCTAATACAGGAGGAAATAACTTATGAGCAACACTTAGTATCAGCAAAATGAATGCTTGCCCAAGAATCAAGTAAAAGAGGAAACTTCTAAGGAATCCAAAACATTGATATAAACAAGTGGGTGGAAGTGGGTAGCATTGTATATGGCAATATAATTAGAGCTAATGAGATGAAATTAGGGGGATTATGGAGGAAGTCAAAGTTAACAAAGTTGTTGAGCTAGGAAAAGAGCTATCTTTTCTGTTGAATTTTAGGAATAACATATTTTTTATGTGAGAATGATTATTAGTTCGTGGGACTAATTTTCGATAGCTACTTGAGAGACTATTCTAGAAAAATGTTTTCAGAAGTGTAATCAGTGGCAAAACAACACATACGCACATGCACATAACCTAATTTAGATTAATTTTAAAAATTGTTTTAAAATTTTTACTATGTGCCGAAAATTGGTCATTAAATTGAAAAATAGGGATATTTTGTCTTTCTTTTTATTTTAGCCCCTTAAAACTTGATAATAATAGAAAACTTTACATTATACACACCATTAACATTTTCCTTCTCTGTGCTGTATAATTTATAAAATGTCATGGAGATAAATTAAAATATTCTCTGAATATATTCTATAAACCATTAAAAAGGTAGCAGTAGAAATTATGTACACTTTACAAACTGGTTCTTCAGTGTTCCTCTAACAATTGAATGTAACTTTTGAGTTTCAAAATTAGTTTGTTTCCAATATCGACTCAATTTCATACAAATTTTAAATTGTAAGTAATCACATTTTGTTCAATTATGAAAAGATCCTCTGGGAATAATATGAAAGAAACACAATCTATTTCTGATCCTTTAGAACATTAAATAGTATTTTCATAAATAGTCCTCAGGGCAAAGTCTCAGCCAAAGGCAATATGATATAGTAGAGTGATTTTTACACAGAAATGGGCAGAGTGTATTATAAATCTAGAGTAGCTTTTTCAAGGTACATTTGTCTCTTATGTACAGTGCCATTTCTTGAAATAGAAATAAAAGTGGGCAAACAAGTATAGTACGAATATTGTGTATATATGGATAAATACGTATTATATGTGTATAGAATTTATATTTATTTCCTTTTCCATTTGCCATACACAATCTTTTGTTAAGAAAGAGAAACAAAACTGTTGATAATTTAATCAAAATTCTTCAGAATCTCTCTAAATGTAAGGTCAGTAGCATTATGTTCATATGTGAGTTATCTCACATCTCTCTGCACAATAATTATTTAAGATAAATGTGCATGGCTGAAATATACCACATTAGGCCTGCCCATAGGGATACTCTAAGCTTGACAAGTACAGAGTCAAAGGCAGGCTTAAAGGAATGTTATCCTTCATTAGTCTGGCAATCATTTGTGCTAAAGTGTGGAGGGGTAAATAATAGTTGAAAAGTTTGGAAAATGAAGGCAATAGATTAGGAGCTAGGAGTATGGTATTCTTGCTGAAAGAGAATTTGGTCCAGGAAATCTCTGGAGGGTAAGCAGCACTCAAAACCTACAGATCTGAGATCAAATGGGGTCTGGACTATTAGGCGCCAATTCCATTGACCCTTGTTAGATTCTAAACAGGCATTTTACATGAGCCCCCAGGACATAGGCTCTATTCCTACTATCTGCACAGCTCAGGACAATAGGAATGGTGTACTTGGAATGAAACACCAGATTTCTCCCTCTCTCTGATCCTTGGCTTCCAATCATTAGACTAGTATGTGTATACCCACCAAAACTCAAAGGACCTACTCACATGGGGCAAGAATCTGCGTTCTGTATGGCAGGCTCATTGGGCAAGAGGAACAGTTATTTAAACAGCTGAAAAGACAATACTGAGTCATATTCTTTCCCTTGGATCTTGAGATTTATTTCATTTGCTGCCTTTCAAATAGATCAACATCAAATTCCCCAGGTTTAAAAAATAAGCAAACAAAACACTCTCATGAAGAATAAGGATAATTGAAGCGAAAGGAAAATTCATTCAAGCCTATAGATCATAAAAACCTGGAAAATGACAGGGGGCATGTTGGTATTTTCCCCTTATGATTGGAGCAAAAGCCCACAAAATATCTCTTTGTGAACACAGTTATCAATAGTATTTATCTGAGCATGAATCACGGTGGACAGGGAAATTTATAAGTGACACTGTCATAACTCATGTTAGTGGATTATGTAACATTATATTCTATGTGTTAGGTCTTTTTTCTTATTTACATTTCTTTATCTTTATAACAATTCCACTCTTTTTCTTTGGGATGTGGGGAGCCAGGTGATATAGTAGAGGGGGATGCCATTCTCTGGGTCCCTGGGATTGCTGGACCAGTAGGACAGACATAAGGCTTCCTTGGCTTCCTCAGCTTCCTCCTGTTCTGTCTGAGTTAGGAATGAGATGAGTTCATCCCACTTGAGCCTGCAGGGACTTCTTTAGGGGTTCGGAGATTTGTTGAAAAGCTCTCAGTGGCTCTGTGTTATATCAGAAGCCAAATCAGACAGCAGCCACTGTCACCAAAACAACAAAGAAAAAGCACTTGTGATTCTCTCTGACAGTTGCTTAGTGATTGCCTCAGGCAGTTGGGCTATGATTCCGCTGCCTACTCCAAAGTGTGTCTGTATAGTCTTCTAATTTGGAGTAACTCGGGAGAGAGGCAGATTCCACTGTGCAGGCTCAATGAAGTTTCCACACACCAACTACCCACATCTTACATGTGAAAATTTCCACTGTGATTGCCAAGGTACCTGAAGATATGTGATTATCCTACTAGAAAGAGTTTGATTCAGGAGTACTGAGTGCCTTGGGGATAGGGCCCATATGCATGTGTTTAGAGATAAGAGTGGAGGTGGCAGGGCTGTTAAACTGAGTCAGGATGTTTTTTTTATTTATTGCTTTCAGAGATGCTTGTCAGTCTTCTGACTGAAAATCAGTTGAGAATTAGAGGTGGCCCAAGCTCAGAAATAGAAAATTAGCCAATAGCAAAATAGGCTACATGAGCTTTGAAACAGAAAGATATACAAGTCAGCCTTAGAGTCAAACATCTAATTTATTCCAACTCTAGCTGTAGAAATTGAGAAACAGTGCAAACAAGTACTCCTTAAATAAAATGAAGTACAGGGTTATTTGGGATGTGAAGAGGGTGAAATTTAGTCACAATAATTTTAAAAGGGTTCTAGCTATACTCTAATCCAAAAAGCTAATTGGGTAAATTTGGCAGTCTGTCGAAAGGAACTTGTGAATGGTGGGGTTTCTGTTTCAAGCTTTGAAGCTTTCAATGTGCTCTTGGATCACATGAGAGAGAAGGGGAGAGAAAAAAGAACTTACAGCTTTCTCCCAGGTGCAGGCCATGTGATTTTTAAATTTTTTAAAGAATTCTCAAAGCCAATTACATATCGATAGCCTGAAATGTCGATGGTGCCTGCATATTCACACACCTTCTAGATAACTTGGACCAAATCTTGTTTATAAGTGAAGAAGGTGAGTTTATCTTAAATAAAAAAACTTAAGTTGAACCCAGCCCATAAAAATTAGCTTATAAATGTATTTTATTCAACTGTGTGAGATCACAAATAAAGTGCACAGAACTCTTGTAGGATTTTGGAGAGTCCAGAGGTTCTTTTATAGGGGAAACTATGGGTGACTAGAAATGTGTAGTTGTATTTTGTTGATTTGCTTGCTTTGGGTTGTTACAATGACTGATTTGCTTTTGGCATTTAGTGGGAAACATTTAAATATGCAAGCATCCTATATGTTTGGGACAGCCCTACATGGTTAATTTTCCCTCCTCAAAATGCCCATAGTTCCCCCACTGAGAAATACTAGTGGATTTAAAAAAAAACTTCAAGGGCCAAATAGTATTTGAAATGTTTCATTTAGTCAGATCATAGTAGAAGTTTGTGGCCCAAAAGCCAGGACAAGAAATTATTGGGTCCAGAAAGTAAAATATTTTCTTTACCTAGGGCTTGAGGGGCTCAGGTTTAAGGGTAAGAAACAAACACCCAAAGAACAGTGACTGAACATATATTGGTTGATTTTTCCATATTGAACAGTTCCATCTGTTCAACAACCTTAGGAGAAAGGGAAGATTGCCTTCTTTTACAGACAAGAAGCCAGAAAAGAGAATAACTTGCCCAAGGGCACAGAGCTAATGAGCAACATATCTCAGGAGGATGAAAGGGTAAGAGGGGAGGTTAACCTCCCTAGAAGAAGGGAGGTTACTTCTAGAAACCTCCCCAAAGCTTTTTAACCAGAGCAACTTCACTTAACATAGTACACTTCTAAGTGAGTTTCATTTAAAGAAGTAAAAAGGGAGCTTCAGCGCTAAGAATTTATCATTGGACCATGTTTTTTGACTATGTAAACTAGCATTGAAGTAGAGTTGTTCCTCCAGTGGGAATGTTATAAAAGCATTTTATATGAATAATTTATATTTATGCTAAGAGTTCTTGTTACTATGAAATTATTCTTTGTGATTCTATTTTCATGATAAACCAAGGTTTGTTTGTTTGTTTTTTTTCCTTCATGTTGGTCTATATTGAATACTGAGAATGGCATAGTATTTACGTTGATCCTATAAACATAGTTACTGAAGAATTAGAAATGATTAGCCTCACAGCCATCTTAAAATGTACTGTTTAATAGTAAGAACTAATTCGGAAAGCTGGAAACTCTATGAATAGCCCATTACTGTAATTGGCTTTTGCGCAACAAATGGAGTATGTTCCTCAGGGCTTTGTAGGGAAATAAAATAAATTGAATATAAACTAGATTACCATTCCTTAAAGTACTTTTAAGTACTTTGTGTAGTCTAGTACTTCAGAGATATTTGCCAATATTATGGCCTTCTCTATATGTCTCATTCATTTGTTCTTTTTCTTATTAGAATCTAGTAAACAGATCATTGAAGAACATCAGAGCACTAAGTTAAGTATGCACATCATTAGTTTCTATTTTACACCAAATAAAACATTACATTTACTTTTTTTTAATCAAGATGAATGTAAGTCATTAATTTGTAATAATATAACTTTTAGAATGACTCTCCAATCTTACAGTTTTAATGCATCCTAATGTTAGGTAGCTAGTCAGACATGAGTGACAGGTGGAACAAAGGAGTAGGGGCCCAGTCCAGAAATCACCTGAGGAACACCCTATTGGTAATTAGAGAATCCCTTCTGCATCCTCAGAGACAAAGGAAAGGAGAGTCATAGTCTAAGCTGGCCTAATCTGGCTATAGACACCTGCACAGAAGGTACTACCCTAATTTGCCTACATTTTAAGCTTCATCATATAATACTATGTTTATGTATGAAAGTTCATGAATCTGATTATAACAGACTAAATTCTGGGTAAGTGCATGAACACTACGCAGAGTTATATAGCAGCCAAGTGTCAATCAAAATGACCTCACTTGCCAATCACCTAGGAAAGTCTTTGGAACCACCCAATCACAGCCCAAATATAAATCAGACATTCCCACTTCTGGGTCCATTTTGCCTTTGTGTGGCCTTCTGTGGTTTTTGTGGGCCTTTTTTCCTTTTGTTGTTCTGTGGTTGTTATTACAGTACTCTGTTTCAGCTCTCATAGCTGAAACCATGTGCCTCCTTGGGGCGTTATCTTTATCTTTCTAAAATATATTTTTAATAAATCTTTTCTAAATCTCCCTGACCTGTGATTCTTTACAGCATCAATGAGGAAGAACCGAGGGAAATGCTAATTACTCTTCTGCACTGCCATTATTCCCCTCTATCCCCCGAGATTAGGATGACACTGAACTCCAATTGGCCCCAATGGTAACATTTATCTATCTTCACCATATATATCTTTAATGTATGTTTCCACGTAGTAATCCATCTCTCTGCAAATTTCACATATGTACAATACTTTGTTTTCTTCTAGGAGAGGCAGTGAAGTTATACTCAGAGATTGATTCTGTCTTTGCCAGCAATTTATTTAGCACAGGTTAGCCGTGGGAATTATAATAATTTCACAAGCCAATAGCATACAGAATAACGTCTCTTAATAAGCTAATAAAGCAATAACATACTCTAAAGCAATGATAGATTACACTATTGTTCCAGGCAAAGAGAGATAAAAGGAAAAAAAAGTCCAAATTTAACTGAGGTGTACATTTTTATATGAGTTTGGTTTCTCGGGAGAAATAGATTAACCAACTGTGAGCTGACTTCCAGCTGCCAGCACAAAATGAAAGTTTCTTGTTGCTAGAGCAAATTGCTGGGGAATGAAGGTGCTAGTGTTAGCCAGCAGGCTAGGCTGCTCCAAGGGTTATCACTCCAGGGACCATTGCGAGGTTTAGCACCACTACTGACCAAAGGGTCACCTTGGCCACAGCAAGAGTAAGTGTCTCAAAATCTTCAAAGAGCTGTTTAGACCAGTGAAGCATGCCTTGCCCAGAACTAAACTCTTAACTAGTCCTCACTAACTCTCAGAACTTATAGTCTAAATGTCTCCTTGCCATATTTTCTTCTCTACACACTAGGGATTATAAATGACAACAGAAAAGATGATGACATAGTGACACAACTTATTTTATTCTTATATCAAAACAACTTTGCTTCTAAAACAAATATTTTTTGTCTTTATCATAAATAAGTGGGTCAAAGCAACTTAAGTCATAAACAAGTGGCTTTGAAATCATATTAAACCAATACACAACATACTATATGATGATTGCATACTGCTATTATTAACGGTCAGACATTCACATATCTTAATTATGAGTTAATAAATTCTCATTTATCATTTGTTTAGAAATAAAGAATGTTCTGTTTTTATGATTGGTCATAAAATATTGAAAAGAAGTCAAATATTATGTAAAGCTAGTGTGGACAGTCTTTAAGCTTCCCTTTACTTTTTTTTAGCATTTTATTTTATTTTACTATTAGTTTCAAGTATACAGTACATTGGTTAGACATTTATATAGTTTATGAAACAATCCCCCCGATTACACTATCACCCCTCTGGCTCTATATATAGTCATTACATTACTGCTGACTACATTCCCTATGCCTTGCTCCTCATCCCCATGACCATCCATCAACTACTAATTTGTACTTCTTTAACCCTTCATTCCTTTCTTCCAGTCCCCCAATCCCCTCTGACTGTCACCAGATTGTCCTCTGTATTTGTGAGTTTGTTTTCAATTAGTTTGTTCTTTTGGTTCCTTAGGTTCCTCGTATAGGTGAAATCATATGGTATTTATCTTTGTCTGACTTATTTCACTCAGCATAATAACCTCTAGGTCCATCCATGTCATTGCAAATGGTAAGATTTCATTTTTTTTTTTAATGGCTGAGAAGTATTCCATTGTATATATGAATCATAACTTCTTTATCCAATTGTCTGTTGAAGAGCATTTATGTTGCTTCCATATCTTGGCTATTGTGAATAGCGCTGCCATGAACATAGGGATACATAAATCTTTATGAATTGTTGTTTTGCTTTCTTTGGATAAATACCTAGAAGTGCAATTGCTGGGTCAAAAGGTAGATCTATTTTTAATTTTTTTAGAAACCTCCAGACTGTTTTCTATAATGGCTGCACCAATATGCAGTCCCACCAACAATGTATGAGAGTTCCTTTTTCTCCACGTCCTCGCCAACACTTGTTATTTGATTTATTGATGACAGCCATTCTGACAGGTATAAGGTGATTTCTCATTGTGATTTTAATTTGCATTTCCCTGATGATTAGTGACCTTGAGCATCTTTTCATATGTCTATTGGCCATCTATATTTCCTCTTTGGAGAAATATCTATTCAGGTCTTCTGCTCATTTTTTAATTGAATTTCCCCTTTACTTTTGAGAAACTAATTTTTTGAGATTCTATAAATGATTACCTTTTAGAATAAGAAAGATATTAACATTTATTCAATTTTACTTCTAACTCTCCATGATTTCTAAGAATCTTCAACTTGAAATTTGATTAAACACAGTGCATATATAAGTATGATTAAGTTCTAATGCAGTCTGAGTGGAGTCAATATTTTTATAATTAATTACTTTGCTGCAAGAAAAATTTTAAATTTCAAGCCCAGCTCTACTACACATATTTACTTAAAGCAAGAGTTATTAACAACCACCAGAAAATTATACTGAAAAAGAGATTTTAAACTTTAGGAGAGGGGGAAAAAATAAAGAGAACACATCACTCAAGTGATTTTGTAATTATTTGTATTATTACAAATTGAGTGGGTTCCTTGTTATACCAGTAACTGTGTCTCCTGACATGAAACTTGACAGCAGTGGTCAGAGAAAGCTTATCGCATTTATCACCTTTTTTCTTCAACACTCACACACAACAAAAGTATTCTTCCTGACACACCTTTGCATTTCTCTTTTACAACCAGGAAGATATATAAGTGGGATTATGTTGCATACTTTCTATTGCAACTTTGTCTTTTCTCTTAATGAAGATCTCTTTTTATAATAGTGTAAGTTGATCTTTTCTATCTTTTTATACTACTGTATAATATCCCAGTAGAGTGGTTATACCTTAGCTTATAGAGACATTCTATAATTTTAGGTACAAGTCAAAATTAACATCCCAGGATGTTAATATAATTTTAGGTACAAGTCAAAATTAACATCCCAGGATGTATTTTTAAAATGTATCTTAAAGTTTTACCAAGTTATGGTTTGTGGCATTGCCTTCACATGGGAGCTTTCTGAAAATAAATGTTTCAAGTCCCACTTCAGACCTGCTGTTTCAGAACCTTCATTTTAACAAGAAACACAGTGATTTGTATTAAAGTTTGAATAGTATTTGTCCTAGAGAATCATATGTATATATTCAATACTGATAGCTATTCCTAACATAAATATTATCAATCATACTTTAATTTTTCCTAGGCTGATATGTGTTATTTTAATTTTCATTTACTTGATTACTTGTAGATTGAACATATTTGTTATGCTTATTAATTGTTTATTTTAGTCCCTGAGTTGAACAGTTATATAATTTTTCCATTTCTTGGTGTGATTTTTTTCCTTTATATAAATTCTGAATTTCCATTTACATCTTGCACATATTTTCTCCAAGCTGGTTGCTTAATTTTATATTATTTTGTTAAAATATATTTTATTCTGGAAAATTTTGAAATGTTAGTGCAATCAATTTATCAGTCATTACTTTCCTGGCTTCTGGGTTTCTCAATATAGATGGTCCTTTGTACTCAAATCATGTTAAATTTAATTTTATGTAGATATTTTAAATATTTCTGGAAATTAGTTTTTATTTTGTGAATTATCTCATTTCATTTTTTCCAAATGTTTATCCAGGTGTCTCCAACCATTTATTAGAAAATCGGTTTATTTCTGCATTGAAAATACTTCTGTGTCATGTACTAAATCCACATAGATAAAAGATCTATTTTCATACTCTGCATTCTATTTCATTGATCAATTGGTATTTCTGTTTTTATTTCCATAGTTTTGTAGTAAAATTTAAAATATGGTTTGAAAATTCCTCTCTCATTGCATATGTTTTAATTTTTTTGACCAAATTAAATATTATTTTCTTTTAGATAGATTTTATAATTTATTGTCTAGTTTCATATCATCACAATTAATGTAATGATAAATTTGGAGAAGAGAATTGCACTCATATATATAAATATAATACTTTTGAATTATAGAATTATATCATGTATATTTTAGGAAGTCGACATATAAATTCATTTTATGTGCTATAAGTGAAAATGATAAATATACAAGTATAAACAAATAAATTCACCATATACTTCTCATCTAAATATATACTTTGTTAAATCTGCTTTATTTTCTTGGAGTCTCAATTTGTAGGATGTTTATATCCTTATAAATTCATGCATGACACATTTTAGAAAAAGTGGAAAATATAGATAAAAAATTATTTAATCTTTTGTAACATACCTCCCAGAGACTTGTACTTTTAAAACACTTAAATGTGTATAATATTTAGGCTGATCTGTATATGTATTTTTTTAAATGAGTAATAATAACATTAATAGTAACAGCTAGCATTTATTATGATAAAGTATAATACAAATGGTGTCTGCTTAACAAGATCTTAATTTAGCTTTACAGAAACTCTTGAAGGAAAGTACTATCTCTTATTATGTTTATGAATATATATACTTCTAATATATATTCATAATTTCTATAAATCCATAAGAAAAGGATAATTAGTCCAATGAACAAAGAACATAGTTTTGCAATTTCTAGAAGAAATACACATTGATAAGAAAAATATGAAGGTATATTCTGTTTCACCTTTGCAGATAATGGCAAATAAAAATCAAATGAAGATTTTAAGACTTCTCATGTTCTTTTTTAGAAGAAGCAAAATTTATTTTAATATTTTTATATAAGCATTATATTGAAATAAAGTATACATAAGAAAAGAGCACAGAACACATTTATAGCTTTTAATTTTACAAAGTGAACACACACACATAGGAAACTAGTACTCCATTCAAGAATTAATACTCCAGAAGTTTCTTCCATATCCATCTTTCAGTCAATCTAAGTTCTTTGCTAATTTTTTATTATTATGTTGTCTTTTTTCTATTATCAGAACTTTTAAAATAAATCATAGATACAATTCCTTTGAACTTTAAATATCTACACCCATTGTGTGGCCTACCTTTTCATTTTATTGCTAGTGTCTTTGATGAACACATGTTCTTAAACTTGAAATTATAATTTATCATTTTTTAGTAATTTGTACTTATTGTGTCATGAAAAAGAAATATGTACCTATTCCTAAGTAATTCCTATGTTTTCTTCTAAAAGCATAATTGTGTTACCTTTCACATTTTGCTCTATAATCCAACTGTAATTGATTTGTGTTTATGGCATGAGGTTGGGATAAAGCATATTTTATCTTTTTCATAAGGATGGCCAATTGACCAAGCACTGGTTATTGAGAAGTCCAACTTTTCTTCATTGTACTTCAGTGTCAGATGTGCATGTGTTTCCAAATTTTATCCTGTTCCATTGGTCTGTTAGTCTATTCTGGTCCAATTTCATACAGTCTTCATTACTTGATAATAGTAATGTAATTTGTTCTTTTAATTTAAGATATTATTTCTTATTGTTCTTTTAATTTAAGATATTAAATTTCTTGATAATAGTAATGTAATTTGTTCTTTTAATTTAAGATATTATTTAGGCTATTTTAGGACCTTGCATTTTAATGAAAATTTTAAATTATCTATTTTAAATTAAATTTTGACTTTTAAAAGTCTGCTGAGATTTTTATTATAATTATATTGAATTTATAGGTCAAGTGAGGAGAATTGAGACCATTATCTGACAACAAAATAGTGCATTTCTTTATTTAAGTTTTCTTGAACTTTTCTTAATTATGTTTTATATTTTTTAATGTTGAAATGTGGCATAACTTTGTTAAGTTTAATCTTAGATATTTAGTTTATTTTAGGGTGCTTTTTAAAGATTTAACCTTTTATATTTCAGAGTTTTTTTTTTTTACCTGGCATAAAGATTACACTTTGTTTTTTTTTATGTTGGCATTGTACTTAGTGATCTTGCTATATTTATGTATTAATTTTTAATTTTCTGTAGATTTTTATAGATATATTTTGATAAAATTATGTTGTCTGCTGTCTTATGTGGTCTGATAGTCTTATTTCTTCCCTTTATAGTCCAATACTCTTTTTTATTTCTCTAGCCTTACTGCAGTAGTCAAGATCTCCAGTGCAAAGTTAAACACCGTTGAACAAATGTCCTTTTCTAATTCCTGATATCAAGTAAATTTTCTAATAACGGCAGTTTTTTAAAGCCTTTTCAAGCTGCAATATTCAATGTAGGTGAGGATATGGATGGAAAAGGACAGCCTGACTCATAAGATGAATGTGGAAACTGGTATACAAAACAATCTTGCAGCACATCTCAAAATTTAAAACAGTTTCAGACTTTATGTGCATAGATATGTATTGCATTAATATTGATAATAAACATCAATCTCAAATGTTAATTAAAATATGTTCATGTAATGAATAATATACAATTATTAAATTGAATGAAGTGAATCCATAACTCTTACATTGAAGACTTTAATATATTGGTACATTTATTTTTTAAAGTATAGACTTTGGAAAATTTTTTGTCAAAATTGAATAACAAATATTCTCTTGGATTTCCTCTCTCTCTCTCTTTCTCTTCCTCTTTCATACACATGCACACACTCACATGCACACATGCATGCACACACACACACACACACACACAGAAACTTAGTAAAAAGTTGAGGATTTTACCCCTTGGAAGAAATGGGTGGGATCACTTTTATTGCGCATCTTCTAATATTAAAATGCTTTTTCTATAAATTTAAAATAATTTTGAAATAAAAATATTAATTTAATACATCAAGGGATGATAATAAAAAACATATTATCTTCCTAGTTTTAAAATTTAGTTCTTCTGAAGCAAATTTTAATTATACCATGAAGTAAAACCAGTAGTTTTTTCTGAATTCAACTCCATTTGTCTAAATTTAGTGGAAATTCCTCTCAGATTCTGACATGGACTGTATCAGTATCTCTGAATTTACTCTCACCTTTCATTACCTTCAATTTATCAAGTGTTTTGAAGGCAGGATGGATGACATAATCTTAGCTGCTTCAGCCAGAAATAACTTTAAACCTGAAGTCTATTCAATGTGTTTTTCAGATTTCCTTATAACTGTATATATTACCCAAGTGTTTGTTTCAAAAAACTGAAGGAGATTTTAACATACAAATGACAAAATTCAACTATATATTAAGATATAATGAAAGCTAGATTACTTACACTATTAACTAATCCCCAACTAAGTGTTTTGAAGCCTCTGTTGGAGAATGTGAAGGCAACAGATGTGTAGTTAGCTTCAGGACCTCATTTTTGTTAGAGATAGCTTCCAAGCTTCAATATCGATCCCAACAAACGTGGCTGTAATAGTGACAAACTCTTCTGCTACTTGGAAACACCAAAGATTTGACTGGTCAGCTTGACCCAAGAAACTCAGCTACCATTCTGTCTCCTGGAAAATACTATGCATGTTAGTGCTCATATTTATGTCTCATATCCAGAAAAATCTGCCTACTGATCTTGGAATTTTTACATAATACTCTCTCAGTTTTGGTTGATAAGTGATATATCCATATCTCTAAATCTGACCCTTATGCTTAGAAATTTAGTATCTTCATCTTCAGTTATCCTAATAAGTCTCAGTATCCTCATGGGTGATCATTTTGTAGTTTTTGTTTTTTGTTTTACTTTTTTTTTTATCACTTAGAAGCTGCTAATTCTTAACTTAATGACTTTGCATTTAGATATCTTCTATGTAAGCTCAGTGATTATCAAGCAGCATTTAGCACTAAATAGTTTCTATTCTCAAACTTTACTATCTGAACTACATTACTCTCTCATACAGTAATAACAATTAAAGTTAATTATATTGTTTTTAAGCCCTTATCATAAATGTCTGAAGTGTTCTACTCTTTTGGTCAGTGATTTGTGACATAAGAAAATAATGTGAAGGGATTTTAGTCTTCCCTTTTCTTTATTCTTTTTCTTTTGGGTTAAGTTATTGACGCTGCAGATAATAACTTTCTGGAACTCTGAATACCCTTCTCTGTGCCTCAGAGAAACTTTCTCCTGAACCTATTGCTTCTCTAGTTTTTCCTTCAAACCAACTCTCTCTCAGCTTATAGTTCTTTACTTTCCAGTAGGTTCTCTATGTGGTAACTTATTTGAAAGGTTATTAAGAATTCAAGTGTGTTATTTTATGGAGTACCTGTCTTTATTCTTTTATTAGCCTCTCTAGTCATCTCTTACCAGTTAGAGAGGGGCATTTTTTTAAGAAAACAATTGAGTTATACTTGTTTATTATACATGTAAAAAGACAGTTCTATGTATTTTCTGTAACTGAGAAGTAACAGAAACAAACGGTCCAAACAATGTTGGGAAGCAAACAAACAAAATAACAGCAACAATAACAACAACATTCAAGAAAAATGGATACATAGAAATTTAAAAGGACCTAGGCCAGAAAAGTGTTTTCCTCGAGTTGTACATCTTTGTGTGTGTATAATGATAGGGAGTGTTTATTGGGAAGAGACTATTGCTGGATTACAGAGAACAAAATACCAAAAAGAAAAGGTACTGGTGATGAAATTCTCCCTACATCCTGTCTGAGAATCTGTTGGAAAATGTCCTTAATTTCCATTAATGTACTCATGAAAATTTCCAGAGAATATAAAAATTGAAAGAAGTAATTTTTGTGGATAATGATTACTGAGGTTATTCCTGATACTGGATTTAACAGAATTAAGAATGAGGGACAAGGTCCAGTGCATTCTCTTTACGGGTTTTGATGTAGTACGGTAAATGGAGACTGACCAAAGTTAGACTTCTCAAATTACTTTATATTTATTATAGAATTATTTAACATAACAATAAATTCACAATCTACCATTATCTAATCTGTCTAGATTCCAGTCTTTCTTAATATGCACACATAGTTCTTTGAGGAAAGAATTAAAGGCCATAGAACACTGGCTATAAATAATCTGTTATTTGAAGCTGCCAAAGCAACAACCTTCAAGCACTAGGAGAGCAGAAGGGCGACCTATATCCCTGAAGTGGAGCTATGAAAGTTCTCCATTGTGAAAAAAATGCTTTCTGTGATTATTTTTCCTCAGAAGTATTACTGTTCACACTCTGTTGTGATTAGTTATTTATAAATTGGCAAATCCCGGCATGTTTATCTTATTGAGATATGTTGGCTCAGATCCTTCCTAATATCCCGCTCCTATTCACAACCCTGACTTCTTTCATATTATTTATTTTTACCTGACCTTAAAATGTGTGTGTGTGTGTGTGTGTGTGTGTGTGTGTATGTGTATACACACTTCACAGTATGTACTATCTTATGTATACAGTTGTCCCTCAGTATTCGCGGGGGATTGGTTCCAGGGCCCACTCTCCAAAACAAAATCAGCTGATGCTCAAGTTCTTTACATAAAATGGCATAGTGTTTCCATATAACCTACACATTCTTCCATATACTTTAAGTCATGTCTAGGTTATTTATGATACCTGTATATTGCAAATGCTAGGTAAATAGATATTATATTGTATTGTTTAAGGAATAATAACAAGGAAAAAAGTCTGTATATGTTCAGTATAGATGCAACCATGGTAGGTCTAATTACATAGTACATGCCAACAATAATGTAACTTTAAAAAATACATTTTTTATCTATAGTTGGTGGAATTTGCATATAAGGAACTCATGGATATGGAGGGCCAGCTATATTCCACTTATGCATTGCTGCTAAGATGTCATCTCAAACAGCAGTGCCTTAAAATAAGACCAATAATTTAAGACTACTCATTCTTTCTTTGGATCAGGAATTTGGGAAGGTCACAGCTGGGTAGTTTGGGCTTTGAAACTCTCAAGAAGTTTCAAGTCACATGATGAATGTACCTCCAACAGCAGGGTGAGATGGGGCTGTAATAGTTGGGAGATTGCCGAGTGGGGGTATTTGTCTTTCTCTTTACGTAGTCATAAAGTCTCTCCAATGGTTTCTCCACAGGGACAAGTTTGGGCTTTGATTTCATTATCATGTTCTTCTGTGTGATTACTACAAAATTTCCTCTTGAGATTATCGTGATAAAATATCTTACAAAATATTTTAAACTTAAACATCTTATTTTAAACTAATAATAACAACTTCAATGGAATGTGTATACTTTATAACTTTACTCTTAAATCCCCTCACGTTTTAGGTTTTGGTGTTACATTTTACATGTTTTCTTACATTATATAACTAATAACATATTATATTTATGGTTATTTTTGCTACATTTTTTGAGCACATCTAAACATTTATCTATCTATCTATCTATCTATCTATTTATTTATTTATTTTTTTATGGTGACATTGGTTAACAAAATCCAATAAGTTTCAGCTGTACACTTTAATAGTAAGGCATATATACATTTGCACTGCGTGTTAACCTCTCATAGTTAGATTTTTTTCTGTCACCACATATTTGACCCCCTTTACCCTGTCTACTTCCCACTCCCCCGACCCCTACCCTCTGATAACCACTAGTCCATTGTCCAAGTCCATGATTCTCTGATTATTTGACCTGTTCATTTGTTGGTTTTAGGTTTATATTCCACATATAAGTGATATCATGTGGTTATCAACTTTTTCTGTCCGGCTTATTTCTCTTAGCATGATTATCTCGAGGTTCATCCAGGTTGTCGCAAATGGAAGACTTTCATCTCTTCTTTGGCTGAGTAAAATTCCATTATATATGTACCACAGTTTCTTTATCCCGTCATCTATTGTAGGACACTTTGGTTGCTTCCATATTCTGGCCACTGTGAATAATGCTGCTATGAACATCGGTGCGCGAATCTTTTCGGATATGGATTTTCAAGTCTTTGAGATAAATACCCAGTAGAGGGATTGCTGGATCATATGGTAGATCAATTCTCAGTTTTTTGAGGAACCTCCATACTGTTTTCCATAGTGGCTGTACCAATTTGCAGTCCCACCAGCAGGGTATGAGGGTTCCTTTTTCTCGGCATCCTCTCAAACATTTGTTATTACTTGTCCTGTTGATTATAGCTATTCTAACAGGAACGAGATGGTATCTCATTGTGGTTTTGATTTGCTTTTCCCTAATAGCTAGCAATGTTGAGCATCTTTTCAAATATTTGTTGGTCATTTGTATATCCTCTAGAGAGAAGTGTCTGTTCAGATTTTCTGCCCATTTTTTGATTGGATCGTTTGTTTGTGTTGTTGTTACTGACTTGTATGAGTTCTTTGTATATTTTGGATATTAGGCCCTTACCGGAGGCGTTGCTTGCAAATATATTTTTCCATTTGGATGGTTGTCTCTTTACCTTGTTAAAGGCTTCTTTTGCTGAGCAGAAGCTTTTTAGTTCGATGTAATCCCATTCATTTATTTTAGCTTTTACTTCCCTTGCTTTTGAGGTCAAATTCATAAAATCCTCTTTAAGTCCCAGGTACATGAGTTTAGTTCCTATGTTTTCTTCTATGCATTTTAGTTTCAGTTCTTATATTTAGGTATTTAATTTTGGTGTGTGGTGATATACAACATTCTAGTTTCATTCTTTTTCAGGTGGCTTTTCAGTTTTCCCAGCACCACTTGTTGAAGAGGCAGTTCTTTCTCTACTATATGTTTTTGGCTTTTTTTGTAGGAAATTATTTGCCCATATAAACATGAGTTTACTTCTTGACTTTCAATTCTGTTCCACTGGTCCGTATTTCTGTTTTTCTGCCAATACCATGCTGTTTTTATCACTGTGGCAACTAAGACTCTTGGATCACCGCTTTATACAAAACCTTAATAATGCCTTTTTTTCTCTTATAGTTGTTTAATTGTGCTCACTTCTCTCAGTCTCAGTCCCTGTCACTGTTAGCTACAGTTTCAGTAGTGTTTGCTCAGATTCTCATAGGCTCGCGTTATTCATTCTCAGAGGGTATGGGGGGAGGGGCCCTCTGGGTTGGGGATTGGGAACTGTGCTCAGCCTTGGTTTTGCAATCATTGCTGGTAAAAATCAACTGTTATTTCTCTGCCATTCCACTTCTCTGCTTTCTGCCTTGATGATTGCCGTCTGCCGCAGGCTGCGTGGAGCTCACAGCATTCCCAGGCAGGGCTGTTCAGGGAACTTGCTGCACCTTCTCTTCTCCCCCTCCTCCTACAGGGAGCTCTGGCGGCTGTTGGAGGCAGCTTCTTTATTTCTCCCAGTCCACCGCCCAACACCCAGGGTTCTGACTTGTGGTAGCTCTAATGCACAGATCTCACTCTCAGATGTGCTGGTGTGCAGTTTGAGTGTTTTTTTGTTGAGGCTTAGATATTCAGCTTATTGTTGTTTCAAGGGGAGAGATCTGGCGACATCTCTCACTCTGCCATGTTTCTCCAAACTCTCATTTTTGTTACATATTTTAACTTTTACACTGGAATTATAAGTTATGCACCCCTATTACTCTATTGTAAAATCTAGCTACAACCTTATATTTACCATTACCAGTGAGATTTAAGTTACTTTTTCTGTTTTTATTGTGTTAATTATAGTTTTTTTACTTTCACTCAAAAAACTTTGTTTAATATTTTTTGTAAGGAAGGTCTAGTGGTAATGAACTTCCTCAGCTTTTTTTTATTTGAGAAAGTCTTTATTCCTCCTTTGTTTCTTATGGATCCCCTTTTTAATCAAGAAACATTTCTCATTTTTACTGCTTATTCTGTTTTCTGTTTTACCTCCAACACTGGGAAGAGAAATAGTAAAAAGGTTTATAGTGCATTTTTTTGACTGAGGGGAGTAGTGCATTATTACATAATTTTATATATTATGTAATAATAGAAAAAAATGGTATTTACATTTGATAATCATTTATATAGAAACTTAGTATTCCATTACAAGATATTTAAAAAAGAATGAATCCCTTTGAAAATGCTACAAAATCGTTTATTCCCTAAATTCAGTTACAGTGAGAAATATAGAGAACATATGAGAAGACAAAAACAAACTACATTAAAAAGAGTTGACAAAAGATATGAATTAATGTTGAGATCTGTTCTCAAGAAGAAAACTAAATAGTTTAAACTGGACATTATTTCTCCAAGGATGGATCTCAGCTTGAATTGGAGTTTGGGCTGATGAAGGTGCTCCTAAGAAATTAATGTTCCTTTCTTCGTCTTCCAGGGAACACTGAGGATTACTGGCTGAGGTTGCTGTAAACTATTTCTTATACCTGCTGAGCAGAGAGGCATGTTGTCACCAGAACAGTCAGGAATGATGATGGTCAGGAGAGAAGAACTGGAAGAATTGCCACTCTAAAGGAGAGGTATCAGCCACCAAAACTCCAGATGCCCAAAAGGAAGTTTGGGACCTGAGAAACTGTACTTTTTCCTAGACCTCTCTGTGCTTTTTTCTGCTTTATACAATTGATTTTATATCTTTCCTTATCATACGATCATTAAAAAATGATATTGTTACATCACATCTGGACTTTTGAATTTTCAGTTATATCATCAGTCCATTCTGATAACCACACATTTCAAAAATATACTATCATACATTACAATCCCAATTGATGTCCTAATTAATTTATTTAGAAACCTAAAAAAAATTATAAATTCTTTTTGGATTAAAGAAATAAATTAGAGAGATGGATTCTGGTTTAAAATGACATTTAGATAGCTAATCATAGATGTATATTCTACTCTAATATTTATGAACCATCAGAGAAAGATAAAAATAAAACAGCCCCCAACAGTAAGACCCAGCTGCTTGTCCATATCTGGGAAGCATATTTACAAGCTATGAAACTGACATGAGGATTTCAATTAATGCCTCACATGAGCCTCATGTGGTAATAATGTTAGTTTAAAAAAATAAAAACAAAATGATGTTTTTCTCCTTTCTGCCTCCATAAGTTGTTTCATTTCCATAAACTGAAGGCTGTACCAACTGGAAAATAGAACTACTGTCCCTTTTTGCATGACTGACTGCTTTAGAGGCTTTCCAGACCTCATCATCCACTCCTATCTTCAATTAAACAGTTTTTACATGAAAAACTGAATATACGATAGTGATATTAACTAAGATATAGAATATTAGAGAAGGGGGATTTGGTGAGGGAAAAGGAGAGTAAGGCAGAGTAAGAGTGACTTTGATTTGTGATAAATTGATTGCGATACAAATTATAAATCTTATACAGTAAGATTTGTATACTTGTTTCTGGACTATAGGAAAGAACAAATAGGAACACCATCACCTCTATAACATTATATTTCTACTCACATAAATGTACTACATTCTTAATATTATTAATGACTCTACTTAAATGCAACTGATTAGTTCTCATTGATTAACCTAGTGTCTGCTTCTCAATTTTTATCTTAATAATCTCTCTTTTCCATTTGAAAATGCTAAGTTCTCCCTCTTTTATGAAAAACAAGACTCTTTTGGCTTTAACATTAAGTTTTCTGTTTTATATTAAGATTCACTCTGTATCTCTCTCTCTCTTTCTGATTCTGAGAAAAATATACCTGCCAAAAAGAAAATTTTGCAGCTAATCAAGCCCAAATTCATAACCAGAGTCTAGTAGCCATTATTTACAGAGGTCCCTCAGGCACGTTGCATTTCAGGGAAAAGCCACAGACTGGGCTGCCAAGCCTCCTGCACTGTGCTCTTGCTGTCAGAATCAACCCGCATAAGAACTTCCTAGGATCGTATTTCAACCAGTAGGACTGAGATGTTCTCTATCCAATTGGTGCTATACAGCTATATCCTCATTAACATCTTTACCAACCAATCAGAGTGGCTCCAACCAAATCAATCAGGATAGTGCTTTTTGGACCAATCACATTGTGAGGGTTTGGAGTCCTCATTTTCATGAGAATAGACCAATGAGGGACTGAGGGTAAGCACTATTCTTTATATATATATATATAAGCCACTTTCCCCTCTGTCTTGGTGGAGAATACTTCAGTTTCCGTTGAAAACTGTGTTTACCCAGCTGGAGCTACAATATTGGCTGATCTGCAATAGTAGAGTGGAGCTGTCTCCCTGGAGCTGTAAAACCAAGGCTGCCTTGCCCAGGCCACCTCGCAGCTGTGCTGTTCCACAGCTGAGCTCAATCCAATTTAGCTGTTTGTAATGAATAAAGTCTCTCCCCTCTCACTGTACCCCAAATTGGAGACTCCTTCTTGTTGGTGTTGAATTGGTTCACAATATATAAATGTATATCTGTATACATACATATATACACTATATATATATTTTTTTCCAATCTCTATAGTAGCTGCCCTTACTGTTAATTAAATTTAGAATTTTCCAAAGTTATCTCCATTTACTCTCTCCTTTCATTCTAGATAATTTTCCCACTCCAATTTCTTCATGGTCTTATCTATGTTTTATATTCTGATAGTTCTCTCATTTTTATATCTAGACTTTTTTCAATTAATAGATATTTTCCCAATGCCGGGAACATTTTCCTCAGTGTTCCTATTCTTTGGGGAGCAAAAGATTTTTGGTTTATCCTGTTTGGGAACTTGATATGACTTTGGTTACATACATACTGAGTCCCTGTTTTTTTCTTTCAGATCCAGGTAAGAAAATATAAGAAAAGAGTTTGTTTGTTTGTTTTGCATTTAATGCTCACTAGGTTCCATTTCTGGCAATATGACAGGTAAGATATGCTTTCTCTAAAACCATCTTGAAAAGCTTTATAAATTGCAGCAAAATTTCAGATACATACTTGAATTGCCAATAAAATGAAAAACTTAGGGATAAAAAGCAAAGAGGACACAGAAAAAAGGAATAGGCAACATAGCTGGCAGTGTGGGGCTGGGAGATTGTTGCCAATCTCAATAACAAAGCTGCTGTGATTCTACAGCCTCACATGGATAGGGAAGGGCCTTTAGTAAACAGGAGAGCTGAAATCAAATTTAGTAAAGTCATTACTAGCAAATTTTGAAGAATGTAGATTGTAGTGGATGTCATAATTACTAGGGAGTTAAGGTGGACTAGGTAGAGAAGGAGAGGAAGGTATGGTATTTACAAGGCACTCTGTCTACCTTTCCACTCTAGATGAGAATATCTGCAGCTTTTCTTCATGCTGTAGGAAGAGCTAACATTTCTTGAGCCCTCACTGTGTGTAAGGCACTGTTCTAAGAACTACACCAGTATTAGGTCATTGATATTTACAATAACTATCTGAGAAATATATTATTCTTTCTACATTTACAGATGATGAATTAGAGGTACAAAATAGTGAAGTCATTTGCCTAAGGCCATGCACCTAAAAAGAAGCAAACTAGGGCAATATAAATCCAATATTTTTTTTCAATTTGTTTCTATGAGAAATTTCAAACACACAAAAAGTCGAGAGAATAGTGCAATACACATACATATACCCATTGTGAGCTGTTTTGTGTATTTCCGTTGAATGGTTGCAAATAAGTTTCAAGCATAATGACATTTAACTTCTAAATGCAAGGTTATGCTCCTACATATAATGATGATGCCAGTGCCATACCTAAGAAAATTAAGACTATCTCACATCAACTAATATCCAGTTTATACCAAATTTTCCCAATTGCCCTCAAAAATACTTTTAGAGCTGCATTTTTTAAAATCAAGATTCATACATTAATTTAAAAAAATTACGTTGATTTTAAAAACCAATGTTCATACATTACATTAGATATGTATGTTTCCTTAATATCTTTTGAAGTAAAACAATTTCCCCATCTCTTCTTTTCTCACAAAATTGACTTTTTGAAACATTCGGGCCAGTTTTGTTGAATATCTCACATTTTAGATTTGTCTCATTTTCTCGTGGTGTTGTGTAAATAGTTCTATTTCTATAGAGCCTGAATTTTATCTATATGCTACTTTTCTTCTTCTTCAGGCCCTGTGAATTGAGTCATTTACCAAGGAAACATTCACTTTAAAACATGGCGTTGTCTCTTTATCCTTAAATAGATTGGATAATATCTTAAAAGTAAGATTGTATTCGGTAACCAGGGCCTAATTTCACTGAGGATGTTAGAAATTTTTAGAGGACAAGTTAGGACATTGGCTTGGCCTCTTCTTCTGCAATGGCTATACTGACAGGAGAGTGTTCTGCTGATATGTATAGTTGAAATAACATCTGAGTCACTACTGCTATACTGGGTTCACTATGTGAATCTGTTTCTGTGTGTGTGTATGTGTGTGTGCACATGTGTATGTGTGCACTTACTCAACTCCTCATAAAAACTTTATGTTGTAGATATTATAATCCCATCTTAGAAATAAGAGTAGCTATACAGGTAATTCAAAGCCACTGTTTATAAGAGATTTGCCTAATTCTAAAGCCTGTAAGATTTCCACAATCCAAAATGATAAAAATGTTTCACTTCTCATGCCAACTCTGATTAGCTATTAGTGGCTGAATACAGTCTTGAGGAGGATTCTGAGGACATAATTCATCCCAGTAAGAAACACTGCTATAGAAAATACTATCTGCCATGAATCCCAAGGAGGATAAATGCTAGTACATATTAAAAATACTTGGGACTACCACCTGACCTAAAATAAGCAAGCAAATTTTAGCAGGCTTCTATCTGAGAACACCAGTTCTTTCTTCCTCCAAAGAGTCATGATTCTCCAAGATTTTATTAATACAAGATACCAAAAAGTTGAGTCACTAACTCTTCCAAGCTACATGCATGTTGAAGGGTAATACCTGAAGGTGGTTGGAAGAACAAAATGAAGTTCACAGTAGTTCTCTGAAATAGATAAGAGTTTACTATTTACACCTGATAAGAAATAATCGCTATGTAAATGGTCCTATAATGTGCCTTCTAACAGATTCTCACAAGAGAGCATTTAAAGTAAAACAGCTTCATGGGTTATTTAGATGAAATCCACAGTGAGAAGTGCTGAATAGATTATTTCTATTGAATTCTTAGAAAGCTCCAGACCCATGGAAAGTATAGGAAGAAAATTAACTTTGTGGGCTGCCTCCTCCAGGCTTCATTTACCCCACTGTACTGCAGGCATTGTGTCATGGTAGAGTCATTCCCTTGGGGGGAAAATGGTAATTAGGAATGAAGGCAGATGATTTGATTGCATTTTAAGTCTGAGGTAATTAGAGACATAATTTGATTCGCTATAATATGGCTGTTAAGTAAGAAGTTCATCAACAAAGCTGAAGATGTTGGCATGAAAGGATGGAAAAACACTGAAAATTTATTCTCCATCCTCTTTCAAATTCTGTTGCTATTGCTATTTCCCAGCCCAGGGCATCATTCCAGTACTTAAAATATCATGAAAGCTTATATTCAGGTATCACTTTACACTTCTTAATATGGTATACTACCAATTACCTTACCTGAATTCAATAGTCTAACCCAGTGGGATAGGGAAGCTCATCCCATACTGATTTGACATTTGAAGTCGACATTTCGTAAGGTTAAATGGTTGGGCTATTATTACCTGAATTTGAAGCAATATGCAGTAATTAAAACACAGTTCTTTCCTGTTTCCCTCCCCCCCCCTCTAATCATGATGAGTATAGAAGTCAAAGTGAAAAATAATGAATAATAAAGAAATGTCGGATAACTCAATGGAATGTATTACCACAGTTCCAAAGGTTTTTACTGTCTTTTCATTTCTTTGCTTCATACATCCACATTCTTCCCCACAACCACGAAACAAACAAACAAAGAAACACATTTTCTTTCATTATGACAGGTCCAAAGAACCCAGGCATTTTTTATCTCAATGCTGATATCATCTATATATTCATTGGTATGTGGACAATGCCCCCCTCCATCACTAAAATGACTTTTAAAACAAATAAACGTACACTTTTTATATTAAGTTTTTTTTTTCCTCCAGCTAAATAAGAAATGTATGTACGCATCATTTTAGGAAATAGTTAAGACTACAGATTCTTAAAATCTACTCCTGGAGAATAAGACTACCGTTCGTCTCATTTGGGACTCAGAAATAAACATTGTTTGCAAATACCTTAGAAGAATTTATCGCAAGTTATTTTTAGAAGTGAGAAACACTGAAATTAGAGGACTAACAAAAACAGCGAAATAAGAAAATTACAAATGCTTTTAATCTTTCAGAACTTTGTAGCCAGTGTTCTTTATCTATGTTCTCGTCAGTCTTTTGATAAGTTTCTTCCTCCCAGTTATATCCCTAAGAGATTGCTCTAAACTCTGAATTCTAATATTACCTTAGGACAAGCCATAAAGATATGGCTAATAATAGCCATATTGGACAGAACAGCTCTAAAGCCTCAGGATATGCTTGTCCACATACCACTAGGCTTTTATCCTTTACTGGGTGACCCTCTCTGAGACATAGCTCAAATGAGTACTTCAATACAAGTCAGAAGTTAACTTTTTTCTTCTATTATTGACTAATATTTGATCTTCAGTTCAGTTTTACCATCTATAATTTGATATCATAAACATTATTTGTGAGGGATTTTCAGAGGATCATCTGAGGTGACATTTTAAAAAATAGTCTGCAGTTTTAGAGCAGCTTTAGGTTTACAGGAAATTGAGTGGGCATTACAGAGAGCTCCATATACTTCCTCAAATCGCCACCTCAGTTTTCCCTATTGCTAGCAACTTCCATTAGTGTGGTACATTTATTACAATTGATGAACCAATAATGGTATATTATTATTAACTAAAATCCATACTTTACATTAAAGTTTATTTTTGTGTTGTACATTTCTATAGGTTTTGACGAAAATATAATGTCATGTACTCAGTAGTATAGTATCATACAGAATAGTTTCACTGCCTTAAAAATCCTCTGTGCTCTGCTTACCCATCCCTTCTTTCTACCCACTCCCTGTAAGCCACTGGATTTTTTATGCTTTCTATAGTTTTACCTTTTCCAGAATTGTTAGAATTATACAGAATGCAACCTTTTCAGCCTGGCTTCTTTTATTTAGCAATATGCATTTCAGATTTCTCCATATCTTTTCATGGCTTCATAGTTCATTTATTTTTATTGTTAGTGTTTTATTTTATAGATGCACCTCAGTTTGATTATAAAGTTGGCTAGTTAAGGACGTCTTGGTTGCTTCCAGTTTGGGGTAATACATATTTATGTGCAGGTTTTTGTGTGGGCTAAGTTTTCAACTCATATGGGTATATACATAGGCACACGATTACTACATTGTATATAAGCCCATGTTTAGCTTTGAAAAAACTGCCAAAATATCTTCCAAAATGACTATGCCATTTCACATTCCCGTTAGCAATGCATTACAGTTCCTGTTGCTCCACATTCTTGTCAACATTTGGTGTTGTCAGTGTTTTGAATTTTAGCCACTCTAATAGATATGTAATGATATTTCTTTGTTGGTTTAATTTGCAATTTTCTAATGAGATATGATATTGAGCATCTTTTCATGTGGTTATTTTATATCTGTATATCATCTTTGGTGAGGTGTCCAGAACTTTTGCCCCTTTTTTTATTGGTTGCTTGTTTTCTTATCATTGAGTTTGGGGCAGTCTTTTATCAGATGTGTTTTGTAAATATTTGCTCTCACTCTATGTTTTGTCTTTTTTTTATACTTAGTTTTGTCTGTCATAGAGTGGAATTTTTAAATTTTAATGAAATCCAACTTATCAATTTTTTTCTCTCATGGATCATGTTTTTGAATTTGCATTTAAAAACTTATTACCAAAACTAAGGTCACCTAGATACTTTCCTATGTTGTCTTCTAGAAGGTCTAGATTTATTTATTTATTTATTTTTGCATGTGTATGTCAGCTGTTTCAGCACCATTTGTTGAAAAGGCTATTTTTTTTCTCCACCAAATTGCCTTTGCTCTCCTATATACAGCAATGAACAATTGTAATTTGAAATTAAAAACACAGTATTATTTATATTAGTACCAAAAATTAATTACTTAAGTATAAGTCTAATAAAATATGTATAATATTATATTATATCCTGCAAATTTACTAGAATATGTTTTTATTTACTTAGATTACTTTGATTTCTTTATTCAGACTATTATTGTTTTCCTCATACAGATCTTATACATATTTCATGTCATCTGTGAACAAGGAGAGTTTTATTTCTTCCTTCTCAATCTGTATGTTTTTAATTTCCTCTTTTTTTTTTTTTTCAATTATATTAGGACTTTCAGTATGATGTTTAATAGAACTAGTGAGGTATATCTTGTTTTGATTTTAGGATATAGCACCTAATTTCAGACCATTGACTATAGTTTTTTTTGTAGACGTTCTTTTATCAATTTGTGGAAGTCTCCCTCTAATTCTAGTTTGCTGAGTGAATGAGTGTTGGGTTTTGTCAAATGCTTTTTCTGCATTTATTTATATAATGATGATTTTTTTCTTCTTTAGCCAATTGATATGCTAGATTACATAAATTGATTTTCAAATGTAATAAAGGAATAAATTTTAAATGTAGTTTCATTCACAATGTAACATTTAAAGATGAGGCATTTTTATGTGCATTACCTTGACCAAAATATTATCAGATACAAGGAGAAATGGGAAGGATACTTAGAAGAGGGAGAAAGCCAGAGGAAAGTAGACTGAAAGTAGGTTGCTTCTGTTGAAGGCTCTGCTTCCGGAGTGTGTCTTGTTTTATGTTGAACAAAGGAAAACTTGTTTTAAATAGACCAGAATAATTGTCTTTAGTTATCTAATACTCCATTGAGAAAGAGAAGAGAGAAGAAAGACTTCAGGTTATGTCATTTGGCTTATCAGACTTTTTATCTTCCTCTTCTTTAGAGTCAGAATTTCAAGGTTGGTTCCAATTTTAGATTTTATAAGCTAGTAAAATCAAAGAATTCCAATTTTTCAAAATTTCCAAATGAAGTTTTGCTTCGAAGCTTTTAGAACAAATTGTGAAAGGCGACATAGAATGCGAGGAAGAAACACCACAGACAAAAATTCTTGCACTGTTTACTACTTTAGAAAATTAGAGCCTCACGTGATTAACTAGATCATCTTTATACTTTACACTCAAAATTTATACTTCAAACTAGTGGTGTAGGTCATGCAGGTCACGTTCAAAATTAAGGCTGGTCTCACACATACGCTTTAAATCATGCTAAGAATTACGAGATATAAGTGGACAGGAAGCTAAGATTGACATTATCATGAAGCCAGCAGCCTATTTGGGAAGACAATTAAATGGTAACGAGTTAGGCAGGAGATGAGCTTTATACTTTGAAGTGCCAAACCAGGTGTTACAGAAAATAATCATATTAAGGTGTCAGGCAAGTGAAATCAGAGTAGGCTGAAGAAGAGTAGGAAGATTCTATGAGAAATAGTGTTTGACTTAAGCTTGAAGAAAGAACAGACTTTTGGTTAGTTGGAAAAAGAGTCTCCAAATCTTTTGAAGTAAAAGACAACATAGGGATGAGTTGTGACTCTCCTATGCTTATTTTGAAGCATTCTTCCTTCCATGTCATAAATAGCTTTCCTTCTTTGTGACTTACATCTCTGACTATGTCACTCTTTTCCTCTTTTAGGTGACTGTCTCTTACCAAGGTCCTAATGCTCCTTCTCATTTCTTTTATTCATTATCACCTCTGTTGCCAACTTCCTCTCAACCCTAACTTTTATTCTTATCCAGAGTGAATTCAATATATAGTACACAATCATTCTAGGAATCTGGAACTTTGTAGCAGGCAGTCAGCAATCCTTTTCCAGCTCATCTCAGCCACTAACGCCATAATCACAATCTCCTAAGCTATAATCACAAACCCCTACCTCCCAACTTTCTTACTGTAGTGTCCCCTATATAATTCCTCCTTAACTTCCTAATCACTACTCCTTTCAGTGCTACAATTTCCACAGGACCACTCTTGGGTTCACTCACATAGCTTGGAGTCCATGGCTCATCATCACAATCACATTCTTACAGGTCTTTGGGCAATAGCCATCTTCCCTGTGCTTTATCAAAATGGCTAAACTTGGCTGAAGAAAAAAATACGAAAGAGGTTCTTAATCACCAAAAATTAATAATTAAGTCTCCATTGGTATGCCTGCAAAATTGTTGAGAAAAGTCAGACCAAGCTCTATTTATGGAAGGCTTAAGGTAGGCTTGTCTCTTATATTTTCAGGTTCTGAGAGATAGAGTACAAATAAAGGTCTATTTAGACATAGACCCTGGACTAAATATCTGAAGGTATAAACCCAACTAACAAACTGATAAATAAAGTATGGTCTGTCCTTCTGTCTTGACAAATACACTTTCACAATGATCCAAAAGGCCAGGTTTCAATTTAGTATTTTAGGACTCAGAATTCTGTGGGAGCTAGCGAAATAGAGAAAAACAAAACAAAACAAAATAAAACAAAACACAGCCAATGGCCTACCCCTTTGAATTCTTAATACCAGCTCCCTCCTTCATGACAAGAGTTTTGAGCTTGTAGACAATCTACTTAGCAGGTCCATCTACCTTGCTCCTAACTACAGTCCCTTAATCTCGTCTAGGACCTGAGGTTGCATGTATTCAGATTGATCTGATCTCAGGAGGGCAGACATGGGGAAGAGAAGCAAACAGGACAATGAGGAAGTCTTGGGACATTTGGGCAAAGAGTTCTGGGATGACAGCTACTCAAACGCTGGTTTAGAGAGTTAAGGTAGGCTTCGGGTATGCACTTTCCCTTGCCCCGCTGGCTAAGGTAAGTGGTTGCCCAGCAAAGGGCCAGAGTGGGGAACTCTAAAGTATGAAGTTGAGGGTAGATCAGAGCCTTTTTTCCAGGGTATAAGGGCAGTGAAAGCTTGAGAAATTGCTGAGGAAATAATTCGTCATACAGGAATAATGAGATGAGCCAGTAAAAAAGCTTCTGTCATTAAAAGATTACAGATTGTTAATACAGTGTATTATAGTAATAAAGAATGAAGCTTGGCACTCAAACCCAGTTCTCATTCAGAGAAAGGAGATTTCAAACCTAGTCTGAGATTCCCAGGAGCCTCTGTAAAAGACAGGGACAGAATCGATGCTTTGGGACCTCACTTACACAGTATTAACCAAAGATAAAAAGTCTGTTTCTAATCAGATCTCTTCAGTCTCTTTTATCATATAGCTCCTTGAATCTTTAGCAAGTTGGGGCTCTACTCTCTGCATGGAAATACTCAGAGAAAAAAAGACAGTGGCTGTGAGGCCTGCTAAAAGACCACAGTGAGCAGCCTATTGGTGCTAGTTTCTAGAGAGTAGTGATGGCAAATCCATTAGGAGAATTTTGTCAGAGCACTTGAGAAACATTCCCAGGGCCACCCTAGACTACCCTGGGGCAGAGCCAGTTCTTGCAGAGATTTGAATACCCAGGGAGCAGGTTATACCAGAGACCAGAAGCCAGAAGCCAGGGGATATTTCCACTGGCTTCTTACTTGTTTACAGGTTGCAGTGGATAGGCTCTATAGTTTAACTGTTTCACTCTGTAGCTATTTAAGGATGCACATATTTGGGATGGGGTTAGTAAAGAAATGAAGTCATTTGGCTAGAAGAATTACCACTCAGGGTAATAGTGCCAGCTAAGTTTGCTCAAGAAAGAGGAGACTTGAACTAACATTTCGTGATGTCCACTGTGTAGTAGGCATTTCACAGATGAATTTAATTCTCAGAAGAATCCAGCGGTGTAGGTGTTATGTCCGTAACATCCCGAGGCTCAGACAAGTTGAGAACATGCCTAAAGATACATGGTAGACAGAGAAATAGTTCCTGAGCCATGTTAGTTTCCTCTCCTTTGCTGCTTTCTGTAATTACAGAAGTCTCTTTCCTAAGAGTCTCCTGGCATCTTGGCAGTGAAAGTTATAAATTCTTGTATTCAATGTAAGTAGCAACACTCCTTTGACCATGGCTGTCTCATCTGTTTTACAGTTCCAGATTTTAAATTACATTTCATTTTGTGTGTGTCTGAAATAATATTAGTTTTTTGGGGGAGGAATATTAGAAGTCGCCACAAAAGAGACTTGTAATTAAATTGGCATGTCAAATCTCTAAGGGAGTATCATTTTCACATGGGTATTTAATAAATAATATTTTGGAGTAAAAGAATGCAAAGTATACTTTGAGAAAAATATACAACAGAACACAACTTACATTCTTTTTAGATATTCTCTCCACTTCTATCTTTTGAACAGCTTCAATACTGTGCTACCCTGTCTCTAAATCTCATAGCCAGGCTCCATTCGCTGCTACTTTTTGAAGCTCCGTAGAAGAAAATGCAAAGCCGGGTCTCTTGGCCACTGCCAGTGGACAAAAGTCTGGATAATGACGAAAAGATAATTATCATTTATGTTGCTTCAAAGAATTCACATGCTTTAGTGCCATGTGTAAAAAAAACTGTGGTAGATGATAGACTTGTGGATTTTTACACCAATTTTATAAAGCTAGCAAACCCAATGCTAGTTTACCATGGTTGTCACCAATAGAGTGACCCCAATATACCCATAGGTGAGGAGAGACATGGCTATTATTTCACAAAGTAACTTGGTCATGAAATCCCTTATTTATGATCACATTCAGAAAGCCATGAACCTTTCTCACTTGCTTTCATATTTTAATTCACTGTCACATTTGTGAGCACACAGATAAATCAGTGTACATCTTTAAAGGATAAATCTCATACCAAATCCAGGGCAAACTACTGCATCCTGTTTTACGGAATCTATGTGACCTGATTGCAAAGAGTATTTTTGATTAATCAGAACTAAGATTTTAATAAAGAAACAGCAGGTGGGCTAACCACAAAATTAACACTTCCAACCGTCTCAGAGTAATAAAGTCATAAATACAAAAGTGCTCAAAATATCTCATTTGCATCTTTGAATAACATCCCTGTTTAACAAGGACAGTGCAGGGGCTTGACCAGCAGAGGGCAGCTTTCCATTTATGTTGTCATTTCCTGGTTCAGTCTTGTCTCAGAATCTTCGTCAATCTTTCACTGTGTAATAGAGCAGGGCCTGTGTGGTAATTAATTGCCATCTGCAGTGTGTTTTTACCAGTGATTTTTATACCCAATTGCTCAATTGCAATATCATATGAGCTGTATTTTGACACATGCTGGAGAATAAAAATGTGCATTTGGTCTCCTAATCAACTTTGGTCAATTAAAGGATTTTTTTTATTTTTTATTTTTTATTTTTTATTGCAGAAACTGTATCAATTTATCTCTGTGACTGTATCAATTTATCTCTGTATAGCCTCACTGTTAGTCGTTAAAATTTTATAGCTTTTTGAAAAAGGCAGATTGAGGTTTGAAATCAGGCTCTGCTGCTTAGTGGTTGTGTGATCTTATATTGGTTTTGTTAATTAATTCAGTTACTTAAACTGAGCCTATTTTCTTACAGTAAAATGCAAATAACAATATTATTGTATTATATTGAGGTGTAAACATTTTAAGAATTTATGAAATATGTACTTGAAGATTTTCAACTGACCTACAGAAGTTAGACATGTACTCAGAACATAGCCTCCCAATAAATTTACCTCAGAAATTTTTGAGGACCAAACTCATGAGCTACATTAACTGATTTTAGGCAAACAATTGAGTCAATATGGCCATCTATTGTTTTGGTGATTGTACACATGGCAAAGGGATGTTAACAAATACACTTTATAGTTCATAAAATGCTGTTTATCTACATTATTGTATTCATTCTTCATAACAACTCTTTAGCTAGGCAGAACGGATATTAGGACCTTCCTTTTACAATGAGGAAATTGAGCCTCAGAAGGCTAAGCAATTTGTTCAATATCGCATGATGATGATGGTTACAGAGCTCAAACTTAGTTCACCCTGATACCCAGTTCAGGACATTTTCAACATACAATCTGGTATCTCTGAAGAGCACTTCACAGCACTTCCCTCTCTCAGTCTCTGCCACTACATCTGTAACCAAGAGAATTAGGCCAAATTACTATCAACTTCCCTTCTAGCTCTGACATTAAAGGAGGCCCTATGAGAATTTCTGTGAAAGGAATGGTTCTAACATCAGTAGAGAATTTTCGCAATATTTGCATCATTCTTAGAGAATAAAGTTCAAAGGCTTAAAAACATTGAAGAGATTTCTTGGAGGGAAGAGAGGTGAAGAGGAAGATGAGGGGGACTCTATTGACCCTTAGTTGGTTAACCATAAGATCTTTTAAAAGTCAACTGTTTCAAAAAAAAAGTCAACTGTTTCATTCTCCTCTTTTAATACATATTAAATATCACCTGCCATGCTAAATACCACTCCCTAAGACAGTACACCATAATATAATTCTATCAAATTTCTTTGTAAACTAACAAATTACAACACAACATATAAACCTATTCTCCCTCACTGCCATTCAAATACTACCCTTAAAATGAAAACAAATAACTCCAAATACCAGTAGCAATCATAATAGCTGTAGTATAATAATATGCGTGTTTTCTATATGCCAGAACTGTTCTTTGTGATTTTCATTAATTAGTTAATTAAATTTATTAAAATTATTGGGGTGACATTGATTAATAAAATCAAATAGGTTTCACGTGTACAATTCAATAATACATCATATGTACATTGTACTGTGTGTTCACCACCCAAAGTTAAATTTTCTTCCGCCACCAAATATTTGACACTCCTCACTTCTATCTGCCTCTTCATTCCCACCCTTCCCTCTGGTAACCACTAATCTACTGTTCATGTCCATGAGTGTCTATTATGATGTTTGTTTGTTACTTTAAGTTTTATATCTCACATATGAGTGAAGACATATGGTTCTCATCTTTTTCTGTCTGACTTATTTTGCTTAGTGTGATAATCTCAAGATCCATCTATGTTGCTGTAAATGGTAATATTTCATCTCTTCTTATGGCTGGTTAATATTCCATTGTATATATGTACCACAGCTCCTTTATCTAATCATCTATCAATGAACACTTAGGTTGTTTTCCATGTCTTGGCCACTGTAAACAATGCCATTATGAACATCGGGATGTATATATCTTTGCAAACAAATATTTTCAAGTTTTTTGGGCAAATACACAGAAGATGATTTGCTGGGTCATATAGTAATTCTATTCTTAGTTTTTTGAGAAAACTCCATAATATTTTCCATAGTGATTGTACCACTTTACGTTCCCACCAGCAGTGTATGAGGACTCCTTTTGCCCCATAACCTCTCCAACAGATGTTATTATTTGTCATGTTGATGTTAGCCATTCTAACAAGTGTGAGATGGTATTTCATTATGGTTTTGATTTGCATTTCCCTATTCACTAATAACTATTCACTAATAGTTAGTGAAGTTGAGCATCTATTCATATGTCTGTTGGCCATTTGTATGTCTTCTTTGGAGAATTATCTGTTCAGGTCTTCTGCCCATTTTTTAAATTGGATTGTTTCTTTTTTTGTTCTTAAGTTGTATGAGTTCTTTATATATTTTGGAAATGAGGGTCTTATGGGAGGCATTGTTCACAAATATATTTTCCCATTCAGTTGCTTGTCTCTTTGTCTTGCTGATGGTTTTTTTTTGCTGTACAGAAGCTTTTTAGTTTGATATAGTCACATTCATTTATTTTTGTTTTTACTTCCCTTGCCTTTGAGGTCAAATTCATGAAATCCTCTCTAAATCCAAGGTCCATAAGTTTAGTACTTATGTATGCTTCAATGCAATTTGTTGTTTCAGGTCTTATTTTCAGGTCTGTGATACATTTTGAGTTAATTTTGGTGTATGGTAGCAGATAGCAGTCTAGTTTCATTCTTTTGTGTGTGGCTTTCCAATTTTCCCAGCACCATTTATTAAAGAGGATTTCATTTCTCCATTGTATGTTTTTAGCTCTTTTGTCAAAAATTATTTGCCCATATAAAAAGAGGTTTAATTCTGGATTCTCAGTTCTGATCCACTGGTCTGTGTGTCTGTTTTTTTGCCAATACCATGCCATTTTGATTATTGTCCCTTTATGGTCTAATTTAAAGTCTGATAGAGGGACACCTCCAGCTTTGTTCTTTTTTGTAAAGATGGCTTTGGCGATTTTGGATCTTTCGTGTCTCCATACAAATCTGATGATTTTTTTGTTCTATTTTTTTTTAAAGAATGCTGTTTGGGATTTTGATAGGGATTGCATTAAATTTGCATAATGCTTTGGGTAATAAGGTCATTTTAACTATGTTGATTTTTCAATCCATAAACACGGAACGTCTTTCCATTTCTTTGTGTCTTCTTCAATTTTTTTAAACAATATCTTACTGTTTTCAGTGTATAGGTCCTTCACATGCTTCATTAAGTTTATTCCTGGGTATTTCTTTTTGTTGCAATCACAAAAGAAATCATTTTTTTCATTTCTTTTTCTGAAAATTCAGTGTTAGTATAAAGGAAAGTTATGGAATTTTTTTACATTGATTTTTATTATATTTGTTTATTTTTTCTAATTTTAGTGGAATCTTTAGGGTTTTCTATATAGAGAATCATGTCATCTGCAGAAAGTGACAATTTGTCTTCCTCATTCCCTATTTTGATGCCTTTTGTTTCTTTCTCTTTCCTGATTGCTCTAGCTAAGACTTCCAATACTGTATTGAATAATAGTGGTGATAATATCTTGTTTCCAACCTTAAAGGGAAGTTTTTAAATTTATCCCCATTAAGTATGATATTAACTGAGGGTTTGCCATATATAGCCTTTACTATGTTGAGGTGCTTTTCTTCTATACCCATTTTACTAAGTGTTTTAATCATAATTTAACACTCTATCTTGTCAAAGGTTTTTTTCTGCATCTATTGATATGATATGATTCTTATTTTTTTAATTTGTTTATGTGATGTATCACATTAATTGGTTTGCATACATTGAACCACGCTTTGTGACTCTGGAATGAAGCCCACATGATTATAATGTATAATTTTTTTAATGTATTGTTGTATTCAATTTGCTAGTGTTTTGTTTAGGATTTTTACATCTGTATTCATCAGAGATATTGGTCTATAGTTTTCTTTTTTTGTGTGTTATCTTCATCAGGTTTTGGAATCAGGGTAATGTTGGCCTCATAAATGAATTAGAAAGTATTGCCTCTTCTTCAATTTTTTGGACAAATTTGAGAAGAATAGGTCTTAAGCCATCTTTGGATGTTTGGTAGGATTCACTAGTGAAGCCATCTGGTCCTGGAATTTTACTTTTTGGGAGGTTTTAAATAATTGTTTCAATTTCCTTATGGTTGATTGGTATATTTAGATTTTCCAGTTCTTCATGATTCTGTCTAGGAAGATTATATATTTCTAGGAACTTGCTCATTCTTTTTAGGTTATTAAATTTGGTGTCATATAATTTTTCGTAGTATTCTTGTATGATCCTTCGTATTTCTGCAGTGTCTGTCATCATTTCCCCTCTTTCATTTCTGATTTTGTTTATACATGTCCTTTTTCTTTTTTCCTTAGTAAGTTTAGCCAGGGGTTGGTCAATTTTATGTTGCCTTTTTATTCTCAATTTCATTTAATTTTGTTCTAATTTTTATTATTTCCTTCTTTCTTCTGACTTTGGGCTTCATTTGCTCTTCTTTTTCTAGTTTTTTAAGATGTAAAGTTAGGTTGTTTATTTGGGATCTTTCTTATTTAATGAGCTAGGCCTGTAATGATATGAACTTTCCTCTTATTACCACTTTTGCTGTGTCTCAAAAGTTTTGAAATGTTGTATTTTCATTCTCATTTGTTTCTATGTATCTCTTGATCTCTCCTTTTATTTCTTTTATTACCCAGTCATTCTTTAGTAGCATGTTGTTTAATCTCCATGTAATTGTGGTTCTTCCTGCTTTCTTTTTACAGTTGATCTCCAGTTTCAAAGCATCATGGCTGGAGAATATGCTTGGTATTATTTCAATCTTCTTAATTTTTTTGAAACTAGTTTTGTATCTCAACATTTGCTCTATCTTTGAGAATGTTCCATATGCACTAGAGAAGAATGTATAATCTGATGTTTTGGGATGAAAGGCTCTATAAATGTCGATTATGTCTAGTTGGTCTAATGTGCCTTTTATTTATTTTCTATTTGAATGATCTAGCCATAGCTGACAGTGGAGTATTTAGGTACTCTACTATTATTTTGTTTTTGTCAGTTTCCCTCTTTAGTTCTGTTAATAGTTGCTTTATATATTTGGGTGCCCCCTGATTGAGAGCATAAAAATTAATAAGTATTATGTCTATTCAATGTATGGTTCTCTTTATCATTATGAAGTGTCCATCGTTATCTCTCATTACTTTTTTTTATTCGAAGTCTATTTCCACAGGTGTAAGCATGGCTACAACTGCTTTTCTCTAGATGTCATTTGCTTGGAATATCATTTTCCGACCTTTCACTTTGAGTGTATATTTGTCTTTGGAACTGAGAGGTGTCTCCTGGAGGAAGCATATGATTGGGTTTTGTTTTTTTAATTCAATCTGCAACTCTGTGCATTTTATTGGTGAGTTCAGTCCATTTACTTTCAGGGGGTGCTTTTGTTTCAGATAGAATGACCCACTTCAGTATTTCTTGTGATACAGGCCTTGTGGTGGAAAATTCTCTCAGCTTTTGTATGTCTAAAAAGGTTTGTTTATCTTTCATATCTAAAGAAGAACTTTGACGAATATATTATTCTTAACTAGTAGTTTCTTTCTTTCAGTAGTTTGAATATTTGATGCCACTCTGCCCTAGCTTGTCAGGTTTGTGCTGAGAACTCTGATAATATTCTAACGGGTTTTCTTTTATAGGTTACCATATTCTTTTCCCTAGCAGCATTGAGAATTCTGTCATTAAAATTTTTTGACAATTTTAATATGTCTTGGAGAAGGCTTTTTTGAGCGGGATACTTAGATGTTCTAGTTGCTTCTTGGATTCACAGACCCATTTTTTCCATAGGTTTGGGAAATTCTTGACTATTTATTTGAATATGCTCTCTGTTCTCTTCTCCCTCTCTTCTCCTTCTGGTATACCTATTTATCTTACGTTGCTTTTTTTGGATGGTGTCTGTTCTTGCAGAGTTCTTTCATTTTTTTTTTCCACTCTCAAGTCTTTCTCTTCTTTCTTCTTTGTCATTTCCAGATTTCTGTCTTCAATATCACTAATTCTTTCCTCCATTCAGTCATCTTTATTTCCTAGGCTTGCTATTTCATTATTCATCTCTTTTAGTGGGTTCTTTAACTCCAGAAGTTCTATTTGTTTTTGTGTGTGGTTTTTTTTTTTTTAGATTTTTAATCTCCTTGGTAAAGTATTCCTGTTTGTTGATTTTGTTTCTAAGTTTTTGGAACTGTCAATCAGAATTTTCTTCCATCTCATTGAGATTTTTCAGAAGTGCAATTCTTTGTCATTTAAATCACATATTTCTGTATCTTTAGGCTTATTTTCAGGAAATTTTTCAGTTTCCTAACTTCCTTGTCGCTTTGGTTGTTCATGGTGTTCGATAGACTATTTCTTTGCCTAGGCATTAAGAGAAATGTATTTTTTTTTTAATTTGTTACAGAGTTGATAAAACTCTTTACTAGGTTGATAAAAAGAGGTTTCTCTTTTGATTTCCAATAGGTGGTGCCTAAGCCTCTGGCACTGCCCAAGCCTGCTGGATAACTGCTTTGAGGTGAAGAATGTTCTTTTTTCTCTGGAGAGGTGTGTATCTTCTCTATGACCAGGTACCCTAGGTCCCAGGGTTCCCCCACTCCTGTGGGAGAGCATGTGAGGGCAATGGAAGTCTGAGCTTCTGAAAGGCCATGAAACTCTGGTACTGCTCCAACTGTCAGGTGCAATGCTCCTCTGCTGCCTTGCAAATCAACCTGATTGGATGGGTGTGGGGTAAATTGGCATAGGCTAGCTTTGTGTGTAAATGTTTTCCTTCCAGTGCTACTGTCTCAGCCTTTAGCTGTTTTGTATCTATATTCCCTCTTCTATCTCTAGGACCAGCTGCTTTGTATGTTTCAGGTTTGGTTGTGTGATGTCCCCTGTGGCTTGGTCCTAGTGATGGGAGGGCATACTCTGGGATGTGGAGGGGGCATGGGGGAGAGGGAAGGTGGCCTGGCTCCATGACTCAGCTTTCTGCCTGTCAAAGGCAGTTGCTAAGGCATAGCTGCCTTCCCTCTGCGCTCTGTCTCTGAACTGCTCCCTGGGCTCCACTGCATGGAATACGCTTATCCCTCAGGCAGGACTGTTTGGGGCTTCAAAGAGCCAAGAAACCCTTGCATTGTTTTTGTCCTCCCCCTCCTCCTGCTGGGAACTTTGGGCTGCTTTTTGCAGTGCCTGGCATTATCTCTTTCTCTCTGCCTCCCTGTCTTGGAGCCTTAATAGCCCACCTTCCGATTCTCAGATGTGCAGATCTCTCAGACATGCTTGTGCGCACCTTGGGTGGTTTTTGTTGGGATGTAGGTATTCAGCAATTTATAGTTACAAGCAGAGAGATCAGAGGAAGTCCCCTACACTGCCATTCTTCTGACATCACTCTGTTCTTTATAATTTAAAAGTATAATCTCATATAATCTTTTTGATTTTATGAGGTAGATACTTATCATATCCATGTTATACAGCTGAGTAATTTGCTAAAGAACTCTAATATCTCCTGTAGCATTTCTTGTCCAAGTTAACATTATTGATTTCTTACATACTGCAATAGTATTTTAACTAGTCTTCCTTTTTCTACTCTTATTTACCAAGACATCAGTCTACAAAGTATCCGAACTGGTCCTTTGAAACATAAATTTAATCATGTCATTCTCATATTTAAATCCTCCATGAGATTTCTATTTCACTTTAGGCATTAGCCTAAAAGGCATTTCTGGACACAACCTACCTTTGTAATTTCATCTCATCTCATCTCAACTCATCTCATCTCATCTCATCTCATCTCATCTCATCTCATCTCATCTCATCTCATCTCATCTCATCTCATCTCATCTCATCTCACGCCTCTTTTTTTCTTCTGTAAGGAGGCTTCAACCACATTGAAATTCTCTTTAACTTGTCAGGATCAAGAATTTTCCCAGTCAGGGTCTTTTCCCATAGGGTTCGCTGCCTGGAATGCTTTCCTTCCCATCCTTTTCTTTGTTATTCCAATGCATATCTAGGAATTAATGTCATTTCTTCAGAGAGGCTTTCCTGGATTACCTAGTCTCAAATAAGACACACTTAATTCTTTGGTTCAATTATACTTGGTTTTTCACTATACTTTGTACAATGAGTAGTTAAATCCTTAGGTGCATGGTTATTTTGTGTGTGTGTGTGTTTTTTTTTTTTTTTTAGTGAGGGAATCATGTCTTTTTTCTTACCATGAAATATCCAAAGTTTTGCACTTCCTTGCAGATAGTAAAAATAAATTAAATAGCAAAACCAAGGACTCAACTTTTTCATCCTTATTAAACATTCTTATTCCTTTCTTCCTTCCTTGTTTTTTTTTCCTCAGGAAAGGCAAGACATTTAAACAATGTCTTAGACAAAAGAAAAAAATTATAGAACACATGAAGCCATTATTCAAACAAGTAAAACAACAACAACGATAAACAAAAACTATCCAAGGATAATAAAGGAGTAAACAGGAATTAAATGGATGACTCCCATATTTATTATGTAAGATTTTTTTACTCTAGTTTTGTTTTTTAAATGATGCTTGTTCACCTGATGTTAGCATTCTATGTCTTCTGGATCTAACCAATAAAGAAATTCTAGAAAAATTACGGTGGGGGTGGGGGCGGGAGGGGAGCTAATTAACAACCATCCAAGAATTAGAAGGTACTCAAGGAAGAAATTGAGAAAATGAAATTGAGAAACTACTGGGGCCAGCACTTAATTGGAAAGGCCATATGATGTAAATCACAAAATTATAATTATATGAATGAGGTGAATGGTAACTGGTTCACCCAGTCCTAGAATAATAGAACTAGTAAGTACTTTACCCATCTCACAGCTTTGAAACTTGAAAAAAATTATACATTATACTTAAGGGAAATAAAGTAACAAATTTTAAAATAAGATTTTTTTAGAGAGTTTATATGAATTCATAGATATTAATATGATGGTAACTTCAGGGGAATAAGTTAATTGGGAATCTATAATTTAGCTTTATAACTAGATGCTCTGGACCAAAGGCATGCTTGTCTTCAGACCATGTTCATGTCATAAATTAAACACATATTTGATGTAAGGTGTTAATTTATAACCTACCAGTGTACAATATTTTAGTCCACATTTTGACATCAGATACTTTTTCTTATTTTCTAGAATAATGGCGTCAAATTCATTCAAGTAAGGCAGACCTCCCATTTACCAGATGTCTGCAGGATTGAGTGATCTTCGAGGGCACATTGCTTTCAACTAACCATGCCCCTCAATCGCTCTGAGCTGTCATCCCAGGAAGATGGCTTCTTACTTTTTGGCCCAGTGACTGCCCACTAGACCTGTTCTTCCAAAGGTTTTGTTCTTACCATTTGCTCATTTGATTATCAATAAATATTTACTGAATACCTACCACAAACATGCTAGGTGCTGAAAAATGGAAAAGGAAGGAATCTGATTACACATCTTACAATGCATGCAAGAGAAAGGAAAACTGGTCACTGTATATGTGAAGTGCTACGAGTGAGATACATGCAAGAAACAGGATAATTGAAGATGGAAAACTTCATAGAGATTTAAATTAAATCTTAAATATTCACAAGGCAACACTTGGGAGATGGAAAGAAAATATTTATGGAAGAGAAGAGAGTTGTGTTAGATCATAATATGCTTAAGAAAATGGAATTCATTTATGAGGGAAAATGCCTGAAGAGAGAGGTAAGCATCAACTTAAGAGAAGTCATACTTAAAAGTTGAAACTGTTTTAAAGGTGAGAAAGCTTTAATAGATTCTGAGAGAGAGAAAATGGCTAGGCAAGCTTTCTGGTATGTCTAGGGGCTTATTGATTGTACTGGTCTTTTCAAAGAAACAATTTTTGGTTTTGTTGATTTTCTTTTTTTAATATTTTTTAGAGTGGTCACTCTTATGATCGTTTGTTTATTTCTATTTTTTAATTTAATTTTTTGGGGAGGGTGACACTGATTAACAAAATCCAATATGTTTCAAGTGTACAATTCAACAATAAGTCATACATATTACATTGTATGTTCACTGCCCATTGTTAATTTTTTTTTCCATCACCACATATTTGACCCCTTTAAACCCTGTCAACTACCCCCTTTCCCCTCTTCCCTCTGATAACCACTAGACCACTGACTATGTCCATGAGTCTCTGTTTCTTTGTCATGTTTTTTGCTTTTGGATTTATATCCCACATATATGTGATGTCATGTGGTTTTCAACTTTTTCTGTCTGGTTTATTTCACTTAGCATGATTATCTCGAGGTCCAACTATGTTGTCATAAATGACAGTATTTCATCTCTTCTTACAGCTGAGTAAGTATTATTTATTTTCTTATTATTATTTTGTATTTAATTTACTTTTCTAGTTTTTTAAGGTGGAAACTTAGATTACTGATTTTAGATCTTCTTTTACTACATCCATTTTATGCTATAAATTTTTTCCTCTACATGCACTGCTTTCACTGTATCTCACAATTTTTAATAAGTCAAGTTTTCATTTTCATTTAGTTCAAAATATTAAAAAAATTCTCTCATGATTTCTTCTTTGACCTATGTGTATTTAGATGTGTCTTTTTCAATCTCCACATAATTTGGATTTTCCAGCTACTTTTCTGTTACTGGTATCTAGTTTAATTCTATTTCAGTCTGACAGCAGACATTGTAAGATTTCTATTTAAATAAATTTTTAAGAAGTGTTTTATGGCCCAGAATGTGGTCTGTCTTGGTGAATTTTTCACCAATGAGCTTGAAAAAAATGTGTATTTTTCTATTGTTGGATGAGCAGTCTATAGATGTCAGTTATATCCAGTTGTTTGATGACATTATTGAATTCAACTATATTGTTACTGATTTTCTGCTCATTTCTGATAGAGGAGTATTGAAGTCTCCAAGTATGATATTAGATACATTTATTTCTATTTGCAGTTATATTAGTTTTCACCTCACATAGTTTTATGCTTTATGCTTTATTATTAGGCACATATATGTTAAGGATTGTTATGCCTTCTTGAAGAATTAACCCTTTATTATTATATAATACCCTTCTTTATCTTGGATGGCATCTCTTGGTTTGAAGACCAATCTTTCTGAAATTAACATAGCTACTCCTGCTTTTTTTGAGTAGTGTTAATATGGTTATTCATTTCACTTATATGTAAGTAGATAGATAGATAGATAGACAGATATTTACATAAGCATAAAGAAATGAATACATTATCAGTATTATTTTGAAAACACTGTTAACTGTTAGACCAATTAACAATAAGAAAAATAAAAATTTTTATTGGGCCTTTACTTATTCTTTATTCAGTGCTATTCTTTACTTTATGTGGATCTGTTTCAAATTTATATCATTTTCATCCTCTCTAAAGAACTTCTTCAAGATATCTTGCAAGGCAGGTCTAGTGACAACAAATTTTCTCAGTTTTTATTGTTCTGAAAAGGTCTTTTTTTTCTCTGACATTTATGAGGAGTAATTTTGTAGAGTATACAATTCTAGGTTTGTGGGGTGCTTTTCTCTCACCACTTAACATTTTTTACTCCATTCTTTTCTGTCTTGCACATTTTCTGAGAGGTCAGATGTAATTCTTATCTTTGTTCCTCTATAAGTAAGAAACAGCTTATCTATGAAGCTTCTGAGGAAACATCTTATCTGTAGAGTTTACCTCCCACAGTTTTTTCAGGATTTTTTTCTTTGTCTTTGATTTTCTGTAGTTTAAAAATTATATGACTAGCTATATTTTATCTTGCTTAGTGTTCTCTCAATTTCTTGGATCTGTGATTTGGTATTTGGTATTCATTTGGGGAAATTCTCAGTCATTACTATTCCAAATATTTCTTCTATTTTCTCTCTTTTCTTCCCTTCTGGTATTCTCATTATGCATATGTTACATTTTTGTATTTGTCCTATGGTTCTTGAATATTCTGCTCTGCTTCTTTTTTTTTTTTCTGCTTTTGTTCTCTTTGCCTTTTGGTTTTTGGAGATTCTACTAATATATCCTTGGCTCAAACAATTTTTCTTGCTCGAAGTCCAATCTACTAAGTCCATCAAAGATATTCTCTACTTATGTTACAGTGCTTTTTATTTCTAGCATTTCTTTTTTGTTCCTTTTAAAGATTTCCGTTTTTCTGCTTACATCATCTATCTATTCATGCATGGTTTCTATTTTATGCATTAGAACCCTTAGCATATTAATCATAGTTTTTTTTTAAATTCCCCTCTGATAATTCTACCATCCTGCCATGTCTGGTTTTGATGCTTGCTCTGTCTCTTCAAGCTATGAGTTTTCTGTTTTGAAATGCCTTGTAATTTTTTCTTGATAGCTGGACGTGATGTACTGGAGAAAGGTACTTTCCTTCTATACCGGTTTTGTTAAGAGTTTTGATCATAAATGGATGCTGTATCTTGTTGAAGGCTTTTTCTGCATCTATTGATATGATCATATTCTTATTTTTTTAATTTATTTATGTGATGTATCACATTAATCGATTTGTGTATATTGAACCATCCCTGTGCCCCTAGGATGAAGCCCACTTGATTATGGTGTATAAACTCTTTAATATGTTGCTGTATTTGGTTCACTAGTATCTTATATAGGATTTTTACATCTTGTTCATGAGACATATTGCTCTGTAGTTTTCTTTTTTGTGTGTTATCCTTACCAGGTTTTGGTATCAGAGTAATATTGGCCTCATAAAATGAGTTGGGAAGTATTGCCTCCTCTTTGATTTTTTGGAAGAATTTGAGAATAGGTATTAAATCTTCTTTGAATGTTTGGTAGAATTACTGGAGAAGCCATCCTGACCTGGACTTTTACATTTTGGTAGGTTTTGAATGATTGTTTCAATTTCCATATTGCTGATTGATCTATTTAGATTTTCCAGAACTTCTTGATTCTGTCTAGGAAAATTGTATCTTTCTAAGTACTAGTCCATTTCTTCTAGGTTATTAAATTTGGCGTTATATACTTTTTCATAATATTCTTACATGATCCTTTGTATGTCTGCAATGCCAGTCATAATTTCCTCTCTTCCATCCCTGATTTTGTTTATTTGTATCCTTTCTCTTTTTTCTTTAGTGAGTATAGCCAGAGTTTTGTCAATTTTATTAACCTTTTCAAAGAATCAGCTCTTTGTTGCATTTATTTTTTTAAGTGCTTTTTTGTTTTCAATTTCATTTGTTTCTGCTCTAATTTTGATTATTTCTTTCCTTCTGTTGACTTTAGGCCTCATTTTTTCTTCCTTTTCTAATGTTTTAAGATTAAGAGCTATGTTGTTTATTTGAGCTCATTCTTGTTTTTGGAGGTAGACCTGTAATGATATGAACTTTCCTCTTATGACCGCTTTTGCCATGTCCCCAGAGTTTTGATATGTTGTACTATCAAATCATTCATGTCTATGTACCTCTTGATTTCCTCTTTTTCTTCCTTGACCCTGTTATTCTTCAGTAGCATGTTGTTTAATCTCCATGTATTTGTGGCTCTTCCTGATTTCTTTTTGCAGTTGATCTCTAGTTTCAAAGCATTATGATCAGAGAATATGGTTGGAATGATTTTAACCCTCTTATATTTGTTGAGGCTATCTCTGTGTCCCAGTATGTGGTTGATTCTTGAGAATGTTCCATGTGCACTAGAGAAGAATGTATAAGCAGCTGTTTTGGAATGGAAGGTTCTGTATATGTTAATTATGTCCAGTCGATCTAATGTGTCATTTAAGGATGTTATTTCCTTATTGATTTTCTGTTTGGATGATCTGTCCATATCTGACAGTGGGGTATTTAGGTCCCCTACTACGATTGTATTTTGGTCTATTTCTCCCTTTAGCGTTAGTAATTGCTTTACATATTCCTGACTTCTTGATTGGGAGCATAGATATTAATAAGTGTTATGTCTACTTGGTGCATGATTCCTTTTATCATTATCAAGTATCCCTCAGTATCTTTCTTTAACTTTTTAATTTTTTTTAATTTTTATTATTTTTTTAAATTAAGTTTATTGGGATATTATTGGTTAATACAATCATATAATTTTCAGGTGTACATTATCATTTGACATCTGTATATTCTATTGTGTTTCATCACCAAAAGTCCAGTTACCTTTTTTATTTTGAAGTCTATTTTGTCTGCTATTAGCATCACTATTCCCACTTTTCTCTGAATGCCATTTGCTTGAAATATCATTTCCACCCTTTCATTTTGAGTATATATTTGTCTTTGGAGCTGAGATGTATCTCCTGGAAATAGCATATGGTTTGATGTTGATTTAGATCCATTCTGCAACTCTGTGCCTTTTTATTGGTGAATTCAGTCCATTGACATTTAGGGTGATTATTGAAATATGAGGTCTTCATATAGCTACTTTATCTTTTGTTTTCCGTTACCTTGATGTTTCCATTGCTTCCTTGTCCTTATGTTTCTGTTTTCTTTATTTTGGTTGGCTTTTGTGGATTTTCCCTCTGGTTCTTCTTGTTTTATGTTATATACTTCGGTTCTGAATCTTTGGTGTGTGGTTACCATTATGAATATGAAAAGGATAGTTTTATATATACAGTCAGCCATTTACTTCTGCATGTGCTGAGAAGTCCAATGATAATATAATGGGATTTTCTTTATATGTTACCATTTTCTTCTCCTTGGTTGCCCTGAGAATTCTATCTTTGTCGTTGATTTCTGACAACTTTAATACAATGTGTCTTGGTGAAGGCCTTTTTGAGTTGACTTCTTGAATACCAAGCTCCAGCTCATTCCTTAGATTTGGGAAATTCTTGTCAACAATTTGTCTGAAAATGCTTTCTAGTCTCTGCTCCTTTTCCTTGCCCATTATTCTTATGTTTCCTCTCCTGATGGTATCAGCTAGTTCTTGTATTTCTCTTTCATTATTTTTCATTCTTTGTTTTCTCTCTTCTTCCTTCTGATTTGTTTCTAGAGTCCTGTCTTCGATATCACTGATCCTTTCCTCCATTTGGTCCACTCTATTTCTCAAGATTGCTATTTCATTTTTCAACTCTTGCAGTGTTTTTTGTTTTTGTTTTTGTTTGTTTGTTTTGTTTTTATCTCCAGAAGATCTATCTGCTCTTTTTGAGGGTTTCAATCTCCTTGCTCTGCTCATCTAGTTTTTTCGATTCCTGATATTGTTGATATGATTTGTTTTGGATCTCATTGAGATTTTTCAGAAGTACCATCCTCAAGTCTCTGTCATTTAAGTCACATATTTCTATGTCTGTAGACTTATTTTCTGGAGATTTTTCTCTTTCTTTCTGAGATGCCTTGTCACCTTGATTGTTCATGGTGTTTAATGGACTATTTCTCCACCTGGGCATTAATGGATGTGCATTCTGCTGGATTTCCAGAAAGAAGTTTTATTATATAAAGGTTTCTCTTTAGCCTGTTGCCAAGAAGGCGCTTTTGTTTTGGTTTCCAGTAGATGGTGTCTAAGCCTCTTGGATCCCTGCTTTATATAAAGCCTAAATAATGCCTTTTTTATTTTCTCGTAGATATTTAATGACGCTCCCTTCCCTCAGTTTTAGTCCCTGTCAATGTCAGTGACAGTCTCGGCAGCGTTTGCTCCGATTCCCCTGCGTTCTGTAGTGTTTCCTTTCAGAGGGTATGGGGGTTGGGAGCTGCAGCTAAGCTTCAGTTTTGCAACCGTGGCTGGTAAAAATCAGCTGTTGTTTCTCTGAGGTCCCATCCAACTTCTCGGCTTTCTGCCCTGATGACTGGGCCCTGCCTCCAGCTGCGTGGAACTCACAGCACTTCCACACAGGGCTGTTCAGGGAAGTCGTCGTACCTTCTCCCATCTCCTTCCTACTGCAGGGAGCTCCGGAGGCTGCGCAAGGCAGCTTCTTTATTTCTCCTAGTCTACCACCCAACACCAAAGGGTTTGACCTGTGTAGCTCTTATGCTCAGATCCCACGCTCAGATGTGCTGGTATGCAGTTTGGGTTTTTTTTGTTGAGTTTTAGATATTCAGCTTATTGTTGTTTCAAGGAGAGAGATCTGGGGACATCTCTCACTCCGCCATATTTAATCCAATCTCTTAAGAACTTATTATATCCATTTCATTTTGCTTGCCTTTTAAAATCCTGTCTTTTATGACCTTAGAGATTATTTAGCAATGTGCATTCTCCTGTTATCATGAACAATTTTGGATTATTATTGTTCTCTTACTTCTTTTCTTAGCTCTCCTATTTATAATTCATCATATTCTGATCTTATCATCTTGTCCTAAATTCATGTATTTTTGCCTATTTTTCTACTGTTTTTTTACATTTTAAAATTTATGGTGAAATACTTTAAGACTTTCTTCTTCTATTATTATTATTGTTGTTGTTGTTATTATTATTATTATTTTATTATTATTATTCTATGCTCGTTCATTTATTGTTTGTTGCTTATATATTCTTTGATCCTGTGGCTCTTTCTTTTTGATTAAATATATTTTGAAGTAAGTAATTCGTTTCCAGAAACAATTATCTTCAGGAAGTTCATTGAGGTGAGGCCAGATATACATGTCATAATAAAAGGAATGATCCTTAAGAATAAAGCTATTACATGTGTATTTCACTAGTAAGTTGAATAGGGAGGAAGTTGAAGGATTGATCATCTACTCTTTCCCATTTTTTCATTTCTTTTAACATCTTGTGTGGAGAAAGATAGCCATAGTTAGGCTCCTTCCCAACACCCTTAACAGCTAACTTCAGAGTGGAAGTGACTCAGCACGTCTCTTATGTAACCATGTATGCATGCGTGGACTTCCATTACCTAGCAGTGCGCCATTATTATTCAACCAGTGTATAAAAGGTGCCGCCACCCTGTGAGGCAGGCTGCGCCGTTGCTGGAATAAAGAGCTATGTCGCAGTTGCTTATGTCTCCCCACATTTTCTTCCAACTGTCTAAGGCTTATATCACTTATATCGAATCTCAGTGACAAAGAGTATTGTCAGTGCAGAGCTGACTGAGAAGGGAAGGTTTTGATGATGAGACGCCCAGTTAAAAGAACACACGAGAGGCTGACATGAGAATGAAATGGGAGGTACCAATTTTATTACGGGGAGCATGCTTCTACTCTGTTAGGGAACCACATGGAATTTATATATGTCAGAGAACAATCGTGGCATTCTGTCACACATGAGTGATACAATAAGCTGAACCATGCTTACATATATTAGGTGCAGGCACTCTACTACACTAACGTAGCATTCTATTCCTAGCCGTGAGCCTGGATTACAGCCAGACCTGGGACAAGCCAGGCCTGGGGCCCTCAAGTACCCAACAGGATTCTCAGGTAAGGGAATCATCTGCCCCACTGAAGGATGTGAGGGACATGTGGCCCCTACAGAGCATGTGGTATCCCATGGTGGTGGTATTGATGACTTGGACTCCGCCTGAGCCCTGAGAGGCAGTTGATGGATTCCTGATATGTATTGAGAAGGTGCTCTGCTCCTTAGAGGAGCAGCTGCTGGGTGCTTTTAAGGGCTTTGAAGCAGAATATGGATGAAACTCTAACAGAGGCCACTCAGGTACAGAAACTTCAGCAAAAGGCAGATGTCATGGATGCAAGGGTGCAACAATTGAAAGCTGAGCTCCAAAAAAGTCCACCCTCACAATTGACCTCAAAGGTAGGGAAAAACTTCTTTGAAGAAGTCCACCTGCAACTATGGCCCATAATAGACCAAAAAGTAAAGCATGAACAACCCCTGGGTCCGGGTAGGGTGCAAACTGGTGGCCCCATGTGACACAATTCATCACATATACCCCGTATACACCTGCACAATTTCGGCAGCAAGCTGGTGAACTGTTGCCAGCCTGGTTGCTGTGCCTCTAGGACAAGGGGGCTGACAGTATCTCATGCTCCCCTGAGGAGATGAAAAAATTGGCATCCATAACTGTACAGTCCTCATTATGGCAGCTCAAGGTTAGGAGAACCATACTCTGGTGGAATGGCTTACTGCCTCTGTGCGGACAGTTTGGAATGATGCCAGAGAACTCCCAGACCATATGAGTAAATGGCAAATGTATGCTGAAAAGGTGCAGATTATTCATAAACCGAGAATGCGACAAGTTATGTTTAATTGGAATACGTGGGGACTGGATGATGAATGGTTTTCGACTGGCATGGTGGACCTAATGTTAGGCACTACCCCCTCTACCACTTTTGGCCTTTTGGTTGCTACCCTGGCTCCTTATGTAGGGAGACGTATACAGGAAGTGACTACAGCAATGGCTGCTCTGGGGGATGTAGAGAGGAGACACTGTGAGGCAGGGGGCAGAAGTGTCTGTGCAGTAACGCAGAGACCCATGAGGTCCTAGAATAAAAAAAAGGCCCCGGGCAGGGTCCTGTTCAGGTTAACAAAATGGAAATGTGGACTGATTTGCTAGCTGCAGGAGTTGATCAAGACAAGATAGACTACCAGCCTAATGCAGTGTTATCATAACTGTGACATCAATTGAAACCTGAACAGCAATTCAGGTGTGGGCAGAAACATCCCGCCAAGAGAGCTAAGCCAGTGGTTTTTCGAAACCCCAGGACCCTCTGTTGACCCTATATGATTAGAAAGAAGGCCGAGGTGTTCATTTGGAGGGGACAGGTGGAGACTGGAGGCCACATGTGAAATTGGTCCCCACACTATGTGCAAAGAGTCCTAGCACAGGTGGATACTGAAGCCACCTGTAGTCTTACCGACAGATATCCAGAAAGATTTCCTGGACTCTGCCACCTGTATAGATGGCTATGGGGATAAGATTATTAAGACCAAAACTGTGATTTTGCCTCTTGGAATAGGATGTTTGCTCCCACATCTGTACAATAGGTATGTTTCTCCAGTGCGGGAGTATATCCTAGGGGTGGATGTATTGCAAGGGCTCAATCTGCAGACCTCTGCAGGTGAATTTCATTTGTGAGTCCAGGTGGTGAAGACTGTAGGGTGGGGACATACTCATCATCCACCACAGAAAGTGCCAGAACCAAAGCACATTGTCAATGTTAAACAATGTCATTTACCTAGTGGACATGATGAAATCGGGGCTACGATTCAGGAGTTGGAGAAAGCTCAGATTGTTCACCCCACCCTATAGTCTGTTTAATGTGCCTATGTGGCCAGTGAAGTGGCCCGATGGCTTGTGGAGAATGACTGTAGACTATTAGGAATTGAATAAAGTGACTCCCTCACTGCATGCAGCAGTACCTGTCCATCCATGATCTAATGGATCAACTGACTATTCAAGGCTGGGAACGTATCGCTACGTCTTGGATTGAGCTACTACTTTTTTCTCCATAGATTTAGCTCCTGAAAGTCAAGACCAATTTACCTTTACGTGGGAAGAAAAACAATGGACTTTTGTGGTACTGCCCCAAGGCTACTTACATAGCCTAACAATTTGCTATAGGCAGGTAGCCCAGGATATGGCAACCTGGATCTGACCAGCAATGGTGAAATTGTTTCATTATATTGATGATATCATGTTAACCTCTGCTTCCCTTACAGCTCTAGAACAAGAGGCGTTGGTGCTGTTGTAGCACCTGAAAACATGTGGCTGGGCAGTAAATACAACCAAGGTTCAGTGCCCTGGCTTATTTGTCAAATTCTCAGGTGTAGTCTGATTGGGTAAGAGGAAAGTTATCCCTGATAATATAATTGATAAGATACAAGCACATCCATGACCCACTACAGTTAAAGAATTGCAAGATTATGTGGGCCTTTAGGAGTGCTGTAGAGTGCTTGTGCTCCACCTAGCACAGTTAGCACGGTCTAATATGGCCTGATAAAGAAGGGAGCTACTTGGGACTGGGATGAAACAGTAGAGAAGGTGTTTATTGCCACCAAGCAGGTGGTGCAGCAAGTCCAAGCCTTACAAGTAATGGATGTAGGTAAACCCTTTGAATCGGATGTGCATATAACAACAGAAGGATATGGCTGGGGCCTATGACAACATTCAGAATGAACTAGGACTTCAGTGGATTTTTGGTTCCAATTATGGAAAGGTGTAGAGAGCTGGCACTCCCTAATAGAGAAGCAATTAGTGCTATACATACATCCTTGCAGGCCACTGAGGCAGTAACTGGCGTGGCCTAAGTAAGTGCAAGTATACACCACTTATCCTATACAAGTTTGGTTATGCACATGGTTCAGGCCCCCAAAACAGGGGAGGCCCAAACTCCTAATCTGACAAAATGGGATGCCTCTCTGGAATAAGAGCACCGTAGCTGATAGCCCTCTGGTATGGAATTACAAATGGTTTTAGGCCCAGTTGAGTTTATCACTGACAATATACTGATTGCTGCAGTTCCTATAGATTTGCAAGTGTCCCCCTACAAAGAAGAAAAGCCATGCATACCTGCTGATGTGTGGTACATAGATGGGTCCAGTAGGGGGCAGGGAGCTAAGTGGGTATCTATAGGGGTGCAACCAGCTGCTGACCATGTTTGGTATGATACAGGTCCAGGCCAAAGCAGCCATGGGCTGAACTGCTGGCTGTGTGGATAGTTATAGCCCATAAAGATGGCCTATTGACTATTTGTACTGACAATTGGGGAGTGTTCAAAAGCCTAATATTGTGGTTGCATACATGGAAATGGCAAAACTACCTAGTGGGCCATAGCCATTATGGGGACAAGCCATATGGCAAGAATTATGGGAGACAGGACAAGTAAAGGACGTAACTGTTTATCATGTTATGCGTCATGTCTCCTTGGCAACTCCAGGAAATGATGAGGCAGATGCTCTCTTGCATGTGCGATGGCTAGAAAAGGTTCCTGCCACTGATGTGGCACACTGGCTCCACATATGATTGCAGCACTCAGGTGCCAAAACTATGTAGACAGTGAAGCAACAATGGAACCTTCTCCTGAACTGAGAAGACGTCACAGATGCCTGTGCCAAGTGTTCGTTGTGCAGCTGAGATATGCCACATCATCCCAACGGGAGATGGGAGCATGCGCAAGTAACAAGTGGAAGGATCACATTGACCATCCAGCAGATAGATTATTTAGGACCTCTTCCAAAAGTTCAAAAGACATCTTATGCCCTTACAGCAGTGGGCATAGCTACTGGGTTATTGTTTGCATTAGTCCTGTGCGGCTACAGACCAAAAACATATTATTCAAGCTCTTGAACACTTATGTGCCTTTTATGGCAGGCTATTGGTGGTAGAAAGGACCAAGGGACTCATTTTACAGGGCATAAGGTCCAAATGTGTGCCAAGCAAATGGACATTCAATGTAAACGGCATGCCATGTATGATCCCCAGGCAGCGGGCAATATTGAGCGGTACAATGGGCTGTTGAAACAGCACCTACAAGTAACCATCAATCCCCTGGGACTGCAAGGTTGGGTGTTCCACCTGTGGGAAGTGTTTCGGGGCCTGAGCAAGTGACTTCGAGCTGAAGGACCCTCCCTAGTAGAGCTGCTTTTACATAGGACCATGGCCCCAATTCCATTATAGGTCACTACCACTGAAACTCTGTTGAAACCCGGTCATGGACTCAATAGTAACATACTCCTACCTGCCTCTACTTCTCTGAAAATGGGAGAAACATTGCACTGGACTTGGCTATGAAAAATAAAGCCCCCACATTGCTGGTGGGTAGGTCTAATAGCCCCATGGGGCAAAGAGCTAGAGCTAAACTTACAGGTTATTCCTTGGGTAATGGCTGACTGGCCACCACAAATAACTATGAGATCTCACAGGAGAGACCGATGAAGAACCATTGTGTTGTCATTGTGGCCTATCATGAGTTCTCCCATATTGTGTCATGTTGACACGGTGGAGTCAATGCCACATGGGGAACAAGTGTGGTACCAACAGCCAGGCTGCCCCTCCACCCCGGCGGCAACAGTCATCACAAAATAAGACGCTGGCATGCATTTTTCCTGATGGAAAAGGCTTACCTTTATTGGTACCGTTGTCCTCCCTTTCTTTCTGACCTTACGTAGTTTTACGTGAATACCGGTTGAGTGGGCATGTACCTATGCCACGATCACGAATGTCTCACACTGTTGGATCTGTATGGCATTTCCTGTCAAAAGCTCTGCAGGAGCTTTGGTGTATACATGCCCTGGAGTATACATGCCCTGGTGTATACATGCAGCTGATGTCACAGCATGGGAGTAGCTGACCTACTGGGGACCCCAGTCATCCGACTGGACTGTCATCTCTACTTGAGCAGATATACAAAGAAGGCATGAGTTGGACAAACCCTTACTCAGAAAATAAAGGATGGTCATGGCTGACTAGTGAAGGGGTAAATGTTACTGGGGATGTGCTCCATTATATTGAAAGAAACACACGGTCCTGACTGTTAGGGTGGGTGCCACATCCCCTATGTCAAAATGTAACTATTATCTCATCCACCAGTCATCGGTGGACACAAAAAAAGTATGCCAACACCTACCTGACAATGATTCTTTTCCTAGGAAGCTTATGGGTATGTGGAGCCCATGGATGGCCCTACATTCATTTGACAGGCTGCTGTACTTGGGGATGCCCAAATTTGCCAGCAACTGTGTGGAGGACGCTCCCACATCATCCTGCAAATTAGGATGCGTATTATTCACAACATGTCCATACTAAAGGGACCCCATGGTGGTATTACCCCTTAGACATCTTTCTGCCTGCAGCAAGTGATGTGGTAATTGAAACTCAAGTGACAGCTTTGGCAGAACATACTACTCAAGCCTTGAATCATACTCATAAAGCCCTTAGTGCGGTAACTGATGAAGTAGATCAAATTAGAAAAGTAGTATTGCAAAATAGTGTGGCTTAACTGCTGCCCAAGGAGGCACTTGTGCCATTCTCAACACTAAATGTTATACTTATATCCTGGACCACTGGCACAACATCTCACAACCCTTGGCAGATCTCTCCCAAGAAATACAAGAAGTTCAGCAGCTCAGTGGGGATCCTCTTCTGAAGGACTAGTGAGCAAGGCTAACATCCACCTGGCAGTGGGTCGTAACTCTCCTAGGAGGTGGAGCCTACCTCTTAGTGGCATGCTTTTGTTCCTTGTATTGTTGTTGTGGCCTGTGGGTACAGAGCTCTGTCCTCCTGCAGTGATCGCTTGCCAAGCCTACGTAGGTATAAGTGGGTAACCCTGAAGGGGTGGAGTATGAGGAGAAAGAAAGATGGTCATAGTTAGGCTTCCTCTGGACATCCTTAGGAGCTAACTTTTAAGGGGAAGTGAGTCAGCACTTCTCCCCTTATGTAACCATGTCCCTGGAATGCATCCACCAGCTTCCATTATCTTGCAGTGTGCAACTATTGTTTAACTTGTGTATAAAAGGCTCCACCACCTTGCGAGGTTGGCTGTGCCCTTGCTGGAATAAACAGCTATGTCACAGTTGCTACAGCTCCTGCATTTTCTTCCAACTGCCTGAGGCTCATACCCCTTACCTTGGAACCTCGAATCTGCAGCAACGCACACCCTTTTCACAAATGTCAAAATTTTTGGATGATAGTGTCGAGTTGTTTCTCATTAACATTGTCATTTTTTCATAATCTCTCTTTAGATTTGAAGAAAAGTCTATTTTTCACATGTTCAACTTCAAATCAGAAGTTTTCAAAATTAATTCAAGTCTAGGAAAAATTATCTTAGAGATACACCAAACCAGAGGTCCCCAACCTTTTTGGCACCAGGGACCAGTGCTACTATGAAAATATAATGTCTGATGATCTGAGGTGGATCTGAGGCAGTGATACTAGTACTGGGAAGTGACTGCAAATACAGATGAAGCTTCGCTCACTTGCCCTCCACTCACCTCATGCTGTGGCCCGGTTCTTAACAGGCCATGGACCAGTACCAGTCTAGTCTGTGGCCCATGAGTTGAGGACCCCTGACCTAGACCACATGTTTTGTAATGTAAGAGCCAAGATTTTGTACTGTAATATTCTGGATTTTCTGGGTATCCTGCCTATAGGTAAAAGCAAGTGTGATATCAGGAAAACATATCTATACTTAAAACAATTTTTCCATATAGTCTATAACTGCTTTTTTAAGAGGAAATGAACAAGGGAGTTGAAGGGAAGCTCTCTTTCTTAGCCTGATCTAAGGCAGAAATAGCCTCAGATTGCCTGTTGCCATTTAAATATTCATTGACATCACAAGAACAAAAAACATCAGAGAATTAAAATTTGTAGTAAAGGCTCTCGGAAAGTGGTGCATTTTTCTTTATCTTCTATTGATTTATCTTTCTAAGTTTTCTTTTGGATGGGATCCAAAGCCACTTTTATGACTTCAGAGATCAATTTTCCAGAGCAAATGGATAGCTGAACGTGTCATACAAGGCAATCAAAATGGAAGGCTTTGCTTGTGCATGTATATATGGGTGTGTGTAGGCTGATCTTTTGAAATAGGCCTTGAAAGATACTACCCTAGACTATAAAGAATGTAATAATAATGTGGGTGGAGAAGGAAAATTTGAGAATTATGTCTAGATGTCTTATTTGGACATCTAAATGGATAGTTACATCTTGAGGAAAATCAAATATACAAAAGCAGCAGCAAGCCTGAGAGTGTAAAATAATGAGTACAGCTTTGGACAGGTTAAGTTTCAGGTGTCTGAGGGATATCAAGGTGATATCCACTAGGCATTTGGATATACGGTCTAGTGCTCAGGAGGGAGGTATGGCTGGAAAAGAGATTTGGAAGTCATCAACAACTTGTCAAGGGCTTGTCAAGTGGAAATCCAAGTTTAAGTTCCAAGATTCATTTTATATCCAACAGACCAAATAAATATGAGGAAATTTTTGTGCAAACAGTACATTTCTCTCTGAGGAATGGCATTCCTATATTGGAAAACTTTAGTGTTTTAAAACTCATTGCAGTCCTCCTGTGAAGAGCAGCTTTTGATAAGTGATGAGACTATCTCTGTCCCCATGCCATAAAATCTATATTTAACCAGGTAAAGTCATAATGAAGATAAAAAAAAGAAAATAGTACACAATATTTTAACTTAATGAAACCAGCTTAGGTATTTTATCCTGGACTCTGTAATTATTGACATAACTTTTAAGAAAAGGGAGTTGTGAGAAAAGGTGGAGAGTAAAAGACTTTAAATTTTGTGTGTGTTTATCATGGTAAAATACAAATAACAGAAAATTTACCATTTTAACCATTTCGAACTGTATATTCAAAGACATTAATTGTATTCACAATGTGCAACCAGCTCTACTATGGGCAGTAACTGCTAAATGGGTTACAAGGTTCCTATTGGGCATGAAAAAATTCTGGAATGAGATAATGTTGTATGCATTTTAAGCAAAGGTTCGTCATGAAAAAGAGCAAGGTAAAGTGGGTGGAACTCAAAGGCTTGAGATCTAATCCTGCCCATCTAAGAGTGAGACCTGTCCCGTGTGTATAAGACATCTCTCAAAACTTAATTTCACACTGTGAAATGACAATAGTATCAAAAGTATAGGGTTATTCTGATGATAAGATCTTATGTGTATGTGTGTGTAAATCTATGACAAAATAGACATTTAATACATGTCAATTTATTTCAGTTACTGATCTCTGTACCTGAAGACTAAAGTGGAGTTGGTGTGTGTTGAATGTTAACCTTCCAGCAGTTTTTTGTGGCAGTGACCTCCCCTTGGATTTTGGACATCTCACCAGGAGAATGAGAACAGTAGAATAACAACAAACAGTCAAATAAATGGCAAAAGTTTACTGTGCTTTAATGAACGGCATAAAAACAAGTCCACTTGTAACATAGAATATTATGTAACTAGATTTTGAAATGTAGTAAAGAGATTTACTAAAAGATAAGCTCTAAAAGATATAGAACTCAAGAAGAAGTTGCAAAGAGATATGTGATTTAATAGTAAGAGATAATAAGACTATAGTTGAAAAGTCTGAAGCAGGATTAGACATCGTATTGAAGAATTGGGAGAAAGATAAAAGATGGGGTGTGAGAAGCAGGAAAAAAGAGAGGGAGAAGGAAACTGGAAATATTGGTTTAGTCAGATTTAGTCATGCACCATGTCTTCTTTTTCTAGGGAAAGCTGCAAAGTTATGTATACCTGAAAGCCAACAAAACAAGGGGGGAGGACTGGTTAATTAGGAGGGTGGCTTAACTCTTCAATTTTCTGGAGACAGTTTTAAGAAAGGAGGGGTCCTCGAAACTTAGGGAGGTGGGGTGTGACTGTTTATCTCAAAGAGATGAAGAGAAGGAATGCCATCTTATTGGCCACAGCAGTGTCATTATAACTCTGTTCCTCAATGTTTGGAACTAAGAGTAGGTTTTAAATTAAGTCAGAAAATCAACGTTTCAATCTATTATTTATTCACTCTTTCACTGACTTGTTTATGCATTTATTTATTTAATCAAATAAAATTTGAAAATCTACTATGTACAAGATCAAAGATACTCCAAATTTTTTTTGTAAGTATTGAGTGATAGAAAAACTAAGAAAAGGGAAAGACAAAATTTTAGTATGAATGGAAAGGCCTGATAGGAATGCAAGAAATTTAGAATTTGAATCTATTTTTAGACTTACCCAAATGTAAAGTCAGTAGGCTCACATGAGTTTCCCCAAGTGTACTATTTTCACACAGGTAGAACTCACTTTAAAATAAGGATCAATTATAAAGCTTGGTTATAAATTCTTTGAAACTTAAATCATGTTTCCTAAAAAACATGGTATAAAGTTCCAATGTTTTCTCCATAAATACCTCATTAATCCCTAATGTGGCACGAAATAAAACTTCCAGTGGTACTACAAGTATGCAATGAATCTTCCTGCAATGTCCCGAGGGCTCTGGTTTAGAAATTCTGCATTAATTGGATTATAGTGAAGTTTCATTTTACTGTGGAAATTCAACTAAACACTAGGGAAAAAGTTACAGCGGGACAGAAATAAAGAGAAACATTTTAAATAGCAAATGTTTATCCTGCAGGGGCTAAAGGATTTTCCTCTACCCTACAAAGGTTTGTTCAGCTGGTCTGATATTAAAAATCAACATGAGGCAGATTAACAGGAGAAAATCAAATTCAGCTTCATACATACAGGAACCCACATACATGAGAGGGTCAGAGACCCCACATAAATGAGAATCAGAGATAGAAAGGTAAAATGAAGAATATATAATATCCTGAGCTAAGGGATGGGATAAAGGGCTTAGAGCTTTAAGCAAAGGAAGGCTGTTTACAGGACTATAAGAAGAGCAGATGTCTGATAATTAAATGTGTGCCCTGTCATACAGATGAGTTACTCAGATAAAATATACTCTGGTAATAGCTCTAGTTCTGGGGGTGGTGGGGAGAGAATTTTAAATTCTTCTAGGTAGTTAAGGGAGGAGCAGAAGTATCTCTGAGCCCACAGGGTCTCAACTGTCTTCAGCTCAAAATAATCCACATGCCAAAATGGTATATTTTGAGGTCACATATTCTGCTCTCCTACAGTCTCATTTGACAATTCATTCAAAGAGTCTAAGAGTGAACTCAATGAGATGGTGGCATGAGACTGGTGCTTTCAATGGTTCTTATTTCCATGTACCCATTTTTCATAATGTAAGTGTCCACAGATAAATGTGATTCCTGAGTTAAAGATACATTGGAGGCTTTCTGAGTTCAGAGTGTAGGAGCAGTTCTCCAGTACATGAAAACCAGAGCCATTCTTTCATCTCAAGGAGCTGCTTTTGTTTTTAAGATTTATCTCTTGGAAACTCTTGGCTTTCTCGCTAATTATAAGGATTTTTCAATGAGAGCATCTCTGCTTCTCCCTGAAAACTCTCACTCCCCTCTTTGAGAGAAATTTCTTGACTTCCATCTCTTGATTCTCATGACAATCAGAATTCTATGACAACTCTCTGAGTGGTCCTGCCATGTTCTCCTCCTCTCAGTGACAGCAGCCAGCGGGTGTTTTGTCCAAGTCTTTCCTCTGTGTTTTTCGTGTTCATATATGCCCAAACTGTATTCATCACAATACTAGAGATTTCATATTAGCACTGCATCACCATTGTGAGTTTAATAGATATCTAAGTACTAAATAAAATTTATAACTCAAAATAAGTGGCATCCTTTCCTTAAATAAATATATTCTTCCTCAGGAATCAACTCCTCTACTTCAGTGGTAGGATCCACTTGTAAAAACCTTTGTATCAAAAGCAGACACCTTTTGCCAATAAAGGCAGTAAAAGTCTAGGGTTTATAGCCACTGAAAATAATGGTATGAGGAAGGTCTTTGTTTTGGATAAAGTACAGTAGGAAAGGCTTTGACCTCTGGAGGAAAGAAAATAGTACCCACCAGTAGGCCTGGCACATGGTGTGTGGTCAGTAGATATTTCATTGGATTATCATGGGCCAGAGTGAAGTGGAAACCCTGAGGATATAAAGAGGACCACGTATTTCTTAATGTGAATTATTATGTTTATTTGAATCTAAGTTACTATCTACTGTAGTGTCATTATTTTATGAACTACGAAAGAAGAAAAAAAATGTAGTCAATTTCAATACAATGCTTTCTTATGTAGAAAATTTCTCAATGTATTTAGATAAAGAGATTTAATGTATATCATGCTGCTCTATAACTTTCTGAATACACAATATCTTCTGTTTCACTGTTTGGCTGTAGTCTGTTATTTTTAAGGACATTTTAAATGGCAACCAAACTCAACATACTTAGTACCAGCAATGCAAATAATTCACATTCAAAGCCATATTTTTTAGACAGCTGTGGCAAAGCTTGCCGATATCAAGCAATAACAACCTATAACACAAGGAGTTCCTGGCCTGCTGCCTGGTTGGTGTATATTGAAACACTCCATGGACTCTGAGGGATGTCAGATTTCAGGAATTTGTACTATGTAAAAAAAGATAAATATTAGAATTTTTTGAAACAAGCTCTCTGCTTTTATTGGGATGAACTTAATAAACTAAAGGGAAGTTTTACTCTGATCAAATAATGTGCATATATGTGGAGCAAGAATTAATTCTATGGAAATTGATCCTAACATGTTGAAATTTGTCACCATGACAGGAAAATCATTATTCCAAGGGATTTGCTCTCTGTACCTAGTAACAGATACAAAGTTTGCCATTAGAGAAAGAATATAGTGATGTAGTAAAATTTTGAAAACCTGAAGGGAAAGCTGCCTTCTAATAATACTAATGGCTAACACTTGCACAGGTGGAGTGTATCATATGTGCCAGACTCTGTCATGCATTAGTTCTACTAAACTTCATAACAATCTTCTGAGTTAAGAACCATTGCCAGCACATTTTATTGATAAGGAACTGAGGTACAGAAAGGCTAGGTAACTCACCTGATATTCCATAGCTAGTAAATAGAGGGGCAGAATTCAAAATTAAGCAGTCTGACTACAAAGCTCAAGAATTTCCCATTCCTGGCAAGTTAGCTTGGGCTAGTAGCCTTTCTCTTTATGTACCAGGTGTTCATAAATTAGACATTTGTGAGTTGGGAAGTTGCTCTGAATATTTGGCTTTTTATCAGAAGCAATCATGATTCTCTACTGACTTCACTGTGGGACTAATCAATGCAGGTGCACTTGGTATCAGAACATTTGAAAATGAGTGGTTGTAACACATTTATTTGTTTTCTTTATACGTTCTTCCTAGAACTGTTTAGTTTATGGGCTTATAAAATTGATTTTTCAATTATAAAATTAATAGAGTTTATTATCAAAATTTTAGTCAACATAAAAACAAAACAATATAAAAACAAAAGAATTTCCTTCTCCTTTTCCCCACTACTCCAAGAGTAAATCACTGTTACCACTTTGCTGTCTTCTATTATAATTTTTATATTTATATACATGTAAGATTCAAATTTTATAAAAATTACATTAAACTATTTGCCTTTTTACTGACCAATATGTCATCAAAATAGAAACTGAATTTGATCTATTTCAGTTAAAAGGGGGAAATTATTAGTTCATGTATTCCAAGGAAAGATTAAATGATTGAATTATAGGATTGGAAGGGTAGAATTGGGTATCTCCTGGAATCAAGAATTTGCACACTCTTCTTATCTCAGATTATTGTAAATTTTCAGCTTGACTGTCTTCTCTCATTGCAAAGCAAATTATTTCTACAGGAAGGGAAATATGGCTCTCAGCAATTCCCATGTTTATAGTTACATTTTTAAAAATCTATGATTTGATTCAACTTGAGTTAGGTATCCATCTCTGGATCAATCAACTATATGTAAGAGACTGAGAATTATGACTATCACATCTTTATTCAGGTATTCAAGCCTGGAAAATTTAACAGTAGCCTATGGAACAGAATTATTGCAAGTATGCCAATTTCTGTTTTGAACCACATCATTGGGGGCAGGAACTAGGTGTAGTTTTCAGAAGTACTGATGCTCTCTCCATAGCCCTAAAAAAATATCACAAGGATTAAGTAATCTGAATGGACAAAATGATAGGAATGCATTAAGCAAAGTATGAATGTACCATAGATCATTTGTCATCTCTCTATGGATAGGCATTCATCTTAGTTGATAATTTTCATTTTTATAAATATTTTTCATTATTATAAATAAAGCTGCTATGATCATTTCTGCACACATATCTTTGTATCTCTATGAATATTTTTGTGGAAAAAATTTGCAGAAATGGAACTGCAATTTAATTTGATAGATACTATAAAATCCCCATTGAAAAACATTTGTATCAATTTATACTACCACTAATTGTATTCCTCTCAAATCCCCTCGATAATATTGGGTACCATTAAATGAAGCACTTTTGGAAGTGGATTACAAATTTATCACCTCAAGATAATCATTGAAATTTCTAGGCTCTGTTTTCACATTACTTCAAGTTATATGGCTTTGAGTGTGAATTAGCACTGAATATGTTATTAAATGTTAGAAATTCATGGGTGTTTCTCATCAAAAAAAAAGAACAATTTAATATTAAGAGTGTGCAGAGAGATAGTTTACATTCTTTCTTAGGAAACAGAAGGCTATAAAAGGATCTCTTGATAGTTTTAGCTATTGAGGGCCAAGTACAACATTTATTTGGTCTGATCTTTTTATTAGTTCATCAACGTTGTCAGTCTTCTACAACAGGAATCATTGTATGTAGTGAGGGCAGTGAAAGAGGAAGTAAAAGGTATACCAAAAAGAGCCTCACACAGATTGAGGATATATTTGTGTATTCAATTTCTTAGACGACTCATTTATTCTTTGAACACACACTATAGCATAATTTTTTAAACATATTTTGTATAGTGATTCCACCTGGAGATCTTGTTAAAACGCAAATTTTAATTCAGTAGTTTAAGAATGAGGCCCAGAGTCGACTTGCCAAGAAGCACCCAGGTGATGCTGAGGTGGCTGGTCTGTGGCTCACATGTAGCGAGGAACTGGCTTACAGGTACTAAAAGAGGAGGCAGTCATGTAAGATTTAAGCATCATTATATTAATTTTATAGATGAGGATATTAATGCACAGACAAGTTATTAGCCTAAGGTCATACAGCTCTTAAATCCTAAAACCATGATTGAACAACAGGTCAGCTGGAGTAAAAAAAAACCAGTTTTTTCTTAGTCACAACTGAACATTCAAGTTAAGTCTCACAGTCTGAGAGTTTGGAATGAAGGTGGCAACTTAAGGAAATTTTCACATATTTACTATCAAAGGCTTCATGACCTAGTTAGGGAAACACAAAACATTCTAAACAATGCAATGTGTTCTATAATACAAGGATCTGTAAGAGATAGTTATGACTAACAGAAATTTTATTTTTATGTTATTATTTATGTCAGATATAAATTATAAAGTATATAGATGAAAAAATAAAAAAATAAAATTACCTATAATCTCAACATCCAGAGATTATAACCAATAATATGTATAAGTTTTACATATCATTATGTTTTTTAATTTTTCTTTTCTATAAATACATAGATTTATGTCAGGATATCTCAGAAATAAGTTCTAAGACAAAACTAAAATGTATCCCCTGACATCACTTTAACCCTTATAGAAACCTAAAACTGGCTGTTTTACCTACAAAACACAATCAGCATCTACCAACCTTCTCTGCTTAAAGACTTCTTTTTAGTGTTCATGTTGCTGTCTGTCTCCCCTATGGTATTAATAATTATTACAAGACAATAAATATATTAATTATATTCTGTTTTGTTTTTCTTCATTTTAATATCATGTACACTTCTTCACCTTTGAATTTTGCCCCCAAGAATAATAGCAATAATTAAATTGTTTTTTTTTTTTTACAAATGTAATTTATAATGAAATAAATGGCATAGGAAAAGATGGGCTTCAAGGCTTCCCTTCTTCTTTCTCATAAATTTAAAAGTTACATATTATTTTGTTGTTCAAGTTCCAAGATGTCCAAAAACATTTACGTGTACAAAACAGAAATTCTCTATTTTCAGACAGGGCCAGCCTCAGCCAGGCCTGCATTCAGAAAGCAAAGAGCCTAGGCAAGCAAGGGCCTGGGACCTCCACAGCTTTGGCTTCTGCTTCAGTTGGCCAGCCCTTGCCCAACAGGCACATGAAGCCTATGACAACCTTGGTGTAGCCCAGTTAGGCCTCTGGACAATGTCTCACAGATAGTAATAATGAGGTGCTTCAGCATAGCTCCTTCAGCATGTCTCTATAGTTTCCCTTTTCTGTCTACACATCAGCAGCAACAGTGGAGCCCCAAACAGTACATTCCTTCCATACTAGGAAGTGTACAACCATCAGAATTTGTCCTATGAGAGGACCCTGGCCTCTCCTTCTGGCAACAGTCAAGGCCACCAGTGTGTCCATAGAAGCTGCTACAGCAAGTTCAAATTCAAGTTTACAGGAGTCTGAATGAACCTGAAAGCAAAGATCTAGTGTAGACACTCAAACTTCATGTGGTAAGCAGCAGAGACAATAATAAAAATTTTTTTTGAAATGTCAAGTGGTGCTCACTATACTTTGCATGGAGTATGAAGACAATAAATTCTATGAAACCTACTAGGAGGCCTACAAGGTCCTGGATACAAACTACTGCCAGGAGAATCTAAAAGAAAAACTCATGCTGCTGTGCATGCTCCCAGGGCCAAGAAGACTACATGTAGTGGAAGATAGAGATATGCAGATTACCACAGAAGTCTCCTAATGTGTTCGACTTAAGTGGATTATCTATTGTTTCCAAAGCCTTCAACAATTGCCTCTAAAATAACCATGAAGCTTGAGCTTTAAAAGACAGCCAGGACCCACGAGGGAGACGAGGACAGGTAGCTGGCCTTACTTAGCTGCCAGGCCAACAACTCTACCCCACCTGGGAGAAACTGCAGAGACTGGATTGGTGTGTTTTCTCTAAGGCACTTCTTCTCTCCCATTCCAATGACTTTCTGTGTCTTGTCTTCTGGTTTTCTAGGGGAGGAGATATGGTTCTACTGAAATAAAGACAATAGAAATGTACATATCTCTCTCTCTCATCTTATTTGCTCATACTATATATTAGCATTTCTTTAAGCCAACTAGATTAAACCATTCTTTGTAATAGACTATATGTTACATAGTAAAAGCATTCACATCATGCCCTCTGGTACAAAAGAGAAAATTATAGATATAAAAATCTCTGGCCCTGATGGTTTAAATTTAAAATTATTTAAAATCAAGGATGACATGAAAAGGCAAGAAAATACTGAGCTTACTTCTACAAAGAAAAAGTAATAAAAATAAAAAATAAATAAATAAAATTTAAGAAATTTTTTTCTTCTAGAATAAATATTAGTCAACAAAGCCAAATGATCTTATGACCATAACTGTTTTCTAGGCAAACACTATAAAGTGCTAAGGTGAACATATCTAACCTGTTGTAATAAGGCTGTTTAGTAATAAGAGGCTCTGGGTTCTAAAGGTCTAGGATGGATTAAATATTTTATCTTCTAAAGAAATATAATTAGATAGGACGAGTGAAAGAATTGGCTTTATTTGATATTTGACTTACTTTCTCTGCCATTTCGATGAGTCAACTTTTGGAGTTGATTTTTAATTCATCTGCTGTTGTAGCACTAGAATCTTGAATTATGAACAAAAAAGAGTCACTTTATTTAGGAGAAGTAAATATTTCATGAGCTATGAACTCAGGATTTAGAAATCATTCTAACTTGCTGAAAGCAAATAGACACAGCATAGAGTCAAGCGAGAAGCAAATGGCAGAAATACCTGTGTGAGTCCAGTCACTGGGTATACAGTGTGTTGCTGATATGTGGCTGGCCTCATGTTATCTTCCTGTTTCTCCCTCGACTTTTACTAGGACTCCCCCAACCACTGCACCTCCAAATCTGCCTCAACAGATCAAGCAATTTCTTTATTCTTTTCCTTTATTCATTTAACACATATTTACTGAGTGGTTACCAAGTACTGTGCTCATCTATGGAGATATGATATTTAAAATAATTTATAATAGACAAACATATAAAGAAATGTTTTTCTGGGCTAAGTGCAACTTTAGGGTATCTACTGATAGATGTTGGGATAGAGAAAATTATATAATTAATTGTGGGTGAAATAATAGGTGGATGAGTAGAAATATGAGCTGCAAATATATAAGAAACCACATTCTTGGAAGAAAGGTAAAGTAAAATCACAGAGTATGGCAAATTCTATGAGATAGATAATGGCAAATATTTGGGTATGACATGGGGTATGACATGTAGCAAAAGTGGTGGGAGATGACATAGAAAGATAAGTTGAGATCAGTTTCTGAAGAACACTGAAAAGTGGAAGAGCTTGGTCTTTATTCTGGAGGCAACTTGTTAATGTCTGTGATCAGATAAAGTGTGTATTCTAGAATGATCACCCCAGTTGCAGGATGGAGAATTTGTATTAAAAATACCTGATGCCTTTCACAAAGATGGTGCTGAAAGTGAAGAAGGAAGTCCCTGCCCCTTCCAAAGCCAAAGAAAGGCATCCACAGACACAAAATAAAAATAAAAAATAAAAATAAAAGGAAGATAAGAATGTCACCCACCTTCTGTTAGCTCAAGACACTGTGGCTCCAAAGACAACTCAAATATCCTCAGAAGGGCACCCCCAGGAGAAACAAGTTTGACCACTATGCCATCATCAAGTTCCCCCTGACTACAGAGTCAGCGGTGAAGGAGATAGAAGACAACAATACACTTGTGTTCATTGTAGATGTCAAAGTCAACCAGATTTGATCAAATGGGCTGTGAAGAAGCTCTATGACATTGAAGTGGCCAAAGTCAACACCCTGATCAAGCTTCTTTCCCCACACTCTTTAATTCCCACCCCCACTTCCACCACTGACCTATGGATGTTGCTGGTTTCCCTTAAGAACTGGATCTCTGAAGGCGGGGGTGTCTCCTCTCACACTCTCAGGCCCCAGGGCTTGGCACCCCCGGGGCACCCTGAGGGCCTGGCACACCTGGGGTATGGTCCGTGGCTAAACCTGGGGCGCGAACCCACAGCCTTCTGCATGTAAAGCAGATGTGCTAACCATTACAGAATGGAGCTACTTCCTGATCAAGCTACTAATGGAGAGAGGAAAGCACATGTTTGAATGGCTCCCAACTATGATGCTTTGGATGTTGCCAACAAAATTAGGATCATCTAAATTGAGTCCAGCTGGCTAATTATAAATATAAAAAAATTTTCACTTTAAAAAAAAGATACCTGATTTAAAATTTTTCCACAACATGTAGAAAGACATTTTTTGAAACAACAGGTTTTGCTAATACATATCAATTACCAAGGTTGTTGCTCTCAAAAGAAACACATTTTTTGTAGAATTACTGGTGAGTACAATTCTAACTATGCAATAGGCTATCGAAAAGTGAGATTACTTCTGCACACTCTACAATTAAAGCAAGAGGTAATGTGGTGAGTAAGGACATCTGAATGTCTGATTTTCTTTTGATCTTCAGTGGTGATACTCACTGGTAGACAATGGTGCTGAACTAAAACTGTTTCTCAACTAAAACTAAATTATTCTTATAGGAGGTATAAGTTAGAGTGTCGGCCCTATCCCAGTACCTTCTTTGGTGAACTTCCCCTCTTACAGCCCCTGTATATCTGATACAATAAGGAACCTATCCCCAAATCGTGATCCCAGATAACTGGACAAATGATAGACACATGACCTAGGGGACAATCAAGCCAGTAAACTGGCCTAGTAGACCTATTTTCTGACTTGGTAAGATACTCTACCTTGCCACTCAATTCATGATCTGTGGACCAGCATCTTTGGGAGCTTGTTAGAAATGCAAAATCTCAGGCTTTATCCAAGACCTCCTGAATCAATCTGCATTTTATCAAGATTCCCAGATAATTCATATTTATATTAAATTTCAAAAGTACAACTCTAGACAAGCTTATTTGACTATCTTGAGAAGTTAAGAAACATTGAAAACATGTGAGCTATTAGCAGACTATAAAGAAAGAGACACATACAAAGTATAACTGTGTTCGTGTTCATGGCCAATTACTTCAATAGAAACCCTGTGACTGCTGCTACTGAGGTACCAGTAGCTACCCAAAGTCTAAACTCTCCTTCCAGTTCCAAGTACTTAGATTCCTCTTGTAATGTTTCTGTTCTTAGATTTCCATGCAAGTCATATCTTTCATATGGATATTTATAATGAACTTTCCTACTCTTTGAACCAGTTTATTTCCCATAACAAAAGCTGCATTAATAAATAAATAAATAAACAAGTAAATACATACATACATACATACATACATACATACATACATACATACATAAAACACTTTGTAGTAGCAATCATTGAGGAGCTAACTGAGCAAATCTTCAAAATAATGCAGTAATTCTAGGAAGAGCAACAATTTCTCTTGTGCATAAAATTGGTGGCAATTCATTTCCCCAGCCAGAGCTGGTCAGGGAGGTTAAAGCAGATCACTCCCATTTAAATCAAGTGCATTGATCTTCTTAGGCTAGCTGGGCGGCATTCTTTGTTCAGAAAAAGGATCATTTATTCATGCCTTGAAAGAAAGTAAGAGCCATGTCAAGAAGATTGTCCTCCCCTTTACAGGCAGAATGGAACTCTTTTCTGGTGCTTCTTTATGGAGGAGAAGAGAAAGGTTTAATGTAGATATTATGATTTTAAATTCAGGAAGTTAGACTTTTTCCCAAGACCCTTGCCAGGAGAGTCTGTCTCTTTATTGACATTTTCTTTTTTGTTTGTATAAACTTCTTTGAAAAAAGTAGTATACATCATGGGTATTCTGTCCTATCTCATTGAAAATATCTGACCTTGAACAAGTTATTTAAACTTTATCCTTCTTCTTTTTTTGTTTCAATATTTTTTAATAGTGGAATTTTTTGTTCAAAGAAAATATTGCATTTTAAATAAATATAAGAGTTGGTAGTCTGTTTGAATTAACTATGTGGTGATGAAGATGCTGGGTGATCTGAGGAACTGACTTTTCAAATACTTTAACTAAATGCAGGGTTTCATGAAGAATAGTTGAAAGTTAGATTTCTATATAACTTGAGACATCATATATTCATCTCGACAATTATTTATAGAGTGCCTGAACTCCTATCAGTAATATGTCAAAAATAGAAAGATCTGGAAGAGTACTACATGGTATGTGCTGCTAATTGATTTTTGAATTAGTGTTATTGAAGCAGAAATCTCTCACTTACCTCTGCCTAATCAAAGTGCGGGGAACTTCACTTGCCTCATAATGGTTGAGAAGAAGAGAAGGAAATTCTATTTGACCTAGACTGTTAAGAATTAGTAGGGAATTTTATATGAAATAAGTGAGTAAAGAATTCTCCAAGCAAGGAAAAATATAGGTAGGTAAAGCCACAGTGCTATGAGTGAGTGGCTTCAAAAACATCACATAGTCTGATAAGATTGGAGGTTATTTTATGAGGGAAAGATAGAGTAGTAGAAAAAAACTAAAAATGCTAGTTTGGAGCCAATTTGTGAAGTGCTTCACTTTCATGAAGCTCTGTCTCTTTTGGCAACAAATGTTTAATAAAAGAAAATAAAATGACTACAAGTTTATGTTAGAAAAATCTCTGTGGCGACTGGGACAAAAAAATGTTTGGTGGATTGTCTATTTTTGCTCCTGCAGGTACACAAACCATTCTGCCATCCTGCTCTCTATTTTCTAGGCATCTGACCTGGATAGGTTACATAAATGTGCTGCCATGACCTTTAACTTCTGGTAAGGATACATTGATGGAAGGCACCAGTAGGAGACTGGAAGGGTGGAAGAGAATGCTGTCGGGCTGTACTTTACCTTCCAGTTTTCTTCCTTCTGGGTCACCACTGGTGAGCTGCATCCCTATACCGAAGGCTCCCGCTCCTGCTGCGTAGCTTTCTACAGGTTCTGATTTCTTTCTTTTTTCTTTCCTCTTCTTTTAAAAATTTATTATTTATATCAGCATGGATGAGGCATTTTAATTTTATTCAATGGAATTATAATCTGCTACATTATATTTATTTTCAAGTCATATTTTCAGAGTCTTGGCCATCGAGGATCCTTAAAGCTGTCTCTATTGTCTTCTTAACATGTCCCACCATTCTTTGAGTCCTTTCTTACTTTGAGGCTCATCACAATATTCTAGGCTCTTCTATTTTTAGTGCCCCAGCCCTAGAATTGACCATTTCTCCATGGAGATCTAGTTCTCGTAGTGATCCAAAGTGTGCTTATTGCTGTTGTGGTGCTATCCCTAGGCCCTCTGAGCAAACAGATCTAGGGAAGGTCTACCAGTTTATGTTGATTACTCCACATCTAATCTAAGACCAAAAGACTTTTTCTAGTCTTCCCCTATTCATATGTTTAATTCTCTTCTCCAATCATCAGAAAACTGGTTGCCATTATTCTTAGTATATATTTATTTATTTGTCCAATCTTAGAATATATAGAAATTAGTTTTAGAATTACTCATTTGTATTACTAAAAAAAAAAACCTCCTCAGGTTTAGAGAATGAGAGTAGGCCTCTGCTGTCACTAGCCCTGGGATATTGTATCATTTCTTATTGGCTTCCCTAAAACTCTAAAACACCTTTGCTAACAGTCTTTTTTATTGAACACTCTTTAAGAATCCAATTTGATTCCACCAACCGCTCTGTACTAGGACAACAATTGATAAAATGTGCTAGAATGAGTGCTTACAAGGAAAGGGTTTAGAATATGTAGCAAGAGTCAATCTGTCTGGGCTTTCTCTATCTGCAGACACTGAGCACTGTGTCAGCACCAATGGTCAGTCACTGACTTAACCATGAACAAAACTGTAGTGAGCCATACAAGAAGCAATTTTATATTATGAATATATTTAGACAAAGATCTAGGGAAAGGCATATACCTTTTACATACTTTAGAGAAATAAATGCATAGTGGTTTAAATCAGCTAGTTATTCCCACTCTAATTAATTACATTCTATTATTTTTGCTGCTCTACTTGTGGGCCACATGGCAGTTCTTCCATAGCTACCTTTTGTTGTCAAGATTTACGAAGAAACACAGAATATTTCTGCAAAAAAACCATGTCACATGTGGCATAAAGACATTTTGGGCTGGTATAATAATGTGATTTATAATAAAAAAAAGTACATATTTTTTGTCTTTGTCTCATTTCAGGTATATGGCTCTTAAAAGTCTTTGAATTTCCTGTTACGAGAGTAGTAAAGGTGTGTTGGTTGTCAATGGAGCCAATCATTTGATTAGAATTGAAACTTTCAGTCTCACCTTCCTCTCATCTCACCTCTTGGGAGGTGAGAAGGCTGGAAATTAAGTTCAATCACCAATGACCAAAGATTTAATCAAGTATGTTTGTGTGAGGAAATTTTCATTAAAACCCAAAGGACAGGGTTCTGAGAGCTTCAAGGTTGGTGAACACGTGGAAATATAAAGAGAGAGGCCCTTGAATGGGTGTGAAAACTACGCAACCTTTTCCCATATTTTGCACCTAGTATCTCTTCATCTGGCTGTTGGTTCATATCTTTTAATATTTTTTTTGCAAAAAACCAGTAATCTAGTGAGTAAATTGGTTTCCTGAGTTCTGTGAGCTGTCTAGCAAATTAATTGAATCCAGGAACAGTGTTACAGGAACCTCTGATTTATAGCCAGTTGGTCAGAAGGACAGGTAACAACCTAGATTTGTGATCGGTGTCTGAAGTGAAGGGCAGTCTTATGAGCCCTTAACCTGTGAAATCTGATGCTATCTTCCAGTAGAAAGTGTCAGAATTGGTTGAATTGCAGGACACCCCACTAGTATTGGAGAATTGCTTGGTGGTGTAGGGAAAAAACACACACACAGACACACACTTTGGAACTGGGTGCAGAATTGTAGCTGGAAAACCTAAAATTTATCTAGTATCAATTTGAATATGTACATTAACCATCTTGAGCATTCATAGACATATCTGGAAAAAAAAGAAGTTAGAGCCGAGATCTCAGGGCTGAGAAAAAGTTAACTAGTTGAGTAATTAAAGTTTGTAATAACCAGGTGCCATGATTTTACATATATTTGATTTTGCAATAATTAAAAATAATATATAATGATGGCACTGGGAAACATGGAATTCCTCAGCCCTAGCAAATAATTTAAAGTGGTATTGTTTCTTAAAAAAAATGTGATTATTTTACATGGCATTTGGTGTAAATTGGATGTACTATTTGAATCAGAACCAAATTCTGTGATTTATTCTAAAAAAAATCATGAGAAATGACCAAAGAGAATTGTATTAAATAATTTTCATCACATTACTTTTAATAATTAAGTCTTAAAAACTTGTAAAATATTCAACATTGATTTTCTAAATCTATTTCAATAAAGCTCTTATAAAGTTGTACTTTGTTTCAATAAGTAATGGTGGACAATTAATTATAACACCTTAAAAGAATAAAGCAGAACATGAAATTGGAAATTTAACTATTAATTCATATTAAGAACATTAAGAATTATAAACCCAATCCATTAGAGTTTAAAAAGTAATGTTATAAAATTTAAATGAATGAAAATAAATTGGTCAGTTGGGAGGGTGCTAGTAAACCAAATTATTATTTTAAAACACAGGTAATAATGGGAAAGAATAAAAATTTTATCTATGTTTTTCTACTAAAAAATATGCCAATAGATAACCAAATAAAAGTGTGGGGGGGGGGGGGGGGGAGGTTGTTTACAGAAACATTCCAGGCAATACATGAAGCAAAATAACAAAATTGGATTATCATTATTTTGCCACACTTAATGAATTATTAGTGGATCTAAGCATTGTTTTTTTAATGACCGCTAACAGCACAAAAAGAAAAATAACTAGACATTATGTATGCCTTGATGGAGGAATACAATACCATCTATTAATGTAAGTATTTTTACACTTTTAGAAATATTAAAACTGAGTCAGGTCAAATTTCTAGATGCAAGTATTAATTTAGAGAAAATACAGATGCAGAGGAACATTACAATCTCTACGGAAACTTATTTTCAAAAAAAATTGCAAGAGAAGGAAAAGTATTACAAGATTACAAGAGGTTTAAGAACTCTATCAACCAATTGAAAAATGTCATTTTCATTATTTAGATTCAGTGAGGAGAAAGAAAGGTGGTTGCAGTCAGGCTCCCTCCTAACACCCTGAGCAACTTCCCAATGAAAGTGAGTCAGCACCTTTTAAGTAATCACGTGCCTGATACGCATGAGCAGGCTTCCATTATCTGGCAGTGTACCACTATTGTTTAACCTGTGTGTAAAAGGTACTGCTGCCCTGTGAGGCTGGCTGTTCTTTTGGTGGAATAAAAGAGGTTCCGAGGCTCATATCCCTTACCTCGGAACCTCAAACCTGCAGTAACACACTTGGCGTAGTCACGAGCAGGATTCTCAGATAAGGGAGCCATATGCTACACCAGAGGATGAGGGGAACATGTGGCCCACACAGAGCATGTGGCATCCCGTGGCAGCAGTATATATATGACTTGGACTCCTCCTGAGCCCTGACAGGCAGTTGATGGGTCCCCAATAAGTACTGAGAAGGCACTCCGCTCCCTGGAGGAGCAGTTGCTGGAAAAAGCACAAGCTACGGCCAGTCAAGTAGGTTGGGTGCTCTTAATGGCTTTGAAGCAGAACATGGACGAAGCTCTAGCAGAGAACATGCCTGTATAGAAGCTTTGGCAAAAGGCAGATGCCTTGGACGCAAGGGTGCAACAACTGGAAGCTGAGCTCCAAAGAAGTCCACGCTTGGAACTGTCCTCAGAGGCAGGGGAAGACGTCCTAGAAAAAGTCCACCCACAGGTATGACCCATAGTACACCAAAAGATAAAACATGTACAACCCTTGAGTCCAGGTGGGGTGAAAGTTGGCGGCCCCATGTGACAGAATTCACCACATATACCCCGTATGCACCCGCGGAATTGCAGCATTTGGGGAAACAATGTTGGCGATGACCTAGTGAACCATTGCTAGCCTGGTTGCTGAGCCTCTAAGAAGAGAGAGCCTACAGTATCTCATGCTCCCCTGAGGAGATGGAAAAATTGGCATCCGTAAACATACAGCTGTCATTACAACAGTGTCTACAGAACAGTCACGCTTGGCTCAAGGTCAGGGGAACCATACCCTGGTGGGATGGCTTACTGCCACTGTGTGGACAGTTTGGAATAGCACAGGAGAACTTCCAGACCATTTGAGTAAATGGCAAACATGCTGTACTAGTGCAGATTACTCATGAACTGGGCATGTGATGAACTATGACCAAGATAGACCAAGAGCCTAATGCAGTGTTATTTGAATTGTGGCAGCAATTGAAACCTGAACAATTCCAGTATGGGCAGAAACATCCCACTGAGAGAACTAGGCTTGTGCCCTTGAAGAACTTTTTGAAATCCCAGGTCCCTCTGTTGACCCTATATGATTAAGTAGAAGGCTGAGGTGCTCATTTGGAGGAGGTAGGCGGAGACTGGACACCGCATGTGTAATTGGCACTCGACTAGTTACCAAAGACTCCTAGCACTGGTAGATACTGGGTCCAACTGCAGTCTTATCTGTGGAAATCCAGACAGATTCCCTGGACCAACCGCCTTTATAGACAGTTATGGGGGAAAGACTATTAAGACCACAGCTGTGACTTTACCTTTTGGAATAGGTTGTTTACTCCTGTGTTCATATAAAGTATATGTTTCTATGGTGCCAGAATACATCCTAAAGGTGGATATATTGCAAGGGCTCAATCCGCAGACCTCTGCTTGTGAATTCTGTCCATGAATCTGGGAGGTAAAGACTACAGTGTGGGGATATACTCATCACCTGCCCCAGAGATGCCAGATACAAGGTGCATTGTCAACATTAAGTCAAGTGGGTATTTATAGGGGTGCAACCACCTACTGACCATGTTTGGTATGATACAGGCATAGGCCAAAGCAGCCAATGAGCTGAACTTCTGCCTGCGTGAATGGTTATAGCCCATGAAGATGGTCCATTGCCTACTTGTACTGACAGTTGGGCAGTGTTCAAAGACCATAACATTATGGTTGCCTCCGTGAAAATGGCAAAACTGGTTAGTGGTCCACAAGCCCTTATGGGGACAAGCCATGTGGCAAGACCGATGGGAGATAGGGCAAGAAAAGGACATAACCATTCATCATGTTACGGGTCATGTCCCCTTGGCAACTCCAGGAAATGATGAGGTGGATGCGATCTCATGTGTGCGATGGCTAGGAAAGGCTCCTGCCACTGATGTGGCACACTGGCTCCACAGATGGCTGCAGTACATGGATGCCAAAACATGTGGACAGTGAAGCAACAATGGAACCTTCCCCTGAAGTGGGAAGATGTCACAGATGCCTGTGCCAAGTGTCCGGTAGGCAGCCAGGATATGCCATGTCGTTGCTGCATGAAACAGGAGTATATGCAAACGTCAAGGGGAAGGGTCACAATGACCATGTGGCAGATAGATTACACAGTACTTCTTCCAAAAGCTCAAAAGGCATGTTACGCCCTTACAGCAATAGACATGGCTATCGGGTTATTGTTTGCATTGCCCTATGTGGCTGCAGACCAAAAACATGCTATTCAAGCTCTCAAATGCTTATGTGCCTTTTATGATAGACTGTTAGTAGTGGAATGTGACCAAGGGACCCATTTTACTGAGCATGAGGTCCAAACGTGGGCCAAGCAAATGGACATTCAATGGAAATGATGCACACTGTATAATCCCCAGGCAATGGGCATGATTGAATGGTACAATGGGCTGTTGAAACACTGCCTATGAGTAACCGCCTGTGAGATATGTTCTGGGGCCTGAAAGAGTGGAAGGTCCCTCCTGGATAGAGCTGCCATTACATAGAGCCGCATCTCCAGTTCAATTACAGGTCACTACCACTGAAACTCTGTTGAAACCTGGTCATGGATTCAATGGTAACATATTCCTACCTGCCCCTACTTGTCTGAAAATGGGAGAAACAGTCCGATGGACTTGGCCATGGAAAATACAGGTCCTGCATGTCAGTGGGTAGGCCTAATAGTCCCATGGGGCAAGGGGCTAGAGGTAAACGTACAGGTTATTTTTGGGATAATGGCTGACTGGCCACCACAAATAACTGTGAGATATCCTGCAGGAGAGACGGGTGAAGAAGAATGTACCATGCTAAAGAGAACCATTGTGTTGTCACTTTGGCCTATCATGAGTTCTCCCATATTGTGTCATATTTATACCATGGGTCCAATGCCATAAGGGGAATGGGTATGGTACTGACGGCTAGGCCATTCCCCCTCTGCAGCAATAATTTTATCACAAAATAGGACTCTAGCATGTATGTTGCCTGATGGAAAAGACTTACTTGTGTTGGTACTATTGTCCTCTCTTCCTTTCCAACCTTAGGCTGCTTTATACAAATACTGTGGTTGATTGGGCACATACCTATGCCAAGATCATGAATGTCTCACACTGTTGGATCTGCACAAAGTTTCCTATCAGTGCCTCTGCAGGATTTCTTTGGCATATACACGCAGCTGACATCACAGCATGGGAGCGCCTGACCCACTGGGGACCCTAGTCACCTGACTAGACTGTCATCCACCAAGTAGATACACAAAGAAGAACTCAGCACGAGCTGGACCAAACTCTTACTGGGGTACTTTGTACATGATGGATAGTCATGGCTCACTAGTGAAGGGGTGGAGGTGACTGGGGATGTGCCTCATTGTATTGAAGGAAACATGGGGTCTCGACTGTTAGGGTGCGTGCCATGTTCCCTATGCCAAAATGTAACTACTATCTCATCCACCACGCACTGGACAGGACAAAAGTACACTGGCACCCACCCAACTATGATTTTGCCCCCAGGAAGCCTATGAGTATGTGGGGCTCACAGATGGCCCTATATTCCCTCAAATTGGATAGGCTGCTATACTTTGGGATTCTCATATTTTCCAGCAACTGTGTGGCAGGCACTCCCACAGCACCCCACAAATTAGAATGCATTTATTTGCAATATGTCCCTACCAAACAGACCCCATGGTTGTATTACCCCTTAGCCATCTTCCCGCCTGCGGCAGGTGATGTGGTAGTTGAAACTCAAGTGACAACTTTGGCAGAACATACTGCTCGAGCCTTGAATTACACTCATAAAGCTCTTAGTCTGGTAACTGATGAAGCAGATCAAATTAGAAAATCGTATGGTTTTGGACATCTTAACTGCTGCCCAAGGGGGGACTTGTGCCGTTTTCCACACTAAACTTTGTATTTACAGCCCGGACTACAGGCACAACATCTCACAATCTTTGGCAGGTCTCTCCCAAGAAATACAGGAAGTCCAGCAACTCACTGAGATCCTTGGCAGGAATGGTGAGCAAGCCTAATGTCCATTTGGCGCTGTGTTTTAGCTTTCCTAGGAGGTGGAACCTGCTTTTTAGTGGCATGTTGTGGTTCCCTATACTATTGTTGTGGCATATAGGTGCAGAGCTCTGCCCTCCTGCCAGATAACTTGCCATGCTATGTAGGTGTAAGGTTGGAACGCTAAAGGGGTGGAGTGTTCAGAAAAAGAAAGAGATGGCCATAGTCAGGCTCACTCCTGACAATCCTTAGCAGCTAATTTCTGAGCGAAAGTGAGTCAGCACTTCTCCCCCTTATGTAACCATGTGCCCGCTACGCATGAGAGAGTCTGGCAGTGTGCCACTATTGTTTAACCTGTGTATAAAAGGCATTGCTCTCCTGCGAAGATGACTGCGCCCTTGCTGGAATAGAGAGCTACGTCACAGTTGCCTACGGCTCCTCGCCTTTTCTTCCAACTGCCCAAGCCTCATACCCCTTACCTTGGAACCTTGAACCTGCAGTAACACAGAATCTGATTCCAACTATTAAAAAGTTATGACATAGGTCGATTGGACAAATTGTCTATATATTTGATGACAAAAGAATTATCTTTTATTTTTACTTTGAACCACGATCTGGGATTATGTTTAAAAAGAATTCTTATATTTTACTAAAGTAAGTAAAGATAAAATATGATATCTGGAATTTGCTTTAAAATAATTTTGTAGAAGAATACATAGGTAAGAGTTTAGAAAAACAAAACTGGCCATGAGTTGGTAATTGTAGAACTAGGTGATGGTAATGGTAACATGAAGTTTTATTAGACTACTATGTTTAATTTTGTATGTAATTAGAATTTTCTATAATAAAACAAAAATAAATAAACAACAAATGTACAAAGCAAATATAATTTAGAATACTAATTCAACAGAGGCAGTAAAAAAATGAAAAGCAGATCATGTTTTCTTCAAAATGAACAAACATTTCTTTTTGTAATCTACATGTTTAAAAAGAAATCATCTCATTCTGGAATTTCTAGCAGCCAAAACTTCACTGGCATTTTCTTTTCTGCCGTTCCTCTAACAGAAATCTAGGCAAACCAAGAATCTCAGAAAATTATTATGGTATTTATTATGACCAGTTTCAAGTATCATGTTGGGAGTCTTCTGCCTTCCATCATAATTCCTAATTGGTTAGTGTTAATATACACAGAGGCCATCAAATTATGATATTAAAATATTAACCAACCAATTTATTGAATTTTTTTACAGGTTTTCTAAGAATTTTTCAATTGATTCTCTTAGTTTTCTAAGATACATATTACTAGCATCTGCACTAATGGAAACTTTATCATTTCCAGTAATGTATATTGTGGAGAGCAGGTTGTAAACCGACAAGTTCCTTGCAATCTGTGAGGCCAACCAAGGGTTTGCCTCACCTCCAGGAATCCTCCTAAGAGTAGTGAAGTAGGAACTGATCAGAGAACAATGCTGTGTTGAAGGTAATGCAAATGATTATAGCAGGGTGTGTAGAGTGGGGATAATCTACAGAAATGCAAATGATTATAGCAGGATGTATAGGTTGGGTAGAGATAATCTTATTTTAGCCAGCAAATGTATGCTCTTGTATAAAAGCAACTTGCAAAAATAAAATCGCTCTCTACTCCGTCATCAATGGATAGTGGGCCTCCTGATCCCAGCTTTCTGTTTTCTTTCTTTTCTCACTCTCCCACCGTTCCCACTCAGGTTTATTTTCCAGAGCCACTCTGGATGTGGCAGGATTTACCACTTGCTGGGTGCGGCAGTATATTTTCATTTCTTACATTTGTCTACTTGAAATGTTGATTGATTCCGGATCAATGTGAAATGTTATTGAAGACAATAGCCATTCTTTTTCGTTCTTCATAACTGGAGTTTGGTTTCAGAGAGTATATCATCTATAATTTAAAATTTTTAATCTTTTGTTGAGGTATAATTGACATATAACAGTATATTAGTTTCAGGTGTACAATATAATGGTTCAATATTTATATGTGTATTGCAAAATGTTCATCGCAATAAGTCTATTTAAACTCTGAGCCACCATACATAGTTATGAAAAAATGTTTTTTCCTTGTGTTGAGAACTTTTAAGATCTACTCTTTTAACAACTTTCTAATAGGCAATACAATAATATTAACTGTTATTTTAAATAAGATTGATATTTTTAAAATAATACTTAATGTATAATTTTAATATTATTTAAAGGACATATAAAATTTTCTAATTTTGCAAGTGGTTTACACTTAAATAAGAAGAGAATGATAACTTTTATGAAATGACTTTTTCCCAAAAATATTATAAATCAATTCAAACATTTTAAGTAATATATGTAAATCATAAAAATCATCATCATGATAATAAAAACAAACACTCAACTATCAACCACCCAATTAAGAAATACGGTCTCTTCAAAGTCCACTCAAATACCTTTTTATTACCTATATGGTATTTTTTGTTTTGCACTCTTTTGTAATTATACATTTTCTGCTCTTAACTGAAAGATATAACAAAATGAGCAACATGCAATTTTACCACCTAGCAATGAACACTCAATCTTTTGTGCATTTCCAATGTTTTAGTATATGTGCATATGTTTATGTATTTACAAAATACAGTCGTACTATTATAAAAGGGTTTTAAAAATGTTTATGTTTACCCTTAACCTTTGTGCATTTCCGATGTTTAGTATATGTACATAAGTTTATGTGTTTACGAAATATAATTGTACTATTCTAGCTTGGGATTTAAAATATTATAAATGTTTTGTTGTTAAAAATATTATTGAATGTTAATTATCTGTGAGCATTTCTTATTATTTCCTTACAAAAGGTTTTAGATGGTGAAAATAGTGGATTAATGAGTACAATTTTTTTAGTTATTATGCATTACTAAATAGCTTTTCATAAAGGTGGAACCAGCTTACGTTGTAACAATAATATATTTTGCAATTCATTGTATGCTAATTTTACATATAACATACACTCTTTAAGTGTTCATAATTGATGTATTTAATGATTTTAAAAATACTAATTTAAAACATTCATACTACTTCCTCAGACAATAGACAAATTCCTATTTGTTTTCCTTTGTTTGTTGTTCTGCATTTTTATTCAACATTTTTTCAATTCAGTTGATAAATGTTGTCATTTTCTTATTAAAGATTAAGCAGTACAAACTAAACTGAAAAATCAATTAAAGTCTTTATGCTTTCAAGTTCTGTGTGAAATGGTACATTCTTGATGCTGTGTTAGTAGTTATGTTTGACAGATATATTTTAGGTCAGGCTTTAAAAAGTTAACTAAAATTTTACAAGAGACATGAAACCAAGTATACTCTACTTTCGCAGTATGTCTGTACTATAAATCGTACTTGTCTATGTTAAAATATCATCCCACCATTTTTTTTTCTTACATCAGACATGTTGAGAACAAAGTTAAAATAACAGATATTTATTAGTCTGGCTGTTCTAGTTAATGGGGCTTAGAGTCTGGTGCATTTCTAGTTTCAACTGCCAGTTTTCAAGCAAGTGATGCTGCTGAAAAAGGGTAGCTTTGGTGAGGAAGAAGGGAGAGAGGCAATATAATTTGGGGAAATGTACGGATTTAATGGAGAATATTTTTAGAGCTGAAAGAGAAATGTCTTCACAGCTTCTTTTAAGCTTCTCTTAAATTGATTCCATAACCACCTTTCTTATTAAATGTGGCCTGAGGAATTTAAGAAATATCAGCCCACCCAGTGATGCAGAACAGGCTTTCAAAGAATTGAGAGTATAAGTTTATTTGGCAAGGAAATTTGGACAGGAAAATGGATAAAATTATTCTTTAAAAGGTTCTTTTGACCTCATATTTTAAAATTTTATCGTACCGATATTTTTTTTGAATTGCTGCTAGACACTCTATAGTTTAAAAATGCAAATTACATTGAATGCCTTATATGAAAAAAAGAGTTTTTTGTTTTTGTTTTTGTTTTAAAGAAAACAACTTAATTTACCTTTTGAGCACAGCTCGTATCTGGAGATTCTCCATAATTCAGGGATCTGGAGTCTTACTTCCACATCCTACCATAAACATTTCACCATGGCCCGTGAGACCTCAGCAATATATGCTGACCTGGATCAATTGGTCCTCTTAACCTGGGCTCAATTCTCCCATGTTTGGCAGGCCTTTGGGCCAAGTTTCTGCATATTTTCCATGGCTGCATTACACAACCTCTATTCCTTTTCTTCTACCCATTTCTATTTTCCTAACCTGAATTTACATTTTTAATAATTATTCTCAACAGTTGTTAGGTTTAGCTTAACATGAATCACTGATTTTTTACCCTCTTGGGCACACATGAAGATTCTATGCTTAAATAATTAATAAGAAGAATTGCGAGAACAGCACTTTTCGGCTCCTATGTTGTTCTGGAGGTTTTTACCTTCCTCAGCGCATATGTAACCATAATCCTTGTTGGTCAGTGCAGGAGTATATGCAGTACCCTACAGTTCATGAACCTTAGATGCCTCTTATGCAAGGACCACCGTACCTCTCTTTTCTAGTCAGGATTAACCTGACTTTTTTAACCTCAATATTTCTGTCTCTTTCCACCTCCCTGCCCTTATATAATTTCATGAAAGAACTGGGATTTAATAAAGAAAAGGCAGGAAGGGTTTTACCTTCAATCAACTTTTTGTTTTATACTGCATCACAAACCTTCTCTAAATATATATCTTGGATTTAGAGATAAAAAGGGAGATATGAAGGAATCTAAGAAACACTAGGTAGGCATTTGGGTAAATGAGTTGTAAAAATGAGTAATCAAATCTCTTCCTTTTCTTGACATTTAATTTAATTCCATTTGTGTGCACCTTTACTTCAGACGTTTAGATAATTTTACACAAGGATTTTCAAAAGGCCTCAACAAGACTCGGCAATAACTGGAACTTTTCTTAGATGATTTAACTTTAGAAGCCAATATACTCAATGTATGCAAAATATCTTTTTTTTTTTTTCTGAAGATATGTTAACAACACACCGAAATTTTATATTCAACACATAACAGTTGGGCAGCAACAGAATTGGATGAGGTTGCATATATCTGAGTATGTTTTGTAAAACCACTTCCCTAGTAACTTATAACTGAACTGAGCTGCTAGTGTTTCAGTAGTGTTTTTCAACACACAGAGTTGCAATTTTAAAAGGATTAAAATCCTAAGCCTAACAAACAATCTTTGCAAAATTCCATTTGTAATTATTTTATGAAAAAGTATTAAAAGTACATGACTTTTGGAGGCAAATACAAAACAGTAGAAACAATAGAGCCTGAGTCTTTCTAGAATCTAGAGGATCATTTTTAGTTTCTTTTAGAGAATGAGAGTGAAAATTATATTTGGAGCCAATGAGATATAAAGGAAGGTGCTCATCTACATTTTATGTACTCAGTCAGACATTAAATAAATACATGCAGGCATTGTTTAAACACTAAGTTTCTATATAAATAATAACTACTTTTATTACCCCTAATTCCTAAGATATTTAGGAACTACATCCAGCCTCCACACAATCAAACATAAGGGTAAGGTGGAGATTTTTCTCCCAGTATTGTGGATAGTTCAGTGTTTAATCACTACCTATATGTATTTAATCTCTGATCAAGTATATAAAATAGGGATTTTATTATCTGAATTTTAAAAATGAATAAAATTATATAAATTTAAAACTTAAAAGAGATATATAACCAATATCATGAAATGTTACTTTAAAGTAACATATTGAATTCTCTGTTATAATAAATCTGAATTACGTGGAATATCTTTCTTCCTCCCTCGAACAACTAGTAAAACCATAGCAAAAAGCTTTCATTGATTGCTTATTATAGGCAATAATTTTCATAGCATGAAAATACACTTTGCATTATATTATCTTTTTTAAAGCCTGCATGGAAGTCCTTGCCACAGTAATTAAAGAAGAAAAAGAAATAAAAGGCATCTAAATTGGAAAGGAAGAAGTAAAACTATTATTTGTAGATGACATGATGCTATATATAGAGAATCCTAAAGATGCCACCAAAAAATTATTAGAACTGCTGAATGAATTCTGTAAACTAGTAAGATCAAAATTAATATTCAGAAATTGGTTTCATTTTATACACCAATAATAAATTATCAAAAAAAAAAAGAATTAAGAAAACAATCCCACTTACAATTGGATCAAAAAAAATAAAAATTCCTAGAAATAAATTTAATCAAAGAGGTAAAAGACCTGAACTCAGAAAATTATGTCATTGAAGAAAGAAATTGAAGAAGATACAAATAAATGGAAGCATATACCGTTTTAATAGGTAAGAAGAATTAACATCATTAAAATATCCATACTAACCAAAGCAATCTATATATTTAATAAAATCCTTATCAAAATAGCAATGACATTTTTCACAGAACTAGAACAAATAATCCTAAAATTTGTATGGAACCATAAAAGACCCCAAATAACCATAGCAATCTTGAGAAAGAAGAACAATGTTGGGGGTATCACTCTATCTGATCTCAAACTATACTACAAGTCTATAATAATCAAAACAGCATGGTACTGGCATAAAAATAGACATATAGATCAATGGAACAAAATAGCCCAGAAATTAATCCATGCCTACATGGTCATTTAATCTATGACAAAGTAGGCAAAAATATACAATAAAGACAGTCAATTCGATATATGGTGTTGGGAAAACTGGATCACCTTCTTACACAATATATAAGAATAAACTAAAAAAGGATAAAAGACTTAAATGTAAGACTTGAAACCATAAAACTCCTAGAAGAAAACATGGGCAGCAAACTCTCTGACATTGCTCATAGTAATATTTTTCTGATATACTTTATCATACGAGGGAAACAAAAGAAAAAATAAACAAATGGGACTACATCAAATTAAAAAGTTTTTGCATTAACAAAACAAAAAGGCAGCTTACTGAATGGGAGAAGATATTTGTCTATGATATATCTGATCAGGGATTAATATCCAAAATTTATAAAGAACTTAAACAACTCGACACCAAAAAAACAAACAATTTAATTTTTTAAAAAATGAGCAGAAAACATGAATAGATATTTCTCTAACGAGGAAATACAGATGGCCAATAAATATATGTAAAAGAAGCCCAACGTCACTAGTCATCAGAGAAACGCAAATTAAAACCACAATGAGATATCACCTCCCACCTGTCAGAATAGCTATCATCAGTAAATAAACAAACAAGTGTTTGTGAAGATGTGGAGAAAAGGGAACTCATGCACCCTCATGTTGGTGGGATTGCAAATCAGCACAGCCACTATAGAAAATAATATGAAGTTTCCTAAAAACATTAAAAATCAAAGTTCCACATGACTCAGCAATATTACTTCTGGGCATTTAACCAAAGAAATCCAATTCAAAACACTAATTTGAAAAGATATATGTATTCCTATGTTTATTGCAGAATTATTTACAATAGCCAAGAAATGGAAGCAACCTAAATATCCATCAATAGACTTAATTTCTTTTTCTTTTTTTCTTTCTTTATGGCTAAAAAAGATGTGGGACATATATGCAGTGAAATATTACTCGACTATAAAATGGAATGAAATCTTACCATTTGTGATGACATGGGTGGATCTAGAGGATACTATGCTAAGTGAAATAAGTCAGAGAAAGACAAATACTATATGATTTCACTCATATATTGAATCTAAAAAACAAAATAAATAAATAAAACAGAAATAGACTCATAGATATAGATAACAAACTGATGATTGCTAGATGAGAAGGGGGTTGGGGAGCTGTGTAATAAAGGTGAAAGGATTAAAAAGTACAAATTGGTAGTTACAAAATAGTTATATGGATGTAAAATACAGCATAGCAAATATAGTCAATAGTATTGTAATAACTGTGCATGGTGCCAAGTGGGTACTAGACTTATTAGTCTGATCACTTCATAAATTATTAAAAAAATAATAAAATTAAGTAAAATAAAAATTAAAAACCCTGCATAAGCTACAGGTATCAAAATGTTTTTGCCTGAAGTAGAGCTACTGGGGAAAGATAATGCGATGGGATAGACCCAGGATTCATGCAGTTTCTCTTCTGTGCAAGGCAGTAGAGATTGAAGAAGTAGGTAGAGAACACCTTGAAAAAAACAGTATTAGTACACATTGCCTACTTTAGAAGGGTAAGGCACAAAGACAAACATGACTCAAATGTAGCAAATGGGAGAACTCTGAAATGAATGGCTGTACACTAATAAAAATGCATAATATCAAGAAAAAAATTGCTTCTAGAATTCCATGTATTAACTTATCAATTCAATAGATATTTATTAAGGCTTATGAACCTTACACCACTTTAGATTCTCTCATGGTCCTTTTGTATACCGAGTTGAATTTAAAAAAATATTACTTGCACGGAAAATGTATTTTAATACAAGATTGGAATTAAGTGAAAATAATATTATAAATAGAAGATTTTATAAATTTGACCTCAAAAGCAAAGGAAGTAAAAGCAAAAATAAATGAATGGGACTACCTCGAACTAAAAAGCTTCTGCACAGCAAAAGAAACCGTCAATAAGGTAAAGACACAACCATTCAAATGGGAAAATGTATTTGTAAGCAATGCCTCTGATAAGGGCCTAGTATCCAAAATATACAAAGAACTCATACAACTCAATGACAACAACAAAAAAAAAACGATCTAATCAAAATATGGGCAGAGGACCTGAACAGACACTTCTCCCTAGAGGACGTACAAATGGCCAATATATGAAAAAATGCTCAACATCGCTAGGTATTAGGGAAATGCAAATCAAAACCACAATGAGATACCATCTCATACCTGTTAGAATAGCTGTAATCAACAGGACAAGTAATAATAAATGATGGAGAAGATGCAGAGAAAAAAGGACCCTCTTACACTGCTGGTGGGACTGTAAATTGGTACAGCCGCTATGGAAAACAGCATGGAGGTTCCTCAAAAAACTTGATCCACCATATGATCCAGCAATCCCTCTACTGGGTATTTACTCTAAAGACTTGAAAACTCATATCTAAAACGATAGTTGCACACCGATATTCATAGCAGCATTATTCACAGTGGCCAGGATGTGGAAGCAACTGGTGTCCTACAATAGATGATTGGCTAAAGAAGTTGTGGTACATATATACAATGGAATATTACTCAGCCATAAAAAGAGATGAAATACTGCCACTTGGGACAACATGGATGGACCTTAAGATAATCATGCCAAGCAAAATAAGCCAGACAGAAAAAATTGAAAACCACGTGTTATCACTTATATGTCGGATATAAACCTAAAAGCAACAAACAAACAGGACAAACAAACAGAGACTCATAGACATGGATAATAGATTAGTGGTTACCAGAGGGTAGGGGAGAGAGGGGAAGGGTAGATAGATGGGGTAAAAGGGATCAAATATGTGGTGACAGAAAGAAATCTAACTATGGGAGGTGGACACACAATGTAAATATATATATACCTTACTGTTAAAATGTACAGCTGAAACCGGATTTCATTAACCAATATCACCATTAAAAAAATAATTAATTAATTTTTGAAAATAATAATTAGAACACTATGTAAATTTGAAATGTATAAAGTGCCAAAATTTTCTAAGGAAAAAAATAGAAAACCTGTCAGTGTAAGAGCCATGAAACAAATTCTCTTTAACAGACATGATATACTTATTTTCACATGACTTAACAAAGTTGTGTCACCGTGCCAAGTGGTAAAATAGTCTATATTTTCTAAATATTTTTGTGATTTATTGTGATAAATCTAAAATAAAAATATATTTTAAATTTATATGAGGAAATCGATACACACGAATACTTAGATTGTGTGATTAATAAACACAACATAGAAATTTAATTTAAATAGCATAATTCTTTAAAAATATATAATTTAACTATCTGAAGAGACATTTTAATATTATTAAAATCCACCAGAATTAATTTACAAATTTTAAATCACAGTAAATTACAAATAATAACATATACCTATGTAGCTACTGCAAAAATTGATGAACATTGACTTATTGTATCTTAAAATTTTCATTAAATAAATAAAATATTACAAATAAATCTGAAGCCACTTTGTTACTCTCTTTAGTTCTATTCTCTTGCTTTTTAACTCAAAAGTAAACATTGCTGTGTACTCATTTTGCATAATTTTGGTTCATGTTTTAAAATTGTTATATATTTTTAACCATAAATAATATAATTATACATGTTTTTATTTATATAATTTTTAAAACTTCCCCTTTTCATTAATCTAATAGTTTTAAAATAAATTTAAGTTAATACAGTAGTTCTATTTCAATTATTTAAATTGTTACTTTATTCACTTCATGAATACAGCATATTTATCTTTTCCTCCACTGAGGTTCTTTTTGCAAATTAGATTTGCAATGTATTTTGTAAGATATACTTTATCAGATTGAAGAATTATTCTATTCTTATTTTCTGTATATATTTTTCAATAATAAGTGGCCCTTACATTTTATTTTATATATATATATTATTTATATATACATTCTCCAATCTTGGGCTTCTTTATTTATCAATTTATTATTTTAACTAAAAGAAGCAATTAAGTCAAAAACAAATACTATTGCTGGTCATTTTCAGCATCATTTAGCAAAAATTATTAATAAATACTGTCATCGTGTAACAAATTTCTCCAAATAGATCTTAATTTAAAAAATAACTAGCAGCCTTATTAAGATAAAATTTACTATAAAGTTCACTCATTTAAAGTGTTTTTAATGCTTTTAATATATTTACAAAGCTGTGTAACCATCACCATAATCATTTTAGAACATTTTTATCACCCCAAAAGTAATCTTGTACAAATTAACATTTTAATTTGTTTAAATTAAGCAAGTTCTTCCTCTCCCACCCACAGAATATCCACTCAACCCTCAGCAACCACTAATATGCTTTCTATTTCTACAGACTTGTCTATTCTGGATATTTCATATAAATAAGATTATATAATGTGTGATATTTTGTGACTGGCTTCTTTCATCGAACATAACATTTTATGTTTTTGAGATTCATTCATGTTTTAGCATGTAACAGTACTTCATTCTCTGTTATTACCAAATAAATTTCGTTACATAGACGTGCCACATATTGTATATTCACAATATCATTCATATTATCTTCACTTTTTGTCTATTGTGATGAAGGTTGATCATTTGTGTATGAGTTTTTATATGGACATATATCTTCATTTCTCCTGAGTAGAGACTTGGGATTGAATTTGTAGACCATGATATAATTCTATGTTTAACGTTTTCAGGCATGGCCAAACTGTTTTACAAATGGCCGTGTTATTTTACACTCCCACTAGCAATGTATGAAAAAGTTTCAATTTCTTCCTATCCTTTTCAAAATTTGTTATTATTTGTCTTTTTGCTAATGGGCATCCTACTGTTTTTGAAGTGGTATCTCATTTTATTTTTCTCAAATGACTGATGATATTGAGCATTTTTTCATGTGCTTGTCATATTTTAATCTATGACAGACTACGATTTAATTTTTGTGTATTTTGGGAGACAGCAGACCAAATTAATCTTTTGTATAAGGACATCTATTTGTATGTGGACTTTCATAAAATAAGTTTTTCTATACCTTAATATCTTATTCTCCTTTGTGATTATCATATTTATTTTCCTTAAACCTTAATGGAGTGAATTACCTTGCTATTTATTGGTATTGTTCTTCTACTTCTGTTGTAAACTCAACTTGGTCATTGCATTTGTTAACATTTTATTTAGAGGATCTTCATCTATATTAATAAGTAAAATCATATAATGAAAATAACCATTTTTTTATAGTCTGTAACCTCATTTGACATGTTATACTAGCTTATAAAATGAGGTGTATAATTTCCTCCTTGTTTCACTCTTGAAACAACTTTGTTTATTGAGATTCAATAAAATATTATTTGAATTTAATGACATCCCTCTTTGTATATGCATGTGCGCATATGTGCACATGCACATTGTGTTATAGGAGAATAGAAGAGGATTAATGAAAATAAAATGACTATTAAAATAATTTTTAATATTTTTTATTTCCTTAATTCAATTTAGTTATTTATGGTCTCCTAAAATCTGTTCTAGTCAATCTATCTTCAAACATATTGAAATACATTTGTATTACAAATTCTATATAATACTCTATATAGTTTTGGATCCCTGTATTCACAGTATTTTATTTCAACTCTGTTTCCTCAGTCTTGCTAGATGTTTGTACAACTTCAGAGTGTTTTTCAAGAACCAATTTTTGGTTTTGTGTATTCTTTCTCTTTATAATTTTTATAATTTTTTAATTTTTATGATTTTGTTATTTCGTATTACAAGTCCTAATCTTTTCTTTATTATCTTCTTTATACTTTTTGAAGTGGAGATAACATGGATGATGAATGTAACTCTTTTTCAATATTATTTAGCTGATTGTTTCAAATGCAATACCATTTTCTTTTTTCTTATTATTAATTGAATTAATGCTGAAATTTATATGTATTGCTTCAGCGGTAAGTCACAAATTTTAGCATACATTACTTATGTTACTGTTTAGAGAGGAATATTTTACATTCCTATTGCACTTTCTTCTTAAACCATGGAACAACTGAGGTATCCTTTTTTAGTTCATCACTATATAAGATTTAGATTGTCATTTAATTAAAGATCTCTAATTTATTTCATTGTGATAAAAAATGTAGTCAGAATAGCATTGATTCTTTAAAATTGATTGACACTTCACGGATAGCCTAATATGTGGTATTTTTTTGAAATGTTACAGTTCTCTTTGAAAAACATGTTTATTCATTTTTTAAAATGTTTATATTTTTATTTTTTAAATTATAATTGATTTGCAATATTATATCAGTTTCAGGTGTACAACGCAGTGTTGGATATATAACTTATGAGGTGATCACCCAATAAACCCAGTACCCATCCGACACCATACATAGTTACTGCAAAACTACTAACTATATTCCCTATGCTACACTCTACATCCCCATGACTATTTTGTACTATCAGTTTGTGCCTCTTATTCTCTTCCCCATTCACCCATCTCCCCACCCTTACCCCAAATCCGGCAACAATCAAACTGCTTTCTGTATATGTGAGCTTGTTTCTATTTTGTTAGGCTATTTTTCCTATTCTCTAATCCTGAGATTCCCATTTATTTATAACCTAGGCATTTTCATCTTTTATTTTTTAGTGCTAGTATATATACCAAAATACTTTATTATATTTATTTAAAAGTATTATATGTTTTGAAAAAGAAGAGTAGACAATCAACTCATTTTTTTAATTTACCAGGAGTCTGTGGGAATAATTTTTAAAATTTTTGAAATATGATCATTTTTAAAAATTGCCCAGTCCAAATAGTTGATTCAGACAAAAATTGCTTATAACTTTTAAGAACAAAAATTTTAACCCTTTTATAGACAATATAGATTACATAAAAAGAAATAATTTTCAATTCATTTTAAGGAACTAGTATACCACTTTAAAATATGGCAAAAATAATACAAAATAGAAAACTATAAAATGTTTCTCATTATTTTAGAGATCAAATTTTTACATAAAAATAAGCCAAAGATTTTTATAATAAATTAAAGCAGCAATACATCATAACCAAGTAGTATTTAATCAATAAATAAGAAATTTACTGATGGTTGAACTTAGAAATCTGGTAATAGCTAAAGTTTTTTAACAGATCTAAGAGAAAACAAGTCTGGTTATTTAGTTTTACAATGAAAAGACATTTAACAAAACAAAGTAAAATAGTAATACTAAAACTAGCATTCTACTTCTTTTAGATGATAAATGTCACTCTGAAACCATAATAATAAAAATAACAATTACAAATATTATTATAATCATCACTATGAGGTTTGAAACAGTCTCACTAAATCAGATCCATAACATCATATATAAACCACTCTTCAAGAGTTATCTGGAAATTGTAGTCAATCTAATTTGCAAATTAGGAGAAAATAGAAATATATAACTAGAAAGGGCTAGGAAATTCATCATTATTTGCAGATTATATGACTCTGTCATGAAAACCTAAGAGCATAAAGTGACAAAAATTAACCACAATAAAAAATGTCATGCCATGACATGAGTGGAACTAGAGAGTATTATCCTGGGTGAACTAAGTCAGACAGAGAAAGATAAATATGATTTCTTTTATATGTGCGATCTAAGGAACAAAAGAAACAAATAAACTAAATGAAAACAGACTGACAGATATAGAGAACAAACTGGCAATTGCTAGAAGGGAAGTGATGATGTGAAGATAGAGGGGGAAGAGAGAGGCTTATAAGTGGAGCAGAGGGTGTGCTGAAGTCCTGATCTATAGAAGGGGGCATTTCAGGTGTCTTGGTCTCATTTCCTTTCCCAAAATCAAGGATAAAAAAGCAATGCCTGAAGGAAATCTCACAAATTGATCAAGAGACTGCTCACCAACATAGAGCATCACAGTTTGAAGGTAGTAACAAGAATCAATCTAGGAGTTGTTGAAACAAAATAAAAAATCTAGTGTCTATTCCTGCTAGCACTGGTAGTGTCCACACAAAAGCATTGGAGGGAGGATACCCTATCCATGGAGCACATCTCAGCGCCCAACAACCTCTGGTCTTGTGATTCCTACTGACAGAAATTGTATCAATATGCTGTTGTGAGTTCATTTTAGAGTTCTGTTATAACTGGGAAGGAATGAGAAGAGAAATGCTGCATTCTATTTATCTGGTTGAAGGAGTGAAGTGTAAAAACTTTTAGTTTTTTCTGCTTTTGTGAACCCATTGTACATCCAGACTCCTGTCTGAGAAAACACCTATTGTGCTTCCTAAGAGCTGGCCAATTTTTTCTGCTTTACAAGTGGAAAGGCAATTAATTGCCTTTAGGCATCAGAGTCTCCATCTGTAGGAAAATTTCCTGCTTATTTTTCTCTTCTAAGTTTCCATTTCATAGTGTCTCAGAAAGTGTTTCTCTAAGCAAGCTGTGTATAAATGAATGTGTAGGGGCATTCACTACATTAATATTAGAGTCCAGGGCATTATGATATTCATCTGAGAAATATGTAGTTGAAATCCTCTAGGGCGAAGGCAAGGCAGGCTAAGGCAGGCTCTGAAGATGAAGACTGCTAGTATATCATTATCACACTGTCTGACCCTGCTGAGCCCCATTTAAAAACTTATACATTCAAATTGGTAGAAAGGCTTTCCTACTAGGAAGAGATATCAAACTGGAGGGGTGCAGTTTCTGCCTGGGTTTGTTTATCTTGTTAAATATCAGCAGTGTCGCCGCAGCAGCATTTTTTCCTGTGCCATCATCTTTGTTAACAAATCGAGAGGGAGAATTTTAGTAATATCTTCTTTTTAAATGTTAGTATAATAAGCCAATGAAAAAAATGATTTATAGCCTATTAGAGCAGAATGAAAACTTTTTAAATTTTATTTTTCTACTATGTGGTATTACACTGTCTAAGTAATTTTGGTAATTGCAAAAAGAAAGGAAAATTATTGCTATTCTATCATCTATTCCAACTTTTTTTATAACTTGGTGAATTTTATTGTATAATTATCCTCTATTGATTTTCTTAATTATTTAAGTAAGCGTATTTTATATACAACTTTATTGTTCAGTTTTAAGAGGTTTCTTTTATATTTTGGATAACAGTTCATTATCAAATGTGTCTTTTGAAAATATTTTCTCCTAGTCTATGACTTGTCTTCTCATTCTCTTGATATTGTCTTTCACAAAGCAGAAAATTTTAATTTTAATAAAGTTCAGTTTCTTAGTTATTTTTTTCATGTATTATGTCTTTTGTGTTATAACTAAAAAGGTGTCACCATACCCAAGATCACCTAGTTTTTTTCCTATGCTGTATTCTATGAGTTTTATAGTTTTATGTTTTACATTTAGGTCTTAATCCATTTTGAGTCATTTTCGTGAAAGTTACAGGTCTGTGTCTACGTTCTTTTTTTTTTTTTTAATGTGGATTTTTAGTTGTTCCAGCATCATCTGTTGAAGAGACTATCTTCGCTCCACTGCATTAGCTTTGCTCTTTTGTCAAAGATCAGTTGACTATATTTCTGGGGGTCTATTTCTTGGCTCTTAATTTTGTTTCATTGATCTATTTGTCTATTCGTTCACCAATACCACACTGTCTTAGTTAGTGTAGCTATACAGTTAAGTCTTGAAGTCGGGTAGTGTCAGTCCTCTGATCTTGTTTATCTCCTTCAATCTAGGTCTTTTACTTCATATAAAGTTCAGAATCAGTTTATTGATATACAGAAAATAATTTCCAGGGATTTTGATTGTGATTGCATTGAATCTGTAGATCAATTTGAGAAGAACTGGCATCTTGACAATAATGAATATTCTTATCTATGAACATGGACTATCTCTCTATTTATTTAGTTCTTTGACTTCGAAACTTACCGTAATGAATTAAACAACTTGTTTCTCAGTTTCAGGAGGTTTTTTGGTTTTTGTTTTTTGTTTTTTGCCAATTCTTATACATTTCTACATGGATGATCATGCCATCTACAAATAAAGTCACTATTATGTCTTCCTTCCCAATTCGTATACTTTATATTTCCTTATAGCACCTAATTACATTATCAAGGACTTCCAGTGTAGTATTGAAAATGAGGGGTAAGAGAGAACATCCTTTCTTTGTATCCGATCTTAGTGAGAAAGTTTCAGGTTTCTCATCATTAAATATGATATTAGCTGTAAGTTTGTTGTAGATATGTTTTATCAAGTCAAGAAAATATCTCTATAATCTTAGATCAATGAGAGTTTTTATGAATTTGGTTAGATTTTGTCAAATGCTTTTCCTGCATTTATTGATATAATCATGTGATTTTTCTTTTTTAGACTTGTAGTGGATTACATTAATTGATTTTTAAAAGTTGAACCAATTTTGCATATCTAAAATAAATCTCACTTGGTCATTGATTGCAATTTTTTTATACTTTTTTGGATTTGATTTACTAATATTTTATTAAGGATTTTTGCATACAGAGATATTGGTCTGCAGTTTTCTCATAATGCTTTTGCCTGGCTTTAGTATGAGGATAATGCCGAGCTCATAGAATGAATTAGGAAGTGTTTTCTCTGCTTCTATCCTCTAAGAGATTGTAGAGAATTGGCAAAGTTTCTTTCATAAATGATTGGTAGAATTCACCAGTGAACCAATCTAGGCCTGGTACTTTCTGTTTTGGGAGGTTATTAATTATTAATTCAATTTATTTAATAGATTTAAATTCTATTCAGATTTTCTATTTCTTTTTGTGTGACTTTTGGCAAATTATGTTTTTTAAGGAATATATAAGTCATCAAATTTGTGGGCTTACAGTTATTCATACTATTCTTTTTTATCTTTTTAATTTTCATGAGATCTTTAGTGATACTCCTTCTTTCATTTCTGATATTAGTAATCTGTGTCCCCTCTCTTTTTTTCTTGATTAGCTTGGCTAGAGGCTTATGGATTTTATTGATCCTTTCAAAGAGGCAGGTTTTGTTTTCATTGATTTTTCTCTATTGATTTCCTGTTTTCGATTTCACTGATTTCTTTTCTTCTGCTTCTTTGGATTTAAGTTGCTCTTCTTTTTCTAGCTTCCCAAGATGGAAAATTAGGTTATTTATTTTAGTACTTTATTTCTTTCTGACATATGCATTCAATGGTATAAATTTCTCTTCAAGAACTTCTTTTGCAGCATCTCACACATTTCAGTAAATTATGTATTTATTTTTATTTAGTTCAAAATATATTTTAATTTCTCTAGAGATTTTATCTTTGACCTATGCGTGTGTAGTTTAATCTCTCCATGTAGTTTTGAGATTTTCTAGTTGTCTTTCTGTTATTGATTTCTGGTTTAATTCCTTTAAGATCTGAGAGCAGACATTGTGTAGTTTCTATTCTTTTAAATTTAAGTAGTGTTTTATTGCCCAGAATGTGGTCTATATTGCTGAATATTCTATGTGAGCAAAATGTGTACTCTACTATTGTTGTATTAAGTAGTCCATAGATGTCAATTATATCCAATTAATTGGTAGGAGTGTCGAGTTAAAATATGTCCTTAGTGATTTTCTGACTCATGGATGTGTCTATTTCTGATAGTTGGTATTAATGTTTCAAACAATGATAGCAGATTCATATATTTCTCCTTGCAGTTTTATCAGTTTTTACCTCCTACAGTTTGATACTCTACTGATACACATTAATAACTATATCTCCTTAGAAAGTTGCCCCTTTATTATTATCTTTTTTTAAATCTCTGATAAGTTTCCTTGGTTTGTTTTCTGCTCTGTCTTTTTTTTTTTTTTTTTTTTGATTAGTGTAAGCATTGTATATTTTTCTCCACCCATTGACTTTTATTTTTATTTTTACTTAATTTTTTACAAATACTTTATTTATTTTTTCTTTATTTATCACGTTATTTTTTAAAATTTTTCCCCCACCTCCCTTCCCTCTCCCCTCTGGTACCCACTAGTCCATTGTCCATGTCCATGAGTCTCTGTTTGTTTATCCTGTTCATTTGTTGCTTTTAGATTTATATCCCACATTATAAGTGACATCATGTGATTTTCAACCTTTTCTGTCTGGCTTATTTCACTTAGCATGATTATTTCAAGGTCCACCCGTGTTGTTGCAAATGGAAGTATTTCATCTCTTCTTATGGCTGAGTAATATTCCATTGTCTATATGTACCATAGCTTCTTTAGCCAATCATCTATCATAGGATACTTCCGTTGCTTCCATGTCCTGGCCACCATCAATAATGCTGTTATGCAAATATCTTTTCAGATATGAGTTTTCAAGTCTTTGAAGTAAATACTCAGTGGAAGGATTGCTGGATCATATGGAGGATTAATTCTTAGTTTTTTGAGGAATCTCCATACTGTTTTACATAGTGGCTGTACCAATTTGCAATCCCATCAGCAGTGTATGAGGGTTCCTTTTTCTTCACATCCTCTCTAACATTTGTTATTACTTGTCCTGTTGATTATAGCCATTCTAACAGGTGTGAAATGGCATCTCATTGTGGTTTTGATTTGCATTTCCCTAATACCTAGTGATGAGTATCTTTTCAAATATTTATTGGCCATTTGTATGCCCTCTGAGGAGAAGTGTCTGTTCAGGTCCTCTGCCCATATTTTGATTAGATCATTTGTTCTTTTGTTGTTATTGAGTTGTATGAGTTCTTTGTATATTTTGTATATTAAGCCCTTATCGGAGGCATTGCTTACAAATGTATTTTCCCATTCAGATGGTAGTCTCTTTACCTTGATGACAATTTCTTTTGCTGAGCAGAAACTTTTTAGTTTGATATAGCCCTATTAATTAATTTTTGTTTTTACTTCTCTTGCCTTTGAGGTCAAATTCATAAACTCCTCTTTAAGTCCAAGGTCCTTGAATTTAGTTCCTGTTTCTTTCTATGCATTTTATTGTTTTAGGTCTTCTATTCAGGACCTTAATTCATTTAGAGTTAATTGTGGTGTGTGGTGATAGACAACAGTCTAGTTTCATTCTTTTGGAGATGTTTTCCAGTATTCCCAGCGCCATTTATTGAAGAGGCTTACCTTTTACCACTGTGTTTTTGGCTTTTTTGTTGAAAATTAACATAAACACGGGTTTACTTCTGGACTCTCGATTCTGTTCCATTGGTTTGGTGTGTCTGTTTTTCTGCCAATATCATGCCATTTTGATTACCATCGCTATGTAGTGTAATTTGAAGCTTTTTCTCAGGATGGCTTTGGCAATTTGGAGTCTTTCGTGCTTCCATACAAATCTGATGATTTTTTGTTCTATTTCTTTAAAAATTGCCAATAAGAATTTGATAAGGATTGCATTAAATCTGTATAATGCTTTAGGTATTAACTATGTTGATTTTTCCAATCCAAGAACACAGAATATCTTTCCATTTCTTTGTATCTTCTTCAATTTCTTTTAATAGGGTCTTATAGTTTTCATTATCTAGGTCCTTCGCATATTTCATTATATTTATTCCTAGATATTTCATTCCTTTTGTTGCAATTGCAAAAGGAATTATTTTTTCCACTTCTTTTTCTGACATTCGTTATTAGAATATAGGAATGCTATGGATTTTTGAACATTGATTTTGTATTCAGAAAATTTACTGTATTTGCTTACTGTTTCTAGTAGTGTTCTTGTGGAGTCTTTAGGATTTTCTATATAGAGAATCATGTCATTTGCAAATAGTGACTCTTTGATTTCTTTGTTTCTTATTTGGATGCCTTTTATATCTTTCTCTTGTCCGATTGTACTTGCTAGGACTTCCAATGTTATACTGAAAAACAGTGGCGTAGCATACAGCCTTGTTCCTGATCTTAGAGGGAAGGTTTTGCCTTGTTCCTGATCTTAGAGGGAAGGTTTTTAGTTTTTCACCATCAGGCATAATGTTGGCTGAGGGTATGTCATGGACGGCCTTTATTATGTTAAGGTATTTTCCTTCTATGCCAATTTTGTGAAGTGTTTTGATCATAAATGGATGCTGTATCTTGTCGAAGGCTTTTTCTGCATCTATGATATGATTCTATGATCCTTTTTTTAAAAAAAATTTTTATGTAGTGTATTACATTAATCGATTTGCGTATGTTGAACTATCCCTGTGCCCCTGGGATGAAGCCCATTTGATTGTGGTATATAATCTATTCTCTATGTTACCGCATTCGGTTTGCTGGTATCTTATTTAGGATTTTTGCATCTATGTTCATGAAAGATATTGGTCTGTAGTTTTCTTTCTTTGTATTATGTTTACTAAGTTTTGGTAGCAGGGTGATAATGGCCTCATAAAATGAGTTAGGAAGTATTATCTCTTCAATTTTTTGGAAGAGTTTGAGGAGAATAGGTATTAAATCTTCTTTGAATGTTTGGTAAAATTCACTGGTAAAGTCATCTGGTCCTGGACACTTACTTTTTGGTAGGTTTTTGATGATTGTTTCCATTTCCATACTGCTGATCGGTCTATTTAGATTTTCCAATTCTTCTTGATTCAGTCTAGGAAGGTTCTATTTTCTAAGTACTGGTCCATTTCTTCTAGGTTATTAAATTTGGTGTTATATACTTTTTCATAGTATTCTTGTATGATCCTTTGTATTTCTGCAGTGTCTGTTGTAATTTCCTCTTTCATCTCTGATTTGTCTATTTGTGTCTTTTCTCTTTTTTTTTAGTAAGTCTAGCCAGGGGTTTGTCGATTTTATTAACCTTCACAAGGAACCACCTCTTTGTTGCATTTATTTTTTTATTGTTTTTTTTTGTTTTGTTTTGTTTTCAATTTTATTTATTTATGCTCTAATTTTGATTATTTCTTTCCTTCTGCTGACTTAGGACTCATTAGTTCTTCCTTTTCTAGTTTTTTTTTGTTTTTTTTTTTTAGATGGAAGCATTAGGTTGTTTATTTGGGCTCGTTCTTGTTTTTGGAGATAGGCCTATAATGATATGAACTTTCCTCTTATGACCACTTATGCCATGTCCCAAAAGTTTTGATATGTTTTACTATCATTATCATTCGTTTCTACGTATCTCTTGATCTCTCTTTTTTTTTCTTCCTTGACCCTGTTATTTTTCAGTAGCACATTGTTTAATCTCTATGTATTTGTGGTTCTTTCTGATTTCTTTTTGCAGTTGATCTCTAGTTTCGAAGCATTATAATCAGAGGATATGGTTGGTATGATTTCAACCCTCTTATATTTGTTGAGGCTAACTCTGTGTTCCATTATGTGGTCAGTCCTTGAGAATATTCCATGTGCGCTAGAGAAGAATGTATAAGCAGCTGTTTTGGGATAGAAGGCTCTGTATATGTGAATTATGTCCAGTTGGTCTAATGTGTCCTTTAAGGATGTTATTTCCTTATTGATTTTCTGTTTGGATGATCTGTCTATATCTGACAATGGAGTATTTAGGTCTCCTACTACGATAGTGGTTTGGCCTGTTTCTCCCTTTAGTTTTATTAGTAATTGCTTTACATATTTCAGGGCTCCCTGATTGAGAGCATAGATATTAAGTGTTATTTCTTCTTGGTGCATGATTCCCTTTATCATTATGAGGTGTCACTCAGTATCATTCTTTACCTTTTTTATTTTGAAGTTTATTTCATTCGATATTAGTACCACTACTCCCGCTTTTCTCTGAATGCCATTTGCTTGAAATATCATTTTCCATCCTTTCACTTGGAGTCTATATTTGTCTTTGGAACTGAGATGTGTCTCCTGGAGGCAGTATATGATTGGGTTTTTTTTTTTTTTTTTATCCAATTTGCAAATCTGTCCCTTTTTATTGGTGCGTTCAGTCCATTTATATTTAGGGTAATTATTGAAATATAAGGTCTTCCTATAGCCATTTTATCTTTTGCTTTCTGGTAACTCGATATTTCCACTGCTTCCTTGTCTTTGTACTTCTGGGTTTTGTTTGTTTGTTTGTTTGTTTGTTTGTTTTTTATTTTGGTTGTCTTTTGTGGGTTTTCCCTCTGGTCTTTCTTGTTTTATGTTATATACTTTGGTTCTAAAATTTTGTTGTATGGTTACCATTATGAATATGTAAAGGATAGTTATATATATAGGTACAGTCGTCCCTTTTCTTCTGCACGTGCCTTATCTCCGTTCCCCTTTGTGAATTTGGATCTTTGAATCCTCCCCTTTTCAGTCATTGTTTTCTCAGTTTGTCTCTATATATGCTGAATGTTCATTACTATCTTGCTTTTGCAAATCTCTTCTTATTTTAAGCTTGTAATGCCCTGTTCCTAGTAAGATTTGCACTCCTCTGCTTTCATTAGCTAGTCACCTTACTCCTACTTATATACATATTTTTTGTGATTTTGTTTGAGATGAACTGACCCCTTTCAGTATTTCCTGTAATGCAGGCCTCATAGTGGAGAATTCCCTCAATTTTTTTATGTCTGAAAAGGTCTTTATTTCTCTTTCATATCTAAAGGAGAGCTTAGCTGGATACATTATACTTGGCTAGTAGTTCCTTTCATTTAATAGTTTGAATATTTGATTCCACTTCTTTCTGGCTTGTAAGGTTTATGCTGAGAAGTCTGAAGATAATCTAATGGGGTTTTCTTTATAGGTTACAGTCTTCTTTTCTCGGCTGCCTTAAGAATTCTTTCTTTGTCATTGATTTTTGATAATTTTAATACAATGTGTCTTGGTGAAGGCCTTTTTGGGTTGAGATAATTGGGTATTCTGTTGACTTCTTGAATTCCAAGCTCCAGCTCAATCCTTAGATTTGGGAAATTCTCATCAACTATTTGTCTGAAAAATGCTTTCTAATCCCTGCTCCTTTTACTTCCTTTCAAGAATTCCCATTATTCTTATGTTTCCTTTCCTGATGGTATCAGCTAGTTCTTGTATTTCATTTTCATTATTTTTCATTCTTTGGCTTCTCTCTTCTTCTTTCTGATTTACTTCTAGATTTCTGTCTTTGCTATCAGTGAATCTTTCCTCCATTTGGTTGACTCTATTTCCCTTTTCAACCTTGCAGTGTGTTCTTCATCTCTAGAAGTTCTATTTGGTTCTTTTTGAGGGTTTCAGTGTCCTTGCTCTGCTCATCTAGTTGTTTTTTTTCAATTCCTGAAATTGTTGATTTGAGTTATTTTGGATCTCATTTAGTTTTTTCAGAGGTACCATCCTGAATTCTCTGTCATTTAAGTCGCACATTTCTATGTCTGTAAGCTTATTTTCTGGAGATTTTTCTCTTTCTTTCTGAGATGCCTTGTCATCTTGGTTGTCCATGGTGTTTAATGGACTATTTCTCTGCCTGGGCATTAATGGAAGTATGTTCTGCTTTTTTTTTCCAGAAAGAAGATTTATTATATAATGGTCCCTAGCCTGTGGCAAAGAAGATGTTTTTCTTTTGGTTTCCAGTAGGTGGTGGTTCTCTGCTCTTGGATCTCTGCTTTATATTAAGTCTTAATAATGTCTTTTCTTTCCTTATAGATGTTTAATCACACTCGCTACCCTCAGTCTCAGTTCCTGTTTTGGTAGCATTTACTCAGATTCCCCTAGGGCTCCAGGGCTTAATGACAGTTTCGGTAGCATTTACTCAGATTCCCCTAGGGCTCCAGGGCTTTACGTCTAGGAGGGTTTGAGGATGGTGGCTGCAGCTCAGACTCAGTTTTGCAACCATGGCTGGTAAAAATCAACTGTTGCTTCTCTGCCATTTCCACTTTTCTGGCGTCCCCATTTCTCTGCCTTCTGCCCTGATGACTGGGCACTTCCACCAGCCATGTGGAGCTCACAGCACTCCCAGGCAGAGCTGTTCAGGGAAGTCTCCGCACCTTCTCCTCTTCTCCTCCTACAAGGAGCTCTGGCTGTGAGAGGCAGCTTCATCTATCATATTTGTTTTTTGTTTTCTATTATTTGCCTTTTTCTGTTCCTATTTTTGTCTTTTATTTTTTTCTGCCTTTTGTGGTTTTAATTCAGCATTTCTCATATACTTTGATTTTCTCTCCTTTATTAGCACATCAGTCATACTTTTCATATTTTTGCTTTTGGTAGTGGTTGCTCTATTTTTTGGTAGTGGTTTCATATTTTTTGGTAGTGGTTTCATATTTTTGGCAGTGGTTTCATATTTTTGCTTTTGGTAGAGTTTTCAATATACATTTAAAAACTAATCAAATTCACTTTCAGTTAATACTATACCCCTTTTTGAGTATTGTGAATGCCTTACAAAAAATTTTCAATTTCTTTTTCCTATTTCTTATATAATTGCTGTCATTCATTATATATGTGTATATATGACATATATGTATATATAACATAGACATAAGCATACATAATCTAATACACCATTGGTATTATTTTGAACAAACTTTCATCAGTTAGGTAATTAGTAAGAAAAAAAAGTTTTTTATTTTATCTTTACTTTTTCTTCAGTTTACTCTTCCATTTTTTTATGTAGATCCGAGTTTCTGACCTATATTATATTCCATCTTTCTAAAGAACTTTTAATATTTTTTTTTAAAGCCAGTCTATTGTCAAAAAATTCCCTCATTTTTTGTTTATCTAGGAAAGTCTTTATTTGTTCCTTGCTTTGGAAGGATAATTTTGCAGGGTATACAATTCTAGGTTGATAGATTTTTTTTTTTCCTCTCAACAGTAAATATTTCATTCCACTCTTTTCTTAGGAGCAGACAGATGTCATTTTTATCTTCCTTTATAGGTTTAATTTCCCCACCACCACCACTACCACCACCTACCCAGCTTCCTACAGAATTTTTTTTGTCTTTCAATTTCTAGAGATAGCCTTTTTGACATTTTTCTCACTGTGTTCTCTAAGCTTCCTGGATCTGTGGTTTGGTACCTGACATTAATTTGATGAATTTATCAGTCATTCTTGTTTTAAATGTTTCTTCTGCCTTTTTTCTCTTTTTCTTCTTCTTCTTCTGATATTTTTATTACATGTATGTTACACTTTTTTGTAGTTTTCCCACAGTCCTTGGATATTCTGTTCTGTTTATTTCAGTCCTTGTTCTCATTGTTTTAGTTTTTGAGGATTCTGTTAATATATGTTCTATCTCAGAGATTCTTTTTTCAACCATGCCTAGTCTATTAATAAGATCATCAAAAGAATTCTTTATTTTTATTACAGTGTTTTTTATCTCCAGCATTTCTTTTTAGTTCTTTCTTGGGATTTTTATCTCTCTGTTTACATTGTCTATCCATTCTTGCATGCTGTCTATTTTATCCATTAGAGCTCTTAGTATGTTAATTATAGTTGTTTTAAATACCCAGTGTGATAATTCCACCAGCCCTGCCATGCCTGGTTCTGATGCTTGCTTTTTCTTTTCAAATTGTGGAGCTGTTTTTTCACTTTCAGTATGCCTTGCAATTTTTTTTTTTTTAATAGCCAGACATCTTGTAACAGAAACTGTTGTAAATAGGCATTTAGTAATGTGGTAGTGAGGTGTTAGGGGAGGGGAAGTGTTCTTATGATTAGGTCTCAGTATTTTAGTGAGCCTATGCCTGTAAACTTCGCAAGTATTTCTCAGTTATTTTCCTCCCCCTTTAGTTGGGAAAGATTGGCTAGAGTGGGTTGGAGTTGTGTATTTCCCTTTATCAGATCAGGTAGATTCTGATAATACCCCAATATTTTAAGTTCTGATTAACTAATTTCCTCTGAAGGCAGGCATCGTGAAAAAGAAGAGAGTACTCTAGTGTGTTTTTAAAAAATTTTCCCCTCCCTCTGCTGGAAGCAGGAGGGGATTGTTCTCTGATACTTACTGTGGGAACATAGTTGAGCTCCTGGAGACAAATCTCACTATATTATGGTGGCCCACCTATGATCATGTCCTCCTGGAGTTAACTCTCACTATAGTCCACATGGCGTTTCTAGTAGTTTGTCAATTACAGTTAGGATTTTCCTACCCTGGCATTGGTTTATATAGTGTTTTCTGCTAGTAAGTCTCTGCTCAGGTGAACTGTGTCTCCTCATGTGTCTCTCCAATCTTGAGGATTGTGGTTTGACCTGTGTCTTCCCCTCTCTTATGGATATAAAAAAGAATTGTTGATTTTTCAGTCTTTTCAGTTTCTAAATTGTTGTTAGGATAGAGAGGCTACTTCCAACCTCCTTACATGCAGAACTAGAAGCCAGAAGTCCTGAATATGACTTTATACATTTTTTTAAAAACTAATTTTATCTAATATATATGTATTTCTTGAAATACAGTCTTTATATCCACCATTTTGCTGGAGATTATGTAAAAAAAAAAAGTACAGATTTAGTCCACTTCTCTCACTTTACAGATGAACAAACTGGGAAACCCCAAAGAGCAAAGACTTATGCAAGTTTCTGCAGTCAGCAATCACTGCAAGGCTGAAGCACATTAAGATTCTTCCCATCCAGGTAACTTTCTTTGAGACAAATAGAAGGGGAGTGAATGAACTTAGGTTGATAGTGGCTCCAATAAGTTTTCCCTGACTCACAGTATGCCTAAAAAGGTGTGTGAAAGGCAAAAACAGTAACCACATGTTGCAAAATCTGAAGGCACTAAGAGAAATTCAGTTGATGGATATGTTAACTTTCTAAAATACTCAATAAAATGACTTCTCTATATTCATAGGCCAGATCAAAGGTGACTTCTTAAGGGAAACTCCACTGAGCAGAATAATTTTCTATTTCATTTGCATTTCTAAATCACTTTTTTTTATAACTACATTATGACATTTACCATATTTATTTTAATTTCCTGTTAAAATGTCATCATCTAACTAGACTGGGAGTATATTAAGCAGATAATCATTATTATTAGATTTTCTCATTCTAATATTTAACTGTCACATCATAAGTGATGAATACATATTTGGTGAATTAAATTGCTATAGATCATTGTAACAGTTATCTTTAAGCATATAGATTCTCAAGTTTTGCAAAAGCATAAAATGGTTGATTTCTTCCAAAATAGCCATTAAATAAATATTTGTTAATATGGCTCCTTTTCAGGTACTGAAGTAAGGCTAAGGGTAAAAAGATGAACCAGTGTTATAGTTCTTGTTTTCAGTGGGCTTTCATTTTTAATAGAGAATGTAGGAAAAACTCACTAAAAATATAAAAACTATAATAAAGATGTACATAGATGTAAGACAGGCACATCCTACACAGGATAACTCTCCTAATAAGCTTCCAAGAAAATGTTAAAATTTATGGTGAACCTTGGCAGATAGATAAAAAATTTAACCATGAGCATATGGTAGAAAAGGGTCATCTATTATACTGGAAGAAGATATATTTTAAAGGAACAGTGTAGTGACAAAGGGTTTGAACAGGATAGTATGGATGAAACAAAACCTAGTCTTAGAAGTAAGGGTTAATAGTTAATAAACAAGCAGATTAACTCTGGTCACAATGTAGAATAAGATAATAAGGAATGGACATAAGTTTTCTAAAATTAGCTAAAATTAAAATTGTGTTAGACGATTGCTCTACAGATACTCTGGATTACCAGAGAAGAAATAAGTGGATCCTAGAGTAAATTAAGCATGAAACATGCTGGAGGCAAAAATGACAAAACTACTTCAGGCACATTATGAGAAGGCAGGGTTCTTGAAAGAGATAATATTGTTGGGAAAAATAGAAGACAGCAGGAAAAAAAAAAAAAAAAAAGACCAAGACCATATATGAGATAAATTGACTTCATTATAGAAGCTTTAGATGTGAGTCTACAGAAAATGGCAGGGCTGTTGAAGAGAGGACATTGTGGACCTCATTCATTCGTAAGGTTACCGGGAATCCAAGCCAACTCAATGACACGTAACACAAAATTAGATATGAATTCTCCTTCTCATAGCTTTTCCCTACAATGATCCACTGACATTTAAAAAAACTTTATATTTTTATTTTTATCAATGATAGTTGACATATGATATATCACTTTCAGATGTACTTACAAAATGATTTCTAAAACTTATGAAGTGATTACTCCAATAAATCCAGTACTCATCTGACACTATACAGAGATATTACAATATTACTGACTATATTCCCCACGCTAAACTCTACATTCCCATGACTATTTCATAGGAACCAAGTTGTACCTCTTAAGCCCCTCTTCCCTTCACCTATCTTCTCACCTCCCAATCTAGGAACTATCAAAATGCTCTCTGTAGCTATGAGCTCGTTTCTGTTGTTTGTGTATCCTGTTCTCTGGGTTGCACAAATAAGTGAAATTATATGACATTTGTCTTTGTCTGACTTATTCCACTCAGCACAGTAGGTCCATCCACATTGTTGCAGGTAGCAAGATTTCATTATTTTTTATAAATGAATAATATTCCATTGTATATATTTACCACCTCTTCTTTATCCATTCATCCATTGATAGATGCTCAGGTTGTCTCCATATTTTAGCTATTGTAAATAATGTTGCAATAAACATGTGGCTACATATGTCCCTTCAAAGTAGTGTTTTAGGTTTTTTTCACATAAATACCTAGAAATGGATTTACTGGGTTCTTCTTTGTCTCTTGTTATAGACTTTGTAGTTATTGCTATTATATGATTCACATTTTATTTTATTTTTTCTTCTTAAAGAATTTCCTTTAAGATTTCTCGTAATATTGGTTTGGTGGTGATGAACTCTTATCTTTTTCTTGTCGAGGAAGCTCTTTTTCTGTCCTTTAATTCTAAACGATAGTTTTGCTGGGAAAAATCATTTTGGTTGTAGGTCTTTGCTTTTCATCACTTTGAATATTTCCTGCCAATCCCTTCTGGCCTACAAAGTTTCTATTGAGAAATCAACTGACAGTCCTATGGGAGTTCCCTTGTAAGTAACTAACTGCTTTTCTCTTGCTGCTTTTAAGATTCTCTCTTTGTCTGTAACCTTTGGCATTTTAATTATGATGTGTCTTGCTGTGGGCCTCATTGAATTCCTCTTGTTTTGGACTCTCTGAGCTTCCTGGGCTTGGAAGTCTATTTCCTTCCCAGATTAAGGAAGTTTTCTGTCATTATTTCTTCAAATTGGTTTTCATCCTTGCCCCCTCTTAACTCCTTCTAGTACCCCTATGATGTAAATGTTGGTACACTTGATGTTGTCCCAAAAGTCCCTTAAACTATTTTCAATTTTTTGTATTTTTTCTTCTTTTTGATGTTCTGATTGGGTGTTTTCTGCTACCTTATCTTCCAAATCGCAGTTCCCTGCTTCATCTAATTCCCTCTAATGTATTCTTTATTTCAATTATTTCATTCTTCATTTCTAACTGGTTCTTTTTTATGTTTTTTTTTACCTTTATTTTTATGTTTTCTATATTTATTTTATGTTTCCTATCTCTTTGTTGAAGTTCTCACTGAGATCATTGAGCATCCTTATAATTAGTGTTTTGAACTCTGTATCTGGTAGATTGCTTGTCTCCATTTTGTTTAGTTCTTTTTCTGGAACTCTGTTCTGTTCTTTCATTTGGTTGCTGTTTGCACATCAATGGGAAGGATTGGCCCCCAGGTTGATTGGTTGTGAGGATGGGTTGTGACTACAGTGGAGTAGCTGTTGTGCAGGGGCTGACCCTACAGAGCCGGATTCACTTTAGCAGGGCTCTGGTGCCTACCAAGTCTGCCCTCTGGGTGTGTCATTTGTGGAGACAGCTAGGAAGTGTTCCAGCTAGGTCTTATATGCTGGCCTGGGGGCCCCCCGAGAGGGGCCCCACCACAGATCAAGTTTGACTGCAGCCCTGCCAAAGGCCACCTGGATTGAACCAAAAAGTAATGCATAGGTGTATTCTATTCTTACTGGGTTTGTAGGTACTTCGGAGGGGCTACGCTGTGTTCGCTATAAGGCCTGCTGCCACTAGTGCCAGGCTTGAGGCTTAGCAAGAGTTACGGGGCACACTGAGGCCGAATGCTGTTTGTTTCAGGTCTGTGAACCTTTGAGAGATTTTAGGAAAGTTCATAGCATGCATCAAGATAGGCTGTTTGTATGGAAAAGCCACTGGAAGTGGTTTGAATGGGCCTGCACGTTAGGTGGGGCAGAGTCTCGGAATCACCATGGCAAAGCGATCAGTGTTAGCCATGTTGATGTAGACTTAAATATGGAACCCACCTATGTCTGCATTCTGGGATGGGGGAGGGCTCAACAAAGGAATAATGGCTCTGCCAGAGCTTCTGTCTAGCAGCACTTCTGCCCCTCCAGTCCTCACCCCAAAGCCAGACAATTCAGTTCTTCTCTGTATATCCCTGAAGTCTTTTGAGTTGCTGCCCTAGTGATGGAGCTCAGAGTGAGTGAATTTATCAGTGAGTGAGTCTGTGCTTGAGCCCTTTAAGAGGATCACGTGGGTCTCCCGCAGTCCTCTATATTACTCATGTCATAGTTTCTGCTGGTTTTCACAGCCATATGTGGTGGAGACTTCTCTTCTCCACACTGGTGCTCTGGGCTTGGGAGCCCTGTGTGGGCCTGGGACCCCTCATCCTCTGTGGGGACTTCTGCATTCTCTGACATCCCTTCCAATTCTCAACTGCCACATGTGAATGTGGGACCAGCTCATTCTTTATCTTTGCCCCTCCTAACCAGCCCTGATATGACTTCTGTACAGTCTTAGGTTTAGAATCTGTTCAGCTAAACTTCAGGTGGGTTTCACTGATGATTGTTCTGTAGGTTAGTTGTAAATTTGATGCAGTCCTGAGAAGAGGCCAGCACAGCATTTACCTACTCCACCATCTTGACCGGACCCTAATCTACTGCTGTATTAATATATGACATCTTTATCTACTCAGTCAATCCTAGTGGAAAACAATTAGAATCATTAGTTTCTCCCTTCTTGTCACCCACTTAGCCAAATATCTTGAACAATTATATTATTCTCCATCTACACTGTCACTGCTAATGTCTAAGTACTCTATCTCTAACCTGGTCTACATTGTTATTATCCTAACTTGTCTTCTTAATTTCATTCCTCTTGTCCTTTAATGCAATTCCTACACAATAGCCACAGGAATCTCTTATAGATGTCAGCTGAAAAGTGTTTCTCTAGCACTTCAACTCTAATGGTTTCTCATTCCATGTAGAATAAAACCCAAGCTTCTTATTTTAATCTATGTCTTGCATACTGCAGCTCTTGCTTTCATCAACAACTTAACTTTATAACAGTAGTCCCCAAGTTCATTATGTTGAAGTCATGGTAACCTGCTTTCAGTTTTCTCACATGCATATATCCTTTTCTTCCCATATTCATCATAGTGCTTGCTTCTTTTTATCCTTCAAGTTTCATCTTAGATCTCATCCTTGAAGTCTTATTCAAACATGTATATAAAGCAGATTTCTTTAATTTATTTTTAAACTTATTTATTTATCCTCTTTCTTGTGAAATAAAATAGAATATTGCTAAAAAATAAATGTACAGCTAATTGATTATTATAAGGCTAACATTTTTACTAACACTCAATCAGGTCAGTAAATATTGCCAGCCACACTACAAGCCCCGCAAAATGCCTGGTTCTCAGAAAAAAAAAAACAAAAAAACAAAAAAAACTTCTACTTCCCTTAAGTACATACTGCCCTAAGTTTTAGTAATCACTTTCTTGCATTGCTTTAGTTTTACCAGACAAGTATATCTTCCTAAGTCCTATGCTTTAGCTTTGTCCATTTGTTTTTATTTGGTTTGGTATAGCTTTCCAGTAGATTTTTATTTATAGGTTGTTTTTCTGTCCTTTTTTCTTTATGTTTTATTTTTTAACTGAAGTTTAATTCACATAAAATTTTAAAAACACAGATTTTAAAATGTACATTTTAATAAATTGTTTTAAATGTATGAATCCCTGTAACCATCAGGTCATCATCTCAAAAGTTTTCTCATCTCTCAGAGGCAACCATTCTGATCTTCGTGACCAGTTTTTCTTATTCTTGAATTTCATATAAAGAGAATATTGCAGTGTATATTCTTTTGCTTCTAGGTTCTTTCACTCAGCATAATACTGTTTCACATGTAAGTCATTAGTTTTCTTTTATTGCGGACTAGTAGTTCATTGTATAAATATACTATATTATTTTTTAACCCATTCTCTTGTTCACAGACATGTAGATTGGTTTCAACTTTTAAAAAAATCAGTAAAATATGGACATTTTTGTACTAGTCTTTTTTCTGAATATTTTTCATGTCTATTGGGAAAATTTTTAAATGTGCTGTTACAGGATTGTATAGTAAGTACATGTTAAACTTTATAAGATACTGTTTTGCAAAACATTTGTACCATTTTACATTCTAATCAGTAATGCATGAGCATATCAGTTGCTTCACATTTTTGCCAACAATTTGAACTGTCAGGCATAGCCATTCTAGTCAATGTGTAGTGGTATCGCATTGTAATTTATTTTATATTTTCCTAATGACTAATTCTGTTGAACATCTTATGTGCCTTTGGGAGAAACTTATTTGTGAAGTGTGTTTAAGTTTCTCCTATTTTAATTGAATATTGGATATCTTTGTCTATTTTTATGTTGCAAGAGTGTCTTATACACACCTGTATGTGCACACACACACACACACACACACACGTCACAAACATACACATATATGTGAGTGGGTATGATGATGGGTATGTCAGATGTATGTATTGAGAATACTTACTCTAAATCTGTGGCTTGTCTTTACTTTTCTTACTGGTGTCTTTTGGAAAGACTAATTTTAATGATGTCTAGTTCGGTAACTTTTTCTTTGATGTTTAGTCCTTTTTGTCCATCAAAAAAAATGTTACCTTCTCCAACATCACAAAAATATTTATTAATGTTTTCATCTAGAATCTTGATTTTTTTAGCTTTCCTGTTTATTTATACCATAAATCTCAAATTAATTAGTGTGTATGTCACAATATACAGGTGAAGTTTTTTTTTTATTATTTAGATATCTAGTAGTTTCAGCACCATTTTTTAAAATTTCCTTTTGTCATTGAACTATTTCAGGAGATTTGCCAAAAATTAATTGACCTTTCATGTGCAATTTTTTTTTCTAGTCTGTTCTATTATTCTATGTATTTTTAACCCTTAATCCAATATAACTGTATTGAGTCTTCTTTTTTTATAAAATAATTTTTTACTATTCTAAGGTCTTTGAATTTTGACATAAAAGTTAGAGTTATCATGTCGGTTTATTAAAAAGCCTGCTGTGGTTTTGATTGGGTTTGTCTTGAATTTTAAAATCACTGTTTTTCAAACTTTTTAAATTGTTAACCTTCCAATCCCAAGGAGAAAAAATAAATTTTATTTAAATTCTCTGAAGCAAGATAAATTGTATAATAAGGAATAAGATTATATCAGATAACATTGAGCTTTGAAAGGTGAGAAGCCATTATAATACTGAAGGAATTTTTTTGCCCCCTAAGAACAAAATTTTGCCATTGGGGGTGGTGGTGAGTGACATTGCCCCTGTTGAGAACACATGCTATAGAACAATTTGAGGAGAATTTTTATAATATTCAGAATTGCATTCCATGAATTTGATTTCTCTCTTCATTTATTTAGACCTTTAATTTCTCCGGCAATGTTTTCTAGCTTTCCAGTGTACAAGTATTTTACTTTTTTGTTGTTAAATTCATTCATAAACAAGAATATTAGTTTATTTATACCTTTTAAAAAGTGATATTTTATTATATTTCCAATTGTTTATTGTTAGTATATAGAAATGCAATTAATCTCACTATATTGACATTGTAAATTTTGGAATTTCAATGATAATTCTGATAATAGAATTTATTCCTTTTGATAGGTTTCTTAAAAATTGAAACCTAAACCATCAAGTTGTTAAAAAATAAAGGCAACATTTTTTCCAGTCTTTATATACTTTATTTCTGTGTTCTTTTAGCACACCATCCTGAGAGAGGTAAGGGGAGTTATAAAAATTTAAGAAAGGAAACAGTTTATAAAGTGAAAAGTAATAAATAAGTATTTTTGTTGTTTCTGTCTTCCATTTGTAGTTGCCTTTCAGGATCAAACTATAGTGACTCAGCAGTCAACCACTGTGCTCGCTGTTGTCTTTTCCCTCTTAGGGAGCAAGTGTCTGACAGAATGGATTGGTTGATTTCCTGGATTGCCAAAGATAGGACAACAAAAATTTTCCTTCATTAGAGGGAAGTTGAGAAACAAGGACCCTTCCCCGTGGGCCTTCAAAGTAAAACACAATAGAAAGATCTGGCCAATGACTGCAAGTCTGTGTCAACAGTGCTTTCTTTTAGGCCTGCTCTGGGATAGTCCCTCATGTACAAGTTTACCATTGGGGTTCATAGCTAGCATTTCTCTCAGAGCTGACTGACTTTGATATCCCAAGAAGCATGTAAAAAACCATGGTCATGGCTGAGCTAAGGTTAGGAGAAATAAAAAAAGAAATGCAATTACAGTGGAGAGACATTCTCTTATCATCTTGTTTTTGTGTATGGTTCTGTTTGCTTCTGTATTGTGCAAACTTGATAATTAGTTCCTTGGAGATTTCTGGTACTGACTTGAATTAAATTAAGAAAAAAAGCTTTCATCAAACATTGTAAGAACTGGATATAGGGAAATGATTGTATAATACAATGGGAGTAAAAAAACCAGAAGTAAATGCACACAAGACTGGAAATAGAGTAAGGTGGTAAAAGAGAGTATAAAAAAGGAAAGAGAGCTGAAAGAAAATTCCAAACCATATTCTGAAAATCTACCAAGTATCAGGTATTTTATACATTTTTTCTTTCCTTTTCATAACATTTTTTACAGCCAATGTCATGCATATTTTTTTAACAAGTTCATAAATTACATTTGTTAATTATAATTGCAAAGATATAAGTTAACCAAAATCCCTGTTATACCATAAGAAAGATAATGTCATATTGCTTTTCAGTATTTCTTTGACATCTCTCGAATCTATCCATATCTATATCTATATCTATCTATTATCTATCTATCTGTCTATCTATCTTTTGCAATTTAGACCAGAACAAATAAGTTCTTTGGTATCTTAGATTTTATTTACTATTATACATTTTAATCAGTTTTGAGGTATAATTTATGTTTAAAAAGCCAATCCTTTGAAATTGATAGTTTGAGAACTGATACATTTATGCACTTATTAACCATAGCCCTATTCAAGGTATAGAGCATTTTCATAACCCCATAAATTTCTCTTATGGCTTCTGCATGCAATCATTACTAACACCTGTTTCAGGCAACCAGTGATCTCTAAAACTATACCTTAATTTTATACATAAACTATGTATAAAATACATATATTTATACATTAACTATATATTAGTTTTATACATTAGTTTTTCAGGTTCTAAAATTTTAAATAAATCAAACCATATTTTAAACACTCTTTTATGTCTAGTCTCTTTTGCTCTGCATATTATTTTTGAGATTCGGTCATGCTTGCTTGTGTATGTGCATGTGTTTTCATTCTTTTAACTGCTGAGTAGTATTTAATTATATGGATGTGCCATAATTTTATTATCCATTCACCTACTTATGGTTCATTTTAGGACTATTACGTTTAAATTATTCCATTTTTTATTATTAAAAATGATGTTATCTATAGGTATTTTGTAGATGCCTTTACTAGTTTGAGGAAGATGCCTTCTATTCCTAATTTGCTCAAAGTTTTTTTTCTTTTTTTTTCCATTTTCCTTTTTTTTCCATGAATGGATTTTTTCAATTGTTTTTGCCTCTTTTGAGTTGATTGAGATGTAATGATGATCATTTATTTTTTCTTATTTTATATAATAATGTGACAAATCATATTTGATTTACAAGTATTTAACCAACAGGAATAACTGTACTTGAATATTTTGAACTATTATATATATACATATATATATTTGAATTTACGATCATGACTAATAGTTGTCTATAATCTAAAATTTCCAGAAATTCTTTATCAGTTTTTGGTATTAGTATTGTGCTGCTCTCATAAAATCATTAAGAACACATTCTCCCTTTCTCTATTTTCTGGAAAACTTTGAGTACGACTGGCATTATATCTCCCTTAAATGTGTAATAAAACTAGTCAGCAAACCATTTGGGGCTAGAGTTTTCTTTGTGACAAGATTTTTTATCATAATTTCTTTAATAGATATAGAAATATTCTGGTTTTCTATTGCTTTTGTGTTACATTGATAAGTTGCATTTTTTCAAGGAATTCGTTTCATTTTTAAATAGTATTTTTTATTACCCTCTTAGTAACATCTGTAGGAGTTGTAGTTATATTTCTCTTTTTACTTTTTAATGTTAGTATTTGATATTTCTTCTCTTTATTTTTTGATCAGTCATCTGAGGTTTTGATCAATTCTATTAATTTTCTTTAAAAATTGGATACTCTGTTGATTTTTTTCTTCCAATAGTCTATTTTCCATTTCATCAATTTACAATCTGACCAATACTAATTCTCCTCTTTTTCTCTTGGATTTAACTTGCTCTTTTTTCCTCTTAGATCCTTAATGGGAAAACATAGATTATTAATTTTAAATCTAAAAATTTAATTTAAATTTTAATATTAGGATTTGCTTTCAGGGCATCAGATTAATCTTGATATGTTATTTTCTATTATTATGATTTAAATTTTTTCTAATTACCATTGTAATTTATTCCATGATTCAACTTACTTTTACATTAGTATTACTAAATTTCTCAATATTTTGTGATTTTATGTATGTTTATTACTAATGATGTCTAACCAAATTTTATTATGGTTAGAAAACATAGTCTGCTATTAGGTAAATACAAATTAAGGATTGGGCAGTGTTGGTGTATAGTGGTGAGCATAGCTGCCTTCCAAATTAAGGATGGATGCATCTTTCTGATGATTTGTACTCTTTATAATTATGAAAGGTTTTCTTTAGCTCTTGAATTTCTCTTTGTTCTTAAGTCTGTCTGATGTTGATACACCATACCATCTTTCTTAGGTGTAATGTTTACATACTTACCTTTTTATTCTTCTACTTTCAAACTATTTGTCATTATGTTTGAAGTTGGGTTCTTGTAGGCAGTAAATATTGAGTCTTGCTTTCCATCTCTGTAGTATAATTAACGTTTATATTTAATATAATTATTTATATTGTTGGCTTTATGTCTACCATCTTGCTTTGTGTTTTCTCTGTGCCTTCTTAAATTTTTGTTCCTCTGTTGCTTCTTTCTTAACTTATTTTAGGTTAATTAAATATTTTTAGTATTTTATTTTTATTTATTGGGTTCTTAGCCATGCCATTTTTAGGGTTCCCTAATGGTTTTGCTAGGACTAAAATCATGTATTCTTAACTTATAAAAGTTTATTTAGAGTCAATACCGCACCAATTAATACCTGCTTGTTTATACTTTTACATCAACACTTTCTATTCCTCACTTTAGACTTGACAATTTTCACTTTGCAGATTTAAAAATTTTACATTATTTTTATATTTGTCCACTCTCCTTCATTTATGTAATTGTGGTCATGTTTTTTAATTTTACATGTATTATAATCTCCAAACTAAAGTATTATTATTTTTGCTATATATAGTCAATGATCCTTCAAGAAAATTAGGAGATAAAAAATATTTTATATTTACACATTCATTTATCATTTCTGGTTGTCTTTTTTTTTTTTTTTTTTTGGTGGGTCAGAGTTTCCATCTGGTATCATTCACCTTAAGCCTGACAAATATCTTTTAGAATTTCTCATAGGTTTACTGATGCTTATCTAAAAATAGCTATTATAAAAAAAAATAGCTTCATCTCCTTCTCCTGTTTCAAAGGATATTGTCACTAAAGGTTCTCTTTCGCTTTTCTCTTGCACCTGAAAGTTGTTCGAATATCTATTGGCTTTCATTATTTATGATGAAAAGTCAGCATGTATTCTTATCATTGATCTCTGTATATAATATTGTTTTCTACTGAGTCCTGTGAAGATTTTCTCTTTACATTTTATTGTAACCACTGCAACTTTGATATGTCTTATTTGTAAGTTTTGTGCATTTATCTTTCTTGAAGTATCCTGAGATTCTTGTATATATAAATAATTTTTTTAATTAAATTTAGGAATTTTCAGAACTTATTTCTTCAAATCTTTTTCTACATCATTCTCACTTTCTTCTTATTCTAGAACTCTTAATACAAACATGTTAGACTATTTGATGTTGGCCTTCAATTCCATGATAAACTCTGTTCCTTATTTTTCAATCCTTTTTTATTATGTTTTTCAGATTAAATAATTCTACTGATTCAGCCTCAAGTTCACCATCTCTTCTTCCATATCAAAACAGCTCATAAGGCCATTCAGTAAGTTTTTATTTTTTTATTGTACTCTTTAGTTCTATAATTTCCATTTGGTGCATATATATTTTTTCCCTTTTTTTGGTGGAGTCTTCATTTGTTCATTTATTGAATTTTGAATATTTCAAAAAATTTTACCATATTTTCCTTTATTTCTTTGAATAGATTTGTCATAGTTGCTTAAACATTTTTGCTTTTTAATCTAATACCTGGCCATTTGAAATTGGTTTCTATTGTATGCATTCTTCACTGACTCTAATTTTTTCTGTTTTTTTTTCACCCTTCTGTGTCAAATATTTTTTTAAATAACATTCTAGATATTGATCTTAATTTATTATGAGACTAAGGATTGTCTTCTTTTTAAGAGCATTGGTTTTTGTTTTCATAAGTAAATCAATTACTAGATGATCTCCTCGAATTTGTGTAGGGTGGGTTTTACTTTTTGTTAAGACAGATTTCTAGAGCCCAAGTTATTTTTTGAGTTAACATAACTTGGTAAATTTGACCTCCAAACTCTGTCTTCGCAATAACTCTTGACAGGGCTGGCCTTCAGCCTCATTAGGTTTATAATAAATTGTATTATGGTTCTTACTTTTAAGGTGTAGTTTTTCTGGTTTCTCATATGGATGCCTAGAATGTTAATGAGGTCTCTCTACTCTGGACCTCTAATATCTCCCAGTACTACTCAACTTCCTTCACTGTTACATTTTCAATATCACATCTATTGGCATGTACAACCCATCTCTTAAAGATAGTCTCCCAGTGATTTGTCCATCATAGTCCTATTCTCTGCCTCAACCTGGTTTCTGCTTCTTCTGCTCACTGCATTAAAGTCAGGGAAATGTCCTCAGGCTGAGAGTCAGGACATTCAAGGGGCTCAGCTTGTGAATCTGCCTTTGCTCAAGATTGAATGTCTGTGCTGTCTTTTTTTCTAATTCCTGTAATGGTTGTCTCATTTTTTTGTCTAGTTTCATGTTTGTTTATCTTAGATGTTTAATGGGGTACCAATCATTCCATCACAAGCTGAAGAAGAAATTATAACATTTCATTTTTTTATACACAAATTATTATACTGGATAGTGACATCAGAAACATGGCAGGGTGAGAGATGTACCCAGAAAAACAATAAGCTGAACATCTAAAATTCAACAAAAAACACCCAACTTTCACACAAGGGATCTGCAAGTAAGAGCTACCACAGGTCAGAACTATGAGAGTCAAGTGGTAGACAGGGATAAACAAAGAAACTGCCTCTCAGAGCAAGAGTTTCCTGCAGGAGGAAGGGGAGGGGAGAAGATGAGGTGAGTTCCCTGAACAGCCCTGAGTGAGAGAGTTGTGAGCTTCACGCAGCGGCAGTGCCCAGGGAACAAGGCAGAAAGCAGAGAAGTGGGACAGTAGAAAAGCAACAGCCTATTATTACCAGTTGCAGTTTCAAAACACAGGGCTGAGCCACTGTCCTGATCCCCCAACTCAGAGGATACCACCCCCATATCCTCCAAGATTGAACACCATGGAACCCCAGAGGAATCTGAGCAAACAGTACTGAAACTGTTGCTAACACTGACAGAGACTGAGACTGAGGGTACTGAGTGTGACTGAATATTTATAAGAAAAAGAAAAGGCATTATTAAGACTTTATATAAAGCAGAGATCCAAGAGGCTTAGATGCCACCTACTGGAAACCAAAAGAAAAATACTTTTTTTGCAATGGGCTAAAGAAAGACCTTTATATAATAAATCTTCCTGGAAAAAAAAAAAACGGGCTAAAGAAAGACCTTTATATAATAAATCTTCCTGGAAAAAAAAGAAGAATACACTTCTATTAATACTCAGGTAGAGAAATAGTCCATTAAACACCATTAACAACAAAGACAAAAGTATCTCAAAAGAGAGAGAAAAATCTACATGAAAATAAGCTTAGAGACATAGAAATATGTGACTTAAATGACAGAGAATTCAGGATTGTACTTCTGAAAAAACTCAATTAGCTCAAAATAATTCACATCAACAATTACAGGAATTAAAAGAAAAACAACTAGAACAGCAGAATGGGTTTTTAGGAAGGAGATTGAAACCCTAAAAAAAAAAACCCCAAACCACAGAATAGATCTTCTAGAGATAAAAAAAGAAAACTGCAAGAGTTAAAAAATAAAATAGCAAGCTTGGGAAATAGAGTCAACAAATGGAGGAAAAGGTCAGTGATATTGAAGACAGAAATCTAGAAATAAATAAGAAGGAAGTAAAGAGAAACCCAAGAACAAAAAATAATTAAAGAAAAATACAAGATCTATCTGGCTGATATCATAAGGAAAGGAAACATAAGAATAATGGGCATTCTCAAAGGCAATAAAAAGGAGCAGATATAAGAAAGCATTTTTCAGACAAATAGTTGATGAGAATTTCCCAAATCTAAGAAATGAACTGGAGCTTGGAATTCAAGAAGTCAACAGAATACCCAATTATCTCAACCACAAAAGGTTTTCTCCAAGACACATTATATTAAAATTATCAAAAATCAATGACAAAGAAAGAATTCTCAGGACAGCCAAGAAAAGAAGATGGTAACCTATAAAGGAAAACCCATTAGATTATCATCAGACTTCTCAGCACAAACCTTATAAGCAAGAAAAATGTGTAATAAAATATTCAAACTATTAAGTGAAAGGAACTACCGGCCAAGAATAATGTATGCAGAAAAGCTCTCCTTTAGATATGAAGGAGAAATAAAGACCTTTTCAGATATATAAATTCTCCATTATGAGGCCAGCATTACAGGAAATACTGAAAGGGGTCAGTTCACCTAAAACAAAATGACAAAAAATATATATAACTATCAGAAAGGTGACTAGCAGGCAGATAGAAGCAGAGGAGTGCAAACCTTACTAAGAACAGGGCATTATAAGCTTAAACAATAAGAAGAAATTTGCTATAGCAAGATAGTAATGAACGTTCAACATACATAGGGACAAAATGAGACAACAATGACTGAAAAGGGGAGGATTTAAAGATCCAAATTCGCAAAGGGGAATGGAGATAAAACACACACAGAAGAAAATGGACTCCTGTGTATATGTATACATATATATACATATATGTACACATATATATGTATACATATATATGTGTGTGTATATATATAAAACATCCTTTACATATTTGCAATGATAACCACACTCCAAAGATTCAGAACTGAAGTTTATATAATTAAAATAAGAAGGACCACAGGAAAAATCTACAAAACCCAACCAAAATTAAAAAAAAAAAAAGGCACACAAGGACAAGGAAGCAATGGAAACATCGAGCTACCAAAAAGCAAAAGATAAAATGGCTATAAGAAGACCTCATATTTCAATAATCACGCTAAATGTAAATGGACCAAACTCATCAATAAAAAGGCAAAGAGTTGCGGGTTGGATCATAAAATAAAACCCAATCATATCCTCCAGGAGACACATCTCAGTTCCAAAGACAAATATAGACTCAAAGTGAAAGGATGAAAAATGATATTTCAAGCAAATGACATTCAGAGAAAAGTGGGAGTAGTGGTACTAATATTGGATGAAATAGACTTCAAAGTAAAAAAGGTAATGAAAGATACAAAGGAACACTTCATAATGATAAAGGGAATTATGCATCAAGAAGAAGACATAACACTCATTAATATCTATGCTTCCAATCAGGGAGGCCCGAAATATGTAAAGCAATTACTAACAGAACTAAAGGGAGAAACAGAGCAAAACACTGTCATAGTAGTGGACCTATATACCCCACTGTCAGATATGGACAGATCATCCAAACAGAAAATTAATAAGGAAATAACATTCTTAAATGATACATTAGACCCATTGGACATAATTGATATTTATGAAGCCTTTCATCCCAAAATAGCTGCTTATATATTCTTCTCTAGTGCATAGGGAACATTCTCAAGGATTGACCACATACTGGGACAATGAGATAGCCTCAACAAATATAAGAGGATTGAAATCATACCAACCATATACTCATTAAAATGCTTAAAAGCTGTAGAACATCTGTAAAAAAAGAAGACAAAAAAAGAAGACAAACACTTGGAGATTAAACAACATACTACTGAAGAATGACCTGGTTGGAGAAGAAATAAAAAGAGACATCAAGAGATACATAGAAACAAATGAGAATGATAGTACAACATATCAAAACTTCTGGGACATGGCAAAAGTGGTCATAAGAGGAAAGTCCATATCAATACAGGCCTATCTCAAAAAACAAGAAGGAGCCCAAATAAACAACCTAATCATTCATCTAAATAACTAAAAGAAGAGGAACAGATGAAGCTTAAAGTCAGCAGAAGGAAAGAAATAATCAAAATTAGAGCTGAAGTAAATGAAATTGAAAACAAAAAAAAAAAAAAGAAAAAAGCTACGAAGAGCTGGTTCTTTGAAAAAATTAATAAAATTGACAAACTCCTGGCTAAACTCACTAAAGAAAAAGAGAAAGGATACAAATAAACAAAATCAGAGATGAAAGAGAAGAAATTATAACAGATACCACAGAAGTACAAAGAATCATACAAGAATACTGTGAAAAAATATATAACACAAAAATTAATAACCTAGAAGAAATGGACAAGTACTTAGAAAGATACAACTTTCCTAGACTGAATCAAGAAGAACTGGAAAATCTAAATAGACTGGTCAGCAAAATGGAAATTGAAACAATCATCAAAAACTTACCATAAAGTAAAATTCCAGGACCAGATGGCTTCATCAGTGAATTCTACCAAACATTCAAAGAAGATTTAATACCTATTCTCCTCAAACTTCTTCAAAAAAAAATGAAGAAGAGGCAACACTTTCTAACTCATTTTCTGAGGAAAATATTAACTGTTACCAAAACCTAGTAAAGATAACACACAAAAGAGAAAAATACAGACCATTATCTCTCATAAACACAGATGCAAAAATCCTAAATAGGATACTAGTGAACCAAATACAACAACATAGTAAAAAGATTATACACCACGATTAAGTGGGCTTCATCCCAGAGGCACAGGGATGGTTCAACATACACAAATCGATCAATATGATACACCACATTGACAAATTGAAACATAAGAATCATATGATCATATAAATAGATGCAGAAGAAGCCTTTCATAAGATACAGTATCCACTTATGATCAAAACACTTAACAAAATTGGTAGAGAAGGAAAGTAACTTATCATAATAAAGGCCATATATGACAAACCCTCAGCCAACTTTATGCCTAATGGTGAAAAACTAAAAACATTTCCTCTTAATCAGGAAAAAGATAAGGCTGTTCCGTTATCACCACTGTTATTCAATATAACATTGGAGGTCCTAGCGAGTGCAGTCAAGCAAGAGAAAGATATAAAAGTCATCCAATTAGGAAATGAAGAAGTCAGACTTTCATTATTTGCAAATGACATGATTCTCTATACAGAAAACCTTAGACTCCACAAGAACACTACTAGAAACAATAAGCAAATACAGTAAAGTCTCTGGATACAAAAATCAAGGTTCAAAAATCCTGTAGCGTTCCTATACTTTAATAATGAAATGTCAGAAAAAGAAATGGAAAAATAATTCTTTTTTGCAATTACAAAAAAATAAAATAAAATAAAACACCTAGGCATAAATTTAATGAAACATATATAATGAAAACTATAAGAGCCTACTAAAAGAAATTGAAGAAGATCTGTATAATGCAATCCTCATCAAAATCCCATTGGCATTTTTTAAAGAAATAGAACGAAAAATCATCAGATTTGTATGGAAGCACAAAAGATCCCAAATCGCCAAAGCCATCCTGATAATAAAGAACAAGGCTTTGGCATCACTCTGCCCAACTTCAAATTATACTACAAAGCAACAGTAATAAAAATGGCATGGTAGTGGCAGAAAAACAGACATATAGACCAGTGGAACAGAATTAAGAGTCCAGAAGTAAACCCATGTGGGCAAATAATTTTTGACAAAAGTGCCAAAAATTTACAGTGGAGAAAGGAAAGCCTCTTCATAAATGGTGCTGGGAAAACTGGAATGCTACCTGCAAAAGAATGAAACTAGACTGTGTTCTATCACCACACACCAAAATTAACTCAAAATGGATTCAGGACCTGAATATAAGACCTGAAACAATAAATTGCATAGAAGAAAACATAAGAACTAAATTTGTGGACATGGGACTTGAAGAGGATTTTATGAATTTGGCCTCAAAGACACGGGAAGTAAAAGCAAAAATAAATGAATGGGACTACATTAAACTAAAAAGCTTCTGCACAGCAAAACAAAACAAAACAAAACAACAAAAAAACAAAAACAAAAACAAAAACATCATCAAGGTAAAGAGACAGCCATCCAAATGGGAAAAATATTTGCAAGCAATGCCTCCGATCAAGTCCTAATATCCAAAATATACAAAGAAGTCATACAACTCAATAACAACAACAACGACAAAAAACAATCCAATTTAAAAATGGACAGAGGACCTGAACAGACACTTTTCCCAAGAAGACAACAAATTGCCAACAAACATATGAAAAGATGCTCAACATCGCTAGCTATTAGGGAAATACAAATCAAAACCACAATAAAACACCATCTCACACCTATTAGAATAACTATAATCAACAGGACAAATAATAAGTGTTGGAGGGGACACAGAGAAAAAAGAACCCTCATACACTGCTGGTGGGACTGCGAATTGGTACAGCCACTATGGAAAACAATATGGAGGTTCCTTAAAAAAACTAAGAATTGATCCACCAGATGATCCAGCACACTGATGTTCATAACAGCATTATTCATAGTGGCCAGGACGTGGAAGCAACCAAATTATACTATGATAGTTGATTGGCTAAAGAAGCTGTGGTACATATATACAATGGAATATTACTCAGCTATAAAAAGAGATGAAATACTGCCACTTGCGACAACATGGATGGACTTTGAGATAATCACACCAAGCAAAAAGAGCCAGAGAGAAAAAGTTAAAAACCACATGATATCATTTATATGGGGGATATAAACCTAAAAGCAACAAACAAACAGAGACTCATGGACATGGACAATAGAATAGTGGTTACCAGAGGATAAAGGGAGAGGAAATCGGGGAGGTAGATGGGCTAAAAGAGATCAAATATGTGGTGACAGAAAGAAATCTAACTATGGGCGGTGAACACACAATGCAATATATATGCTTTACGGTTGAATTGTACACCTGAAACTTACTTGATTTCATTAACCAATGTCACCATAATAATAACAATAATAAAAATTATTGCATCTGCATTAGTCAAGGTTCTTAAGAAGCAGAACCAATAGAAAAGGTGGGGGTGGGGCAGGAGGACAGAATTGGCTCATATGATTGGGGAAGCTGACAAGTCCTAAATCTGTAGGACTATTCTGAAGGCTGGAAATTCAGGTAAGAGTTGATGTTACACTCTTTAGTCAGAAATCTGAAAAGTGGGATCGGCAGACTGGAAACTCAGGCAAGATTTTCATATTGCAGTCTTGAGGCCAAATTCTTTTTCTTTAGGAAACCTCAATCTTTTCTTTTATGCCTTTAGTTGATTGAATGAGGCCCAGCCACCCATACAATGAAGAGAATCTGCATTATTCTACTGATTTAAATGTTAATACCTTCAAAGTAACATCTAGACTGATTTTTGACCAAACAATTATACACTTTACCCTATCCACGTTGACATACAAATTAACCTTCATAATATCTCCAATTCTTATTTGGTCCTCAATATGTGATCTTCCATTGCCTAAAGTTTATTTTATTAATACTCAATTCCCATAATTTTAATTTATTTCCTCCTCAATATTTTAAAGAATATTATTTATATATCTTCATCTAAAACATTGATTATTTCCTCTGGATTCAATATAATGATCATAAGTATTAGGTTGCATAATTGAGAAAACATTAATCTAGTTTACCATTCATTTGATGATTCAAAACATTTTATATTATTGATATACATATATGAGAATGTCAATATTCTCCCTTGATGGAAAACTCTCAGTATTTTTTAAAAATATTTTTATTGGATGGGGGAAATTATAAAATGTTAATATTTGCATTTGCTTAGATATAAATACAAATGAATTTGAGAAAATTTTAAATTATTTTATTACCAATTTATAATTCTTATTTTGCATATTGAATTCAGCAGTTTCTCAGATCTTTGAAGAATTTTTGTGCTTTTCTGTTTTTAAGCAATATTTCCTGTATAATATTTTATGGTAGATGAGTGTTTTTTTATTAATTAAAAGATTCTTATTTCTAAAAGATTCCCAGTATTCACTTAGCCATTTTTTTCCAGTTTTTATATTACTTAAAATATTGTTTTGAAGCATTTCTTTAAGTTTTTCCCTAGCACTACAATAGGTCAAAAAACATGTAAAAGAATGTCAATGTCAAAACTCGAGAATAAGTCTCTAAATTTTTGTGGAGTACCTCATTGGACACACCCTCTATCTTTTGATATGCGGTTTTCTCATAGTCATTATTATGGAAATAATAAATAATTACAGCTGGATTCTTAGCTCAAGAGAAATTGTGAGAGCTCGAGAGTTTTTATTTTATTTTATTTTATTTTATTTTACTTTTGCAATTTACTTCTAGTTCAAAGTCATTGTACTTAAATAGTCAATATAGTTTCACCTTTGTATATTTCATGGAGTATGAATAACAGGAAAGAACTGGTGTAGTGGCAAGAACAATGTTGGACAAAGAGCAGAATTTGCCTGCAAGAATTCTTTTATTTGTTTTTGTTTAAAAATTTTAAACCTGCTTAGGAGGTTATGTTGAATATCCCAGTGTGATTCAGGACACAGTGTCTGTAAGAAGATGTAGAGAGAGATTCTTTTTGATAAAAAATAATTAAAGCCTGGGAGAAGGGAGAAAGAGAGGCCCATGAATTTCTCAAATAAGAGGGAATGTATCTTGCTGCCTAGCAAATACTGAAGAAGATAAAAATGAGTAGCTGTGAGTTTTCTGGCTTTCACTAAACTTCCTCTTGTCTCAAGCAGAGAATCTATGGGTTTGAATGAAATTAGAGAGAAAAGTTTACATCTCATGATTGCCCAGTTGAAGGATGCCTGAGGACCAGAGAAGTCTTCCCAATTTATTGAGAGTAGGTAAGTTTCCAGAATACCATAATCCGAAAGCTAGGAGCCCAATGGGAGTTAGAGGTTAATATTTCCTTCACCATACAGACTAGGGATAGCAATCACAGCTAGTTAATTGACTAAAAATAAATTAGTATTTCTTGAAAATTTGAAACTATGCACTGAAATTTATAACCACTATTTTTTAATAATTCAAAAGTCTGCTCTTTCATATCCTTTTGAATTTTAATACTTGATATATTAAAGATTTGAACTAATGAACTAAATTCTACCACTTCAATGGTATTTCTTTTCAGCTCTATTTTCAGTAACTTTGGTTTTTATTTTGCTTCATCTTTTGTTATTTATAATCTTACGTGTCAAACAAAAGACTGTGGCTACAATGTCTTCATTGTGGATTTTACATTTTACTATATTTACTAATATAAAATAACTCATCTTTAATACCTTAAACTCTATTTGGTTTGTTCTTGCCTGCCTTATATCTATTTTTTAACATCCAATATGTCTGCACGATTGTTTTTCTAAAGTAATCATTTTATTTAAGTTATTATTTGAACAACATAAACTAAATGTTTTTCATACAAAGGTTGTATTCATCTTGGAAGATTTTACTCATTTTAATCGATCATATTAACAGATAAATTTGAGATTTATTCTCTATTTTAGGAATCTCTAATTTACAACCTGTGGATCAAATGTGGCCCAGCACCTATTTTTATATGAGCTAGAATGTCTTTACATTTTTAAATTGTTAGGAAAAAAATGAAAAATATGTATGTGAGGGTGACCATATGTGGCACACAAAGCTTAAAATATGTGCCATCTGGTACTTTACAAAAAAAGTTTGCTGAACACTGTTTAGTTTTATTTCAAAACATAATTTTAGCAGATGCTGCCATGGCCCCAGTCACGTTCTCTCTGTACTTATCCAATTGCTAGTACATGTGACTCTGACATAGAGAGTGGGAGATTCTGTTCTCTATGTCCAGTGGCTATTTTTATAAGTGCCAAGGAATTAGTGCTGCCTGGCAGCAGTCCTCACTAGTGAATAAATATCCACCCACTCGCTGCCTAGGTGGAAGAGATCAGAGGCATGCATTCTACACTACCTTGCAGAGTCCCCAACATGAACAAGTGTCAGCTGACCACAACAATAACATGCTTGATACTATATACTTTGTACCTTCCTTTTGTTCCCTGTTTCACTTCCTCACTCTCTCTCAGTGTTTCCTGTTGTTATCTTCCAAATAAACTATTTATACTCAATTCATGTGTCATTGCCTAAAATAGTCTTTAGAATGCTATCTTCTATTTTTTTCTGCTTTTTTGAATTTTACCCAGTTCCTTAATTTCATACATAATGCATTCCTGAAAATATGTATGAGTTAAATATATATAATTTGAAAAAGACAAATTTTATAAGTTCTCAGAGAGCCAAATATATCATTTAAAATTTCTCTTGACATTAGCCTTTAGTTGCAAATTTCAAAAGTGCATTTAAATATTTTATAACTAATTTTTAAACATATTTTTCTTCACAATTCTTCAGTTGACTATTTATTAACTGACTAATTGAGGGTAAAGACCCACTTATTTTTTCTAGTTTCTATCTTTGAGTTTTATTATATACATTATATTTGTACTGCTTATGATTGATAGTTTTATTTTTTAATTTTTAAAAGATTTTTATTAAAATATAGCTAACATGCAATATTGTATTAGTTTCAGGTGTACACCATAGTTATCCAACATTTATATACCTAAAGATATATCACCGTGGTAAGTCCAGTAACCATCTGACATCATACAATGCTATCACAATATTATTGACTATATTCCCTATGCTGTACACCACATCCCCATGATTTATTTGTTTTATACCTAGAAATTTGAACCTCTTATTCTCTTTCACCTTTTAGCTTTTTTCTCTTTCAATATTTTTTAATAAAAAGAATCAAGTCCAAATGAATTAGGATCTAGTAAATGGAAAAACACAATTCTTCATATAAAGACAGTAATACTACTGCTACAACGTGCGTTTGGTGAACAGGCAATTTCATCTTGAAATATTTTAACGTCTTTATTCATCAAAGAATGAAAACCATAATTGACTTGAAAGAGATATTTCAGAGTAACCAGTGAATTAGTTTTCTAAATAATGCCATACATAAAGTTAGTGTGTGTGTGTATGTGTGTGTGTGTGTGTGTGTGTGTGTGTGTGTGTGTGTGTGTGTTTTAAATCAAGAACCCCCTGCTAGCTTTTTTCTGTTTCCTGCGGGTATACCTACAGTTTAGGGTTAATTCTGGTGATAGTTCTTGCTCTGCTTGTTCTTGCAGAAGAAGTTTGTTTACCTAGGGTTTATTTAGGGCATTAGTTCTCAACCATGACTGCACAATGGAATCTGGGGTTCTTTATACACGACACTGAGGAATGAGTCTTACCTCCATAGATTCTGATTTAATTGGATTGCAATGTGGCCTGGGCAATGAGAATTTTGAAAGCTTCCCAGGTGATTTTAATGTGCAGCTAATGATGAAAATCACAGATACAATCAGATGATTTCTATTAAAGTATGGTATGTTCATGTTTAAACCTTTTACATTATGAGAAAGAAAAAAAAATAAGATATATAAATTCATAGCGTAGTCTCAATAGGGTGCTCTATTTCTCTTCTAAAGGGTTCTTTCTCTTTATTTGAAAGGAGAAAGTTGCATGTTCCCAGATCTTTGTAAGTGTGGCCAGGTGCTCTTTTAATTGTCATTGTCTTCTAGGAAAACGTGCCTGCACCACTAGCTCAGTGCAGCCACCAGGAGCACAAGGAAATCATCAGCTTTTTATTGCCACTGCTGTACCATAGAGTTGATGCCAAGTCTTGACTGATTCCAAATGTTTTTTTTCTTTTCTTTAAAGATCTCCCGTCTTCAACTCTAACATCAACTCTCCCTCTTACCATCTCCTTATTATCAAGCATCTCTTTTAGACTGCAGAGTATAATGATTTCTCCAGGCTCACAATCACTTAATTCTTATCATTTAAGGCATAAGTGGTTCCAGAATTTCCCTTTCGAAAAAGCTTAAGGCAACCATTCCATTAGAAGGGCACTAGAGTCCCTTTTTTGTGTGTGTCCTCTTGTACACAGCAAGATGTTGTTATCAAGTTCAAAGTTTTATCTGGGTTAGCTTTAGAGAAGTTGGCAGAGACTGTAATCATGGCTTTAGGGAAAGTAGCAGATCTTCATTTTGATCTAATTGTATTTTCTAGTCAATATTTTGAACTATCTGGTACATAGCTGCCAAGAAGTTTCTCTCTTGTTCACTTCAGTGGTGATCTAGAAGGCAGTAAATAGCCATGGCTGCTCTCCTACATTCTAATAAAAATGTGATTAGTGACTTTTGATGAATCAGTTTGGGTGGTCATAGAACTTTAGTGGTATGTGGTACTTTGCTAATGAAACTAATAGTCATGGCATCCTCCCCAAGAGGATGGTCTGTTCTTAGATCAGAGAAGCTGCCAAAGGTGGCAGCCTTGCCAGACTACATATGTTCAAAGTGTTAGAGATGGAATTCCACTCCCATCCCCCGCCATGTGTGTGGTCCAAATTATTTCATGTTGCTGACATTGCCCTTTTTACCATCAATGGGCATTGGTATATGGAGAATCAAGAGGAACCAATCAGAAACATCTCCAGAACATTTACAGAGAGGCAGACCCTTAATCCTAGTCTCTCCAGTGATAAAGCTTAGAAATGTGAGTCACAGAAGTTATCAGCGGCCTTACTGAACACTGTGTGGATGAATCCAGTTGATACCTGATGTTGTCAAACAGAGTGAGAAAGGATGAGCTCAGATAATGTCTTGGGGATGTTTGAGTTTCAGAGGCCCAGCTCCCAGTTATATCCTGATTTCCATCTCTTGTGTAGCCAGTCAATTCCTTTTTGTCTAAAATAGTTTTGAGTTTGGTTTCTGTCACTTCCGAATCAAAGAGTCCCGAGTAATAATAACACTCAAGTTGTAATTAGATCTGTGTTTGAGACTTGTCTCTGACCCTGGGAATTTATATATATGCATTTCTGTGAAGTTATAATAATAATGCCAGCACGTCAGAGAAAAGATGAGAAAATCCCTGCCTTAGTGTCTGGTATATAATGACAGAATAGAATAGCATTCAGAAATTAATTACCTTCCTTCCCACCTTCACCTCCCCACTCTTCTCAACCCACTGGCTATAAGAGTAGCAAAAGGAGATCCCAGAGACACCAAGCAAAGTGCCTAACATCTGCTGTGTATGTTCTAGTTTGGGATCCAATACAGATTCACCTCAACCAAGCGTTCCTTAAATTGTAAAAGAAAAACACAAAAGCAAGTCTTTTGATAATTTTCCTTGCCCGAAAATCCATTCATTCCCACTTCCTAAACAACTGTATACCTTTACTTAATACCTGTGGTAATATGCAAATCTACAAGTGATTAAACTGTTCTTCATGACTCAGCCTGCTCCCCATAACTTGCTGTTCAGGACTAGTGAACTCTGGCAGAGTCTTGAAACAGAAGTCAATGTAACAGAAAAATAAAAGAACATTTCAAGTTATTCAATTTCAATAATCTCTGTAAACATCTTGAGGAAGCCAAAGCCTTCTATTGATCAGTTTACTATGTTATTCTACTCCAGAGGAAAATGGTAATAAAACGATTGTTGTTATGTATACATCATAATATACTATATGTGACAGGTCCGTCTACATTCAAAATGTTCCACATTATAAATAAAAATCCTCCTATTCTCTTCTTAAAATTGCTCCTTGCTATAAAATTATATCTGTGCAATTTTATATTTTAAATTCTTATCTTCTCATTTGTGCATTTGCCTTCACCTTCTACTTTGGTGAGGGTGATATATTTATATCTTCACTTTGAGTTCAGAGATAGCAGAGAGAATTGGATAAACATACCAGGAACCTGACAAAGCCATGGAATGCCTCACTTGGTTCCTGTAAACTGCCTCCTATACAGAAATGCACTTCTTCTTAAGAAAGCATCTGCTTATTTTCTACTTTTGAATACCTCAGTGTCTTTACGCCACTCTACTGCCAAATTTCCATCAGATAAAAAATAGAAAATAAGCCAATGAAAACAACAGAAAGGTTTTGGTGTCTCAGAAAACATGTGTACCTGTCGATATATGGGGCATCATTTCTTTGAATATTTCTTTGAATATAAACACTTGGTATGTAAATTATGCTTTTTGCCCACTAAACTTTAGAAAAAAATATGGGCCCTGGGGTCAGTGGATAGCTTTGTTCAAGTCCAATTTCTGTTAACTAATTATATTTCTCCAGTGAAAAGTAATTTATCCCTCTGAGTATTGTATCTTCACCTAAAACAGAAATAATAATAACATATAACGAATAGTTGGTTTAACGTAGAAATGAGATAACACATGTGGAATAAAATCCAAAGCATTTTTACAAATACCATATTTTAGAGTTAAGTCAACCCAAGAAAAGTCCTGGAGGAATCAGTGATATTTTCGGAAAAATAGTCCAAACAAGATAAGTGTCAAAGTGCTTCTTTTTGTGGGGAGAAGTGGGAAGTTAAATCACATAATTAGCCATTCATGTTTTTTTCACCAAAGTCTCATTTTCCTCTGACATTTGAATGACCTAAGAATATTGCTAATGGAAGAGAGATAATGAGGTTACTGCAGTAAAAACACTTGCTCATCTCTCTGCACTTTGAGGCTGTGACAGAGTTGTTACTCGTAGTGATCCCCAAATCAAGAAGCAATGTCCCATATATCAATCAAATATAATTCTTACTTGGCAAGGAGTTAACCAAGGGAGCTCCTGAGACTCGTAAGTAACCATTTTCAAATTGATTATGTGAAGGCTTGACAGTCTGCAACATGGGACATTAAAAAGCCAGAATGATGCTTGCTATTTGTCTGTTTTATACCCTGCAATGGTTCCCAGATAGGACCCTATCCTTCCAAATGATATCCAAAGACTTTTCCATTTAATTTCATTCTTTCTCATGCCACTGTTCCAACCCTTCATTCTAGGCTCATGTCTCCAAATTTCTATGCATGTCAGAGCCTTGGTGGTGTGTGTAAAGGAAGACTGTTTGTTTTTTTTTTTTTTGTTACCAGCCAGCAGGCACAAATATCTAACTTTGGCCTTTCACCGTAGGAAGGGAATAAGTGCTGATGAAGCAGCCTGTAAGAACTGTATATTCTATTTCAATGTGGAAAAAATAATCTCCTGAGACAGCCGAGACTAGATGGACAACCTTTTTGCTTTCCTTCTGCTATGCGGATGTCAGGAAGGTCATTTGGGATGTTCTAGCTTTCAGCAGAAAGTAACTCTACCTTACATGCCACCAAGCAGTTGTCATTGCATTCATGAGCCTTTTTTATGTTACAATTTTAATTATCTTCATGCTGCAAAATCCAGGGATTTAGCTATTTAACCACTTCATACTAAAGCAGTCATTCAACCTACGCAGTCATTGATAAAATAGGCTGAGAGAATTGCAGAATATGATTCAGAAAAATATAAATTTTGGGTTAATATTTTAAAACATGGCATAAAATAATAGCAACTCAAAAAAGCAGTGAATACAAGTATAGCAATAGCAATTTAAGTATATCTATTTCTAATTGTAATATACTTATTCATGTTATTACTAGAGATAATAAAATATATTGAATCCATAAAATAAGAAATTAATAAAAATTAAGAAAGTTATCACAAAGTTATATATATATATATATATATATATAATTTTAAAATACAGTAGAAAGATTGAGATATGAAAAAAATTCCATAGAAAGTAGAACGAAATCACAAAATATGTCTCACAACTAACGGGTGTTTCACAAAAAGAAGGAAAATAGTAGGGGATTAAATAAATAATAACACTGGACAATTTCTCATTAATAAGAAATTTAAGATTGTTGTGAAAATACTCACAAATTTCCAGCTCGATAAATGTACAAAAAGCACCAGAAGGCATATTATCATATTTCAGCACCCGGACTAAAAAGTCCCATAGTGGGGAAAAAAAAGGCAACAGATTTCTCGGAAGACTTCAAAGCTGTATGGATTTCTTGGAATGCTGAAGATGAGAAGATGATGGTGTATATGTAATATCTTCAAAATTCTAGGTGAAAATAATTTCCAACCTAGAATTAGAATTTTTAAAAAGCTGATGATGAAAATATGAATATGTTCTTCCTCAAAACATTACCAGAGGATCTGTTCTTTCCAAAGAAAGGAAAAATCAAAGAAAATAAAAACAGTGGGATTGGCTGATCTAGGCTGGGCTTACGAGTTGACTCTGCTTCAAGCTATAGGTTGGGGGTTATTCTGAAGCTCAGGGTGGAGGGAGAGCAGGTTACAGGGAAAACCAAAGGAAACTCTTCATAGTGCAAGAGGAAAAACATAGTGCAAGAGGAAAAATCCCATTATGAAACAAATTTAAATTCTCTGTTCAAGTCAGGTGCACTAAGATCCTGTTATCAACAGGGTCAATTTTATCCCCTGCCTATGGGACATTTTACAAAATCTGGAGACATTTTTGGTTGTCGCTACTTAGAGGGAGGTATTAGAACTATTGGCATCTAACGGGTAAAGTCTATAGATACTACTAAACATTCTCCATCCACAGCAAAATATTGGCTAGCCCACAATCAAATGTAGTGCTGACGCTGAGGAACACAGCATTAACCTAATTGAATTCCCTGGAGGAGCCCATTGTCAAAGGATTAAGGAAAGGCCCACCAGGAGCTTAACGCAAGGGAGTGAAGAATAAAGATGAATAATTTGATCTAATTTATCAGTGTATAATAAATCAAAAAATTATTTCAAAGAATGTGAACAAATCTTTCATGGGGAATAGGAATAGTTTTTATTTTCCAGAAAGAAAACTAGTAATTTTTACTGCATTTCATTGATTCTAAGACGCATACTTCTTTTTCACATTTTAACATCTCTGAAGTAATAATGTGTCTTATGATCAGTGTTGTAAGGAAGTATCATACCATATTTTAATTGGCATTTTTTCCAGTGAATATGAAATAATGACATCTCTTACTATTGATGATAGATTTAATGAAACACATTAAATACTTATTGCGTACTTGCCCTATTACAGGCAGTAAATTCAGAAGAGTAAATTTAGGAGGTATAAATAATTACGTTTTACAGATATAAGTGAGGATTAGAACTCCCCACCCTTCACCTCTACATCTCTACATATAAACAAGAGTCTACTTTTTTCACAGTGCTTCTAAGAGGACAGCTCAGCACAGTGATTAACAATACTGGCTTCAGCGGCTAAGGTTAAAAGAAATAGAGAGTGAAAACAAGTAAGATGCTATTTGACATATAATAAACTCACACTAAATAGTTATTGTCAACATTATATGCTTGGTCTGTGATAATCGGTTTATATATATATTATTCCATTTAAATCTCCCTATATTGTTAGGGAGATTTATCTAAAAAATTAGATGAATCATCTGATTTTTTCAGGAATGGCACCAATACTGCAAGAGATTAATAACGTAAATTCACACAGCTCAAAATGTTGCATGTGTGTGTGGTGTGGAAGTAGAATTGAAACTCACGTCTGTGATCTTTGTGGCTATGCACTCTTTGCAATGCTGTTTCTTCATGGTATCATGTTGTTTCTTGAGCTCTCAGCAAGCATAACCAATGCTGGGAACCTATTCTACCTGTACAAATAATGAAACTGTAGAACATTTGCATTAATGGCTTTATGAACAGATTCCCTCACTCACTATGGAGAAGACAAGAAGGTTAGGAAGAGGCAGAGGACTATACAGACAGATAAAACAATCAACAGTGTTCATTTCACATGTTATAATTCATGAGATATTAGTGAAAATAACTAATTTTCACTAATTTTTAAAATATCACCCGAGTATTCTAATGGAAGCCAAGATTAAGTCCACTACTCTGGCTGATTCCTGAGCACCTGTCCAGGCAGGCCACTCAGTGCACATGGGGGTTTAGTTTTCCTTCCCCTTTATTTTTTTCCACCAGATTCCCCCCACCCCCTTCACTTATTTTCTTTCCCCTGCTTATTTGACTGACTTACCAACCTGATGCCAGAGAGTTCGAAGGACAGGAGTCCAAATAGGGACCCCAAAACTCGAGCTCCGGTGACCAGGTTCTTTTCTTATGCCAAGAAAGAATTCAAGAACATAACTAACAGCAAGCAGGAAAAAGAGTAAGTTTTATTAAAGCGAAAGTACACACTTAAGAGAGGAGTGCTAGGAGCTCAGAGAGTCTGCCCTGAGCTGTCTGAATCATTAGCTTTTGTTTTATTTGAGGTGGAGGGTGTCCCAAGGCTATCCAACCTGCCTCCTAGTCTTTGCTTGTTTTCCCATGCCACCTGGAGGGGAGGAGATGGCCCAAGGCCATTTATCTTGTCTCCTGGCCTTGGCTTGTTTCTCATGCTGGAATCTCACACTTGAAATCAAAACAGGGAGAGGGCTGAGTAAGGGAGAAGGGAGAGGGCTGTGTAAGGGAGAAGGGAGAAATTCCAGAGCCACATATTGGATGGGAGGGGGAACTTCTCTAGGCTAACTAAATATCCTACCTTAAACCCAAATCCTAAAGTTGTAAGTTCATTTATATGATGTGTGACAATATCAACCTGTGTGTGCTGATAAAATCAGGTAACTTTTAAAAATCAATATTTTTCTCATATGAAGACACAATACTGAGGTCCCTCTAGTTTCCAGAGCTGAATTCAGTCCCAGACCAAACATAATTATCTGTCAAATAGGATGAGATAGACATAGCTCTCATTTGGCTGTTTTCTGAGTCTTCTGATGAAAGAATTTCTTTGGGAAAAAAAGATAATTATTTGATAAAATAGCTATTTCCTGTTTTAAAACCCTCATGATTCTTTCTTGTATTATTAAAAACAAATTGTTTTGGTTATACTATACTGTTTATGAACTGTGATTATAAAAACCACAAGCCCACATACAAGGTATTTTTCAATTTCTCTTATTAAGGAATCGTGGGACACATACCACTTTATATTCCCATGGTGGCAGTGTGAGTTGACAGTCTGGGTTAATGCAGCTTTCAGCATCCAACTCTGAAGATTAGCAAATCGTAGGGAAGCTGCGATTGGTGGATAAAACATTGCTATCTGATGTACTCGACTTAATACCTAGTGGATATTTTTTTTTCTATGTCATTGCTTATAAAGTTCTTGTATATAAAACTCTAATAAAGAACTCACTTTGGTATTTATTTTTGCTTGACTTCACCAAAATTACTGCATCCAGTCATCATCTACTTCATTTATTTCTTTATAGCCAAGAATGAATAACACTAAACTAATCAACTAATCATTCTTTGCAGTTCTTTTAACCATAATTGGGAATTAGACTGTCAGTACCTGCTAGGTGTTAAGTAAAGATAGGCCTACATTGTTTCTATGCCTCTGGGGATTATCAAGAAAGGAGGAAGTTACATTCATTAAATATCTGAATTACTTGGAAGGAGAATAGAATTCTGTGTGGTTATATCCCCTTGAGATGTTCACATTTTTATTCCCTAAATCTTTTTCCAGTGGTTTTTTGAGGGAATCGGGAAAAATCTATTATGTCAATTCTTTCTCCTAGTTATGTAATCAGACAGTATCAGGTGATTCTCACATTCATTCATTCATTTAACAAATATTTTTAAGTGCCTAGTATGTGTCAAGCACTATCACAGGCCCTAGGGATGAGAAATTAAAAAAAAAAACCAATAACTTTGTTTCTGGGATTTAGCTGATAAAGAGAGGTCAAGTGGTACTAAGTACTATGAAAGGAAATTAAGAGGGTAAGACAGAGAGGGAGAAAGAAAGTGTCGTTATATATACACAGTAGTTAGGGAATTTCTCATTTGAGCAGTACTTGGGAAAAAAAAAAAAAAGCAAACCCATCAAGCTGATATCTGGAGGAAAGTTTTCAAAAGCAGTGGTAACACAAAGGGCAAAGGCCCAGAGGCAGCAGAGCCTTGGTATGTTTGGAGAACAACAAGAAAGCTGGTGAGGCTGGAACAGAATGTTGAAGAACCAAAGCTGCAGAAGAGAAGATCAGATGATCAACAAAGGACGGGTTATTAGGAGCCTTAAGTCATGGTAAGGACTTTGCAGTTTATTCTGAAATCTATTAAAGGTTATTGCACGACCTCATTCTCATTTTCAATGGATCAGTCTGGCTTCTGTAATGAGAATGAGATTTGCAGGCAAACTTTGGAGCAGAGAAACCAACTCAGGGGCTTCTTACATGGTTCAGGTGAGAGATGAAGATGGCTTGGCTTAGGGAAGTGTGGTAGAGGTGTTCAGACTCAGAACTTATTTTGAAGATTGAACTTAGAAATTCGCTGATGCGTCGGGTATGATGTGAGAAAAGAGAAAGATCAAGAAGACAGTTTTGTTCTATAGACCATTGTCTTGAGCTCTATTGTGAAACTGCTCAGGTTTGGGTGGGAAAGAGAACAGAATTCAAGTTGTTCTACAAGATGAGTGGCTGCGGATAGTTTCTTTTTAGTGTTATAAGCCTCAGTTTTTTCAAAGATATATTAGTGATAATTATATCTAACACATTAGCATATCTTCAAGGTTTAAATTATGTAATAGCCATAACCATATTAAACTCTTTATATTTACATCTCAATTTTCACAGCAATGCTATGAGAGAAGTGCTGTCATCATAATCATATGACAAGAAAACTGAAATATGAAGAGATTACAGAAGTTGCTCAAGGTCACAGACCTACAGCTAAGACTTGAAATAGGGTCCGTTTGATGCTAGATCTCAGATTCCCAAACACTATATTAACAACCACAAAAATAATAGTGATCTTAACAATACAGTATGACATGCCTTTAGTATAATACCTCACATATATCATTTTAATTCTTACAACCTACCAGGTCTATGTATTGTCTTTCTCTTATAAATGAGAAAGTACAGGCTCAGAGAAGTTAAGTTGCTTGTCCATACTACATAGGAGATCAGCTAGCACACATGGAAGCCTGGCTTAAAACTTGGCTCAACACAACACAAAGCTATCTGCTCCACTAATGCTAAAATGCCTCTCCACGCTAAGGGCACTCTCTATACTGTATTCCTCCTGCAGATATGGGAAAGGGGATGTGGGGACGGGGAAAAGCTGAATGTGTCTATTCTTATGAGAACCTCTAAAACTTAGAGGAACAACAGGTACCTTACTACCTAAGATGCCTGGAGCTATAAGCAAGAGTGGCCACTTTAGCTCTGTGGCATATTTATCTGAGGTCGATATTGCAAGATGTCAGTCTGATTTTTCCTCTAAAGACAGAATTTATTGTATTTTTTTCATTGCTTTTATTTTTCAGAGATGATGGAGGCGTTTTTGCAATTCGTAAGTATTCTTCTTTTACCAGCAAACCAACTATTTCATATAGAGAGAGATAAAAAAGTATAAGTGAAAATCTGGCTATTGTTGAATCTTTGGAGAAATGAAAGCAAAAAGGAAAAAAAGAAAGAAAAGAAATACCAACTATTTCAAAAGTAAAATCTGACTGCGTTTGGAGAATAGTAAAGAAGGAAAATGTAATTCATTATGAAATAACAGTGATAGATTGGTTTCCTTTGTTTCAACCTCAGTTATTTTAATGTTTCAATATAAATCCACTGAATGTGTTTTCGGGGATCTTTTAATTTTTTCCTTACCATGATTTGGTCAAAATTGCAAAAGAATTAAATTGGTTCTTTACAAACCTTTCAGAAAGGCAGAGATTGAGGAAGTTCTAGAAACAACGTGGACAGAACTCCTTACAAATACCCTTGGTCATTAAAGATGGAGAATTCACTTATTCTGGTGGTAAAATGCAGCTGCAGGGCTATTTCTACACCTTCTGCAGCATCTTGGAAAAGGCTGTAAGATTAAGCAGGATGCCGAATAGCAGTTCAGGTACAATATCTTGATTTCTAGAATATTAAGGGTGCAGACATTTATTGAGTACCCATGGAATACACATCCAGTTAGACACATGGCTAAGTATTCACATATGCTAATTTAATTCACACAACCACCACTAACAAAAGAGAGCTCTTGTCATTTCCACTTCAGAGATGAGTAAACAGAGTCTCAGAGAACTGAATATGTCTAACACACATGTATATACTATACATGGGAAGCTGGTGGGATGTGTACCCATATCTGCAAGACTCCCAATCATGGCTTCTACATATTGCATCCCTTTCTCTTTGCATCATAACCCTCCACTAACTTCTCTGTGAAATAAGAGTATGTATTTTCTGAAAGAATTAAATATAAATAACATGTTTAAAGTATCTAGTATAAAGCCTGGCATATTTAAGAAGTTTTTTTTTTAAATTTTATTCTTTACTGAAATACACACACACACACACATATATACACATATACATATGTATACATATATACATATGTGTGTATACATATATTTTTTAACTTAAAGGTTTTATTTGGTGCATGTCCCACTCAGGGTTGTATTAGAGAAATAGAACTAATAGGATGGAGATAACAGAATATTATATAAATTATACAATAATATTATAAGATTTGAAATTATAATGTAATGCATGTATGTATTATAGGTGTCATTCACATATATAGGTGCTATATATAACACACACACACATATATGATATATGAAATATATCTTCAGTCCACAGGCAGAATTTCTTCTTTCTCAGAGTACCTCACTTGTCACTTTAACATCTTTTAATTAGATAAGATCCACCGAAGCTATTGAGGAAAATCTTCACTTAAAGTTAACTGATTGCATGTGTGAACCATATTTACAAAATATCTTCATAGCAACACCTAGATTAGTATTTGATTAAATAACTGGGTACTATTGCCTAGCCAAGTTGACACGTAAGACTGTCCACCACAAATATTATTTGCTACACACTGCAGCAGCAGGAAACTTGCCTGAATCATTTTATCATATTGGATAATCAAAGATCCAGCCTGTTAGTATTAGCTTTAGATTATCTTCAGTGGGGACAAGGAACTGATGGAGAAATAGCACTGCTTTTCCTGTGTCTGCATATTTTCCCTGAATGTAACTATTGTAGCATTTGTTCTTGTTTATTGAATTATTTACAAAATGTCTGGAATTCAATATTTTCTTGAAGGCAAATACTTATTAAATTATTCATAGCACTACTTTCTAACAATAATTAGATTACCTGCTGCCTACATCAGTTAGGAGATTATAGTACCAAAATATGAGAATTTATAATGTTTTATGCACATTTTTCTTTGGCTAATCTGGCCTGTATTTGGAAATGGGAATAAGATCAGTTCTGAAAGCAATTCATAGAGTGTGCTTTATGTCAAAGGGAATTGAGATCGTGACCTGAGAAAGCCTTACTGATAAGTTGACATTGAAATAAACATCAAAAAGAAATGAAGAAGAGAATCATGCAGACATCTGAGCAAAAAGCATTCCAGGCAAAATACCTCTGTTAGGAGCATGCATAATGTGTTGTGGCAAAAATGAAGTGGTATGGCTAAAGTAGAATTAATGAGAAGAAAGTGGTAGTAAATGAGGTCAGAGAGGTAAAGAGAAGCCTGATTTGTATAGATATGTCGAACTTATTGTTAATTAGATTACTTTTCAATAATATTCTCTTCCCTACTTCCATGGGGGAGTATACTTTCTTTCCCCAATTTTTTTTGACTTGGCAATGCAATTGGCATTGTGACCTAGTAAATATGCTGTTCGGATCTCCTTCAAAAAAGCCTGCTTTGGGCAACGTATTTGGACCTAGAGCTTCCAGTGCTGTCTCTCTGATTTATCATCACGTTCCCTTCTAGTAGGCTGTTCTTAGCCAATGACTGGGCAAAGCATGGGCATTAGTACCCATGGGTTTTTGTAGAATGCTTGCATAGAAACTTTGTCTAAAGGATTCCACATTGGTCTAGCTGAAATTTTCTTAGAACTAATCTGAGATTCTCCCTACCTTTTAATTCTTCATTCTCCTTCACCTTATACAATTGTTACACCTGCACTGCAACTCTGCACTGAAAGTTCTTTCTGCCTACTACTCCCCCTTCTCTCTTGTCTTTTACTGGCCTTCCTCCACTGAATCTCTTGTATGTGTAATCCCTTTATAGCATGTGTTTTTTAAGGGATCTGAACAGATACACTTGAATTTTTTCATATTGTTATATTGTATTTCCTGCACCTAGATTTTGGCATGCATTGACCAAAGACAAGGCATACATGAAGCAGAACTTAATCCAATCTGTAGCTTGAACTAAGTGCACCTGAACCTAGATTGCTACTATCAAACCACCAACAACTACCCCACAGCCATGAGCATAGATAACGTATTACAGTTTTAAGCTATTGAGATTTGGCATTATTTATACATAGCATTATTATGACAACAGCTAATTGATTAGTTAATTGATACACACAATAAAATTTTGGCTTTTTTCCTAAATTAGATGAAAAGCCATTTGGGAGTTTGAAACAAAATGACATGATCTAAATAATCTTGTTTTAGCAGGTTCATTCTTATTACAATACTGATAATAGATGGAAAGAGATAAAAGGCAAAAATAGAGAAATTCACTACTTTGCTTATGAAAGAATCCAGTCACAAGGTAATGATGGTTTTGACCGAGATGGAGAGAAGTAATGGAAATCAAGATATTTTTTAAATATAGAAGAGACACGACTTGTTGGCGACTTGATGTGTAGTGTGCAATAAAGCAGAGAAAACGATGACACCAATGGTTTTGACCTGAGCAATTGGAGTGATGGAGTAGTCTTAACAGAGAGAAGAAACAATCTGAAATCAGGCTTTATAGACCCTTGAACTTTTCAGCTACAATCATCTGTATTTTAATCTACATCACTCTTTAGCCTCCTTCCTCATGGTTATTTCCTGAGGCTTGTTATCCTTTCTAGAATCTAGAATTTAAATATGCCTCACTCGGTCACTACTTTTTATTTTTCGAGTTTACCAAATCTAGTATCCCAAATCAAAAATATTTCAATGTTATCAAAAGTTACAAATTTAATGCTATCGACTTCATAATCTTTTTTTCTTTTAATATAGAATATCGTACTTCTTATAAAGATTCCCAATATAAATTTTCCTGAAGAATACTTACTCAGCTGGTAAAATCTCAATCCTGCTCTCTGCAACTGCTCACATCTAAGGCCAGCTCCTCTTACATGCTCAAATCCATTGCTCCTGCTATTATTCAATCTATATACTATATTTCCACCTTCTGCCCTACTAAATCATTTCCATCAGCAGACAGATAAGCTTAAATATGTCCAGCATGAAATATCTGCTCTTCTCTCCTCCATTCAGGACGCCCCATTGGTGGGAGATAGAGGTCAAACTATCACATGAAGAAGACTGGTCACAACCTAGATAATAGCCTAGATCTTGTGAGTCCAGGATATCAAGATTCCCTCAACTTCTCACTCACAAATAGCCCCAACTGCAGTGTAGGGGACACTGGTTCCGGTTGTCCAGGCAACAGCTCTCTCCTATCACTGAGCCACTGCTTCTTTCAGGTCTGATTGTTACAATACTGATGACTGTGACTGGTCATGGAAACAGATCCAGAGCTATAATAATACTTACTGAAGGCATAGATTATTGAGGCTTCAGGTTTCATATCAGTAAAAAGGAGAATGATAATGTAGTCTAATCTAAAGGATTGTTGCAAAGGTCAATTGTCCTCATGCACAAAATACACTCATTTTATTTCAGGAATATCTATAAAACATTAACTGTGTTTAAATTTCAACCTAGAACCCATGCCCAATAGCTAACGTGATTATACGAAATACTGTGTTTAAATTTCAACCTAGAACCCATGCCCAATAGCTAACGTGATTATACGAAATATATATCTAACTTAACTTTGGAAAACATCCTGAAATACATTGATCAATCTAAGATAAAGATGAAGATAGAAAATAAAATATAGATATGTGTAATGACAGACGGGTCCTATAAAATAAAAACAAAAACCGGTACTCAAGAAATATCTCATTGACATGTAATCAGACACAAATTAATATATAGATCCAAGTAGCAATTATGCTTCTGTTATTAACACAATACAAAAACATATAAACATTATGGTTAGTAGATGAGACTCATATAAGAAAATTTTTGACCAGTCAGATAAAGTAATAAGAATTACAGCCTTGTTTGTATTGAGGTTTCATGACCAAGTGTAATTTTTTCAAAATATGAAAGGATTATTTAACATTATAAATGAATTAATATAATTCATCTTAATAATTAACAGAATTTTAAATTAAAAATTAAAAAGTATATAAATTAAAAAGTCTCAACATGCATAGAAAAAGCATTTGAAAAAAATCAAATTTCTACCGTAAGCAGGAATAGAACAGAATTCCCTTGGCATTCTAATGAATACCAAAAATCTACAATAAACTTTACACTTAATTTTGAGACCGAAGGACTATTTCACATTGGAAAACAATTTAGTGATCATCTTAAAATTAGAAATATATATATCTTAAAAGCTATGCACAACACTAATCATTTATTTTTAATAATTTTTAAAACATACATGCAATGTGGTAGGTTTATATGATATAGAGTATAATGAATCTCATGGAGAACAAATCTCAAAACAAATTCTAGGGGTAGAGATTCAATCAGTTTATCCAGTCCAATGCCAGTGTTGCCAGACTATTTTTGAGTGTGGGAACATTGCTACCTAAGGATAACATAAAAATAAGAATCTATGGTTCCCTTACTTTATTTGGAACTATGATAAATTCATAGTGTCATCTACAAAATATAAAGACAGAAAAATTTATATCGCAAATGTACAAGGTCTTTGAAAATTTTTTGATGCACACAATGTTCTGGAATAGGAGTTAGCAAACTTCTATAAAGGACAAGATAGTAAATACTTCAGTCTTTGTAAGCCACAGTCTCTGTCACAAATTCTTCTGTTATTTTTCCATTTAGCTAACATGTTAAAAAAAAAAAGAAAAAGAAAAGAAAAAAAAATTCTTAGCTCTTTTATCTCATCTAAAGTAAGGACACACAATAATCCATTAGGGAGGTTGGGTCCTTGGATGGAACATTCAACATACTTAGTTACTATGATTGTTTTATAGGTTTTGTTCTTATACAGATCCCTGTGGTTTAAAATGGGAACTATTTATAAGAAAATCTTCACAGAACATATATTGAAGACTCAGAGTAATTCCAAATAAATAACTATTGTCCCTTGGTGTCTAATATGTTATATAAAATGCAATTGATTTCAGAAACTAAAGTCTGAAATCTAAGATAAAATTTTAGAATGTTAACCACTACAGTTACCCCTTTGGATGTTCTTTTTCTACCACCTTTAATCCAAAAAGCTTTTGTCTGCCCAAATTTAACAGTTCTGAAAACTTCCTTACTTGCATCATTGCAATCTGTTTTTATGTGTCTTCTACAATGTTTTAATCATAAAAGAGAAAAAATAAATATTGATGATCAGATAAACTTTGTTTTTTTATGTTCCCATGAAGAATTTACAAATGGAATCTTCTATTTCTAAAACTGTTAAACATGTGTGAATATACCTATTTATAAAGCAATGATTATATATGTATATTACATAATATAGATAGAGATAGAGATAGAGAGAGGGAGAGGGAGGAGGGGAGAGAGAGAGAGAGAGAGAGAGAGAGAGAGAGAGAGAGAGAGAGAGAGAGAGAGAGAGATTGGATAGATATAGAAAATGTTTGGGAATTTATTGCTTAAATTGTATATTGCTGGTCATCGGCACACCTCCACCCCAATAACAAGAATGATTTATTTTCCCAAGGGGGAAAGAGCGGTATATTTAATATCTACTAAATGTTTCAGAAAATTTATATTTGAATTCTCATTGTGCCCTAATTAGAGCTCATGAATTTGACACTACTAAGGCATGCCATGTGTGACAACTGAGTGTACAGGAGGTTAAGTAACTTAATTGAACTCTCTTAGACTCTCAGTGTTCCCTTTCTTCTCAACTCAACATCAGCAAAATGTTCTAAATCTTCCGGGACCTGAGAAGATCGAGATGAAATCCTAAACTCAATTTAAGACTGGAACAATCAAGACAGTAATAGAAGACAACATTGGCAACAGTAATAGAAGACAACATTTATACATTGCAAATGTGTAAATCTCATATTAGGTCAATAAATATGTGCTGCCTTTCTAGTATAATTTAGGACAATGTTAGATCCTTGGGGGATGGCAAAGATATGTAAACACTGATCCTGACCTCAAGAAATATATGCATTATGTGGTGAGAAAAGACAAATGAACAGAGAGTTAATAAGTCACAATATTATAAATCAATTTGATTGGACATAACATAAATGCTATATGTTCATTTAGGATATTTTACAAATTTCCACTGAGAATAAATGTTTTACATTACTTGACCTTTGCTGTGGCAAAAAAATATGTAAATTTGAGCAGAGACAAAGTAAGCTAAATGATTGACATTCAATTAAATAATAGAAGTAGTTCCCATTAGAAAGAGTAGAGAATAATATTGCTATTCAGCCATGTGTTCAGGAAATATTTTTTAAATTAATTTATTTATTTTTAATTCTTTAATGTCACCACATATTTGACCGCTTTTACCTCATCTATCTCCCACCTCCCCCTTAGGAAATATTTAACAGTTATTGACTTGAGGGTTTTTGTTTTTCTTATACCAATCAATTCTCTGATTCTCTAACACCAGCTTGGGTGTCTAACAATTCAATTGTGACACTAACTATCTGGAATTAGGACAGCCCCCATGGATTAAGGGCTCAGTTCCACAAGATTGCCCCTAATTCAGATACCAGCTGCAAATGGAATGTCCAAGCTACTCACATTTCTGCCTCACCAACTGCAAATTCAGGGGTTCCCACAGCTGTGCCCCCCTCGGGTTTGATAATTTACTAGAACAACTCACAGAACTCATGGAAGTATGTATTTACTATCATTATTTATTATAAAAGATACAACTTGGTTTATTATAAAGGATACAACAGCCAGGTAGAAGAGGTACAAATGGTAAGGTAATGAGGGAAGAGAAGAGATGAAGAGCTTGCATGCCCTTTCTGGGTGCAAAACTCTCCCAGCACCTGGATGTGTTCACCAGCCCAGAAGATCTCTAAACCCCAACCTGAAGGTGTTTTTTATGGAGGTTTCTTTACATAGACAGGCTTGATTCAGTCATTGACATTGATGATTAAACCCAACCTCCAATTTCTTTCTCTCTGGAGGTTACGGGTAGATCAGAAAATTCCAACCCTTCTAATCACATGGCTGGTTCCTCTGGGGATCAGCCCCCATCTTGAGCTATCTACAGCCTTCTAATAGTCATTTCATTAGCATAAACTCAGAAATAGTTGAAAGGGACTCATTATGAATAACAAAGGATATTCCTTTCATTCAGAAAATCCTGGGAGTTTTAGGGACCAAGGACAAAGACCAAATATTTTTTATTATACCACAGATCTGAATCAAACATCTTTAGACCAACTGTTTATTTATTGTCAAGATTGTCAAACAATGTTTGGAAAGGTAGTTAAAGTATAGAAGATATCAATTTTGATAGCTAATAAAAAGAAATCTGAGATTCTATGGGGTAGGCAGATGCATTCGGATTTAAGTTTGAAGATAAGGATATGTGCTCCCATCCTAAAAAGTCATTATGTGTCCATGATAATATATATATATATATATATATATATATATAATATATATATATATATATATATATATATACACAATGCAACACATACACTACCAACACAAACACACACACACACACGCATATTACTAAAGGGAATTACTAAAGGGAAACTTTTTTTATTACACTTCTGTCTCTGGTCAATGTTCCTTGAGTGAAAAATTAAAAAATAGAACCAGTGAATCAAGAAAATATATGTGCTGTAATCTACATAATCTATATGTTACCCTAGATAAATCTCTGTACTTTTCTTTTTGTTTCTGTACTAAATTGAACACAGAATTTTTTTTACTTCTTTGTAGACTCTTAAGTCTACCAAATTAAAATTAAATTCTTTTTTTTCACTAGCAATAAGTACCTAATTGATTAAATCATTTCTTCTAGAATAGTGTTTGAGATTTATAGTAAGAGAGTTTAAAAAAAAAGTAAAGAAATCTTAGGGTCATTAATTTTTTTATTGTTATCTCATCATTTTTATGGATGTGTTCATCATGTGAGTCTCACATTTTAAAATGATGGGGTACATAATGATCGTAAATTCTTATTGTACAGGTTCATAGATTCTAGATTTAAATTAAAATTATCTATCATTTTTAATATGACCTATATCAATATTTGATTTTATACTTTATCCAATATGAAGTATACTTTATGTAAAAATTTCTTAAGCTCTTTAAAAAGTGTCTTCTTATGAGATATTTGGTACTTGTGACTTGTAGGAGGCTTAATAAAGATAAGATTCTCCTGTGCTGTAAAGAAAAGTAGCTCATGATAAACCTACATGCATGGCGAAGACAAAAAAAGGGCCACTCACTAAACCTGACACAGTCAGAGGAGGCCTGCATGGTGGGCCTTATAAACTCAGAGACTGAAAGTAACCCTATATGATGGCCTAAACATAAAGATTGCTAACTAAGAGTTGGTCATGGATGGTGGTCACATCCTGGGCCTGTAGCTTCCTTGATGAATGTCAATCTTTACTTTAAGTAAGCCTGTCTTTTGTCTTTTTGCAGATCCTCCGCAGGGCACAACTTCGCACCAGGGCACCAGACCACAGAACCCCTCATTGTTATCTTGTTGCCCGAATAAAATCTCTAGGTGCTGTAAATGTTTATTATTAACTCTCCTGTACCCAACAATGTTAGAGAAGTATGTGTCTCTTCATTTTACCTTTATTCAGTCTCAGAGATTTCCCCACTTTACTTTTTCCTGCCCCACTTAATCTACCACCAATGAATGTCATGTAACCCTTTTTATGTGTCCTTTGATTCTAATGTATAAAATAAGCTGTAAAACTGCCATTCTCTGGAGCATTTTTTCAATTCATTAAGATTTTGTTTCCCAGCAATTGTCATCAGTTTGGCTCAAATAAACTCGTAAAAAAATTATCTACTGGTTTGGATGTTTCTTATGTCAACAATGGCCAGATAAGGAGGATGACCAAACAAAAAAGAAAGGGACCAACTTGAAGCAGTAGAGGGAGCCATTGTTCAGACTGAGCTTCTGGATCCTGAATACTGAATCATTTGGTCTATGATGGAGTCAAGCAGATAATAATGAAGGGAAGGAAAAGTGTTTAACCCTAGAATCAAACTCATTTAATGGGAATTTAATTAAAATGAGATCAATCATAGGAACTTTATGGGCAACTTTCAAAGCTGAGAACCCAGGAAAATCAACTCCATTAAAAAGGTGAGAGAATCAGAGATGTGCTGGGTGTTTCAGAAATGAACCTCTCTCAGAGAAAATCTAAGACAAACCTTTGTAAACTAGAGTAGTTTGCTCTACAATTCTATAAATTTTAGCACATTCATGGATTAGCATAATCACCACCAAAGTCAGGATACAGAAAATATCCATCACCCCTCAAAATTCTTTCATAGTGCTCCTATGTGCTCAAACACTCTCAAAATAAGTATAAAATCTGAATATTTATATTAGTATGTATAGAATATATAATTTTATCCTAAGAAATATTTGTTTTATAAATTTTAAGGAAGAAATGATGTTAATCTCACATGACCTCTTTAAATAAGAGAATAGAAAGAACGTTCTTTAACTAATTTATGAAATCAGGCTAATCTTGATAACAAAACCTCTCACCACTGCAACTAAGAAAAATTGAATGAATTCTCTGGAATATATGTTAATATCAGATAAACATTATTAAACCAAATACAAATTATATTAAAAGGATAATAGATGACAATCAAGTTGAATTGATTCCAATAGAACGAGCTTGGTTAAACATTTTTAAAACAAATCAGCAAAATTCACTGCATTAACAGAGTAGAGAAAAATTAGCATGATCTCATTAGTTGACAATGAAATTTGGCATTTGATAAAATTCAATGTTCATTCATAATTTGAAATTTTAGAAAACTAGTAAACTAGGAATAGAAGAAAACTTTCCAAATATGACAAAAGGATCTATAAAAAAAATTATCTTTAATTTTAAAATGTTGAGTACTTTCTTTTTGAATTAAAAAATAAGGCAGAATACAGATTTTGTCACTTTTAATCAACATCCTCTTGGAAAACATAGATGGTACAATAAGACAAGAAAAATAAAAATTTTTAAGTACTGAAAAGGAAAAAATAAAACTCTCATTTGTATACTATGTAATTGAAAATTACACAGAAAATTTGAAAGAATCTACATAAAAATTATTATAAAAATCATAAATTTAACATGATTTATAGATGGAAATGCATATCAAAATGAATTATATAGCTATATAAACAACAAGCCTTTAGAAAATAATTATAAATGCTTTTTGTAATGTTATTAAAATCTGCTATTATTAAAAATATTGAATTCTGTTTGTTATTATCTAGTAATGTTAATAATTATGTTCCTGCGATTCAGAAATTACACTGCCCTCTGAAAGTCATTACATACACTCAGAAATGAGAATGTCACTGTTTGAAGAACAATAACCTAGAAAATCCATTGGGAAACCCCTTCGAAGTACCCAGTACTCTAAAATTAGCCTCCAAGAGGCCTTGGCAGTATAAAGGCTATAAGGGTTACATAAGTTTTACAGGGAAATATTGTGGGACTGAATGTTGAGAGTTTCAGGGCCATCCACTGTGGAATTTGTCGACATGAACACAGTGCCCAGAGCCCCCACCAGGGTACTGGGATGAAAGCAGAATAAAGTGTTGTTATTTCTGTTCCTTTAGCTTCAGCATCCTTGAATTCAAAATATAAAATGAAATAGGAATATATGGGTCAAATTAAGGTGAGGCATCCAAGATTCAGGCCAGTCCAAGAATAACATTGCACAGTTTCTCTTTAACACCTCCAAATATTGCTGTCTTTGAGTATGCATTCTTATAATAAAATTAATGATTTGAGAAACTGGAGTATCCCTTGAAAGTGAGAAAAGCTGTTTCTTTCTCCCAAATGGTTACATGAGAGTAGAGTTGCAGTAAGAAATGAGATATCTAATGAGGGTTCCCAGGCTAATCCTTTGTCAAGAGGCTGCTATATCACTACAGTTGATTGTCTGAGACTTTCATTACCATGGATCTTAATACATGGTTTGCCATATTGTTGCAGAATCACCTCTCAAAATTCTGGTTCATGTGCCCGATGTCCTAATAAGCCAAAACACTGAGACATCAGTACCTGGAGATAAAGAAAGGTTTATTCAACTTGGCCCAAAGTGAGACGACAGGAGAGCAAGATCTCTCAAATCTGTCTTCCCAAAAAGCAAAAGTAGGGTGTTTTTATGCAGCTAGGGAGTGGGGGAGAGAGAGTTTCAGGGAACTCAGAGGATGATTTTTGGGCGTCAGCGGCTGGTTGCCGCTACCTTGGAGACATTCTTACCTTCTGCAAAACGAATTTATAAATTCTCTTTGTGAACCTGAAATTATCTCCTGCTTGACAAAGAGATATCACATCAGTAACTTATGACTACATTTGTGAGAACAAAAGCAGTTGAGCAGGAAGAGCAGTTAACATGTGAAGAATGGCCTAATTAAGAATTAAATTACTTAATTCTAACTGTCAAAAATACTAGGGACTTTAAAATCACAAGGAGCTTAGCTACAATATGAAAACATTTGAATTTTTTTCTCTTGCATTCAAACATCACTATACAATGTGAATGTGAAGCATGTATTTGTCATTTCATCCATGATGTCTATTTAAAAGGGCATTTTAGAAACTCACTGAGAGTTACTCAAATCTGTTCCCTATGTCAACTTAGTTCATTTATTCATTCACCAAACATGAATGGAACACCTACAGTGTGCCAAACACTATTCTGGATGCTATACCACAGTGATTAAAACAAAACGAAACAGAACAAAACAAAACAAAAACTTTGCCGCTAGAGAACTTAAATTCTAGTGATAGGAGAAAGGAAACAGATAAAAGAAATATGTAATATATTTACTATATTATTTGGGGCTAATTCTATGTCACTGTGCAAGCAGTTTCTACAATCCACTCAAGTGGGAACATTGCATCAACACACAGATGCAGTCCAATTGAACCTTTTGAAAACTCAATCACTATGAACTAAAACAAAAAGCCTAATTATACCACAGCCTCGTACACAGTTTATTTCCTTATGCCAACGATCAAAGTTCAATAACTAGAATCATCAGGGACATTATAAGCTACAAAGATTAATTTAAAAAGGAAATTTTATAAAGTGCCTAATAATTAAATAAGCTTAAAACCATACTAGAAATGCCTATGAAGAAGGAAATATTTGACAAGAGCACACATTAATGTTGGTATAAAATGAGACAATATATGAGACTGCGAAGAATTTGACTTCCCGCATGTATGAATTTTTCTTGAGACAGGAGGGTAGATCGGTTTCATTTTGGGGGCCAACCCTGATTGTTTAGCCCTGGCTGCCTGGAGCTCCATGTTTGAGAAGTCTGGCTCCTGTTAAAAACTTATGTGTGAATTTTCAGCCCTGACCACAGACAATGCAAAGGCTTTACATGGCAGGCTTCATGAGGGAAAGCTGCATTTCTTTGCCTGGTGCATACCAGTGCATCGCAGTCCTTGAAGAGAAGTGCAGTTGAGCACTCAGACCTTTCTGGCTAGTCATGCTCTTCACATATTTGCTTTCCTAGTCCAGGCACTTTCATTCCTGGGTCTCTTTATCTGAGGCCTTGGGCAGAGGTTCTCTTCAGGCACCTCTGCTGAGATCTCCTTATGAGAGATGAAGAGGGGAGGAGAAACTTGAAGACACTTTTACCCATTCTGACTCAGTTCTTTTCCATTCTTAGTCCTATCTCCTTTTCCTTCTTCTAGCTTCTGGTTCAAAAAATTTCAAGAACTTTCGTTTGGAGCTCTATCAACAGATAGATGACTCCCACTGACTCTCCACCTGTGAGCCTATCATTGGAGGAAAATAAAAAGGAGGAAGTTGGTGCTTTCTTCAAGTCTAGCCAATAGCTTCCAATAAGGTAGCAGTGATTAAGGTTTTAGTGTTACTTTCATTTTGGCTTGTGGTTGCTTTAATAGGCTACTTCAACACCTAGCAGATTCTTCAGCTTTCCTGATCTTTTGACAGTGTGAGGCCAAGTCTCACTTTGGCACTCAAGAGTATCTTTTCAGTAATTGGCACTTGCCTGAGCCAACTCCTGGGTGACTATCACTGTCATTATTAGACCATCCAGGTATCTCAAGAGGGTAGCATGGGAATTAGTCCCATGTGCAGGTTAGTTTTCCAGATACCACTGTCTTCCCATCCCACATTGTCTAAGCTCTACTTTTATACCTTTATGTCTGAATTGTTAAGGACTAGTGGGAGTTCTCACTCAAGGTTCTTCAAAGCTCAACCCTATTCAAAGTTGTACTCTTCTCATTCAGGAGGTTGGTTATATTGAAGAAAATAAGTTCAATCTCCCAGTGCTAGCAATAAAAATGAATGAAAGGTGATGGGAAGAGAGAACTAGTCTTATGTGATACCAGGCTCATAAAAATGGCATACACTTTGTCTATATCTATAAAAATGTGTCCAGTGTAACCTAAGTTCACAAAGGATATGAGTGGTGGCTGTAAATTATCTTAGGCTTTATTTAGATTCTAAGGTGATTATAACCCTCGTGGGACTTCTGAGAAGTCCAGGCAACCTTAGCAAGTCCTACAATTTTCTAAATTTCCTAGACCTCAGGCCAATCCACAAATTAGAATAGCTAGGGAGGTGATTATGTGGATGTGGGTAGTGAACCTTTTATAATTATTATTACTGGACTAGGAAATAAGAGAATGACTTCATTAAGGAGAGGCTTTGGAGTCAAACAGCTAAATTCCTGTCTCCACCCCTGGGTAGAAATGTGATTTAGGCAAATTATTTACTGATTCATAGCTGCAAGCCCTTATTTAACATAACAAGTTAAAATGTCAACAGCACCTAACAGGGTTATTGTAGTGATTAAAGAAGTTAATGTATTTAAAAGTTCTAACCCCACAAATGGCACAGAGCAGATATTCAACAAGAAAAGGGCACCTTCTTCTTAGAGAAAGATAGATATGGAAGGGCTATGACCTGTCATTGGCAAAGGCAACAGATGAAACTTAGTTCAGTTTAGCAACTCTCAATGGAAATGTATTGATTTAGTCGAAGAGTAGCCTTCATAAACCAAAAATAAGAAATGCAGCTAGGATTCAGAAGGGATTGAAACAAAAATATAAAGACATAATTTATACAAAAAGGAGCAACAGCATCTTCCCTTTTATTATCTTTTTCTCTGGGGTTGCATGAACTCTCAGCTTCTCTAAACTCCCAATTCTGTGCTTTTCTCTTTATACTTTAAATAAACTGAAGCTTTTAGCTACAACAAAATATCTTCTCTGTTTAACTACCTAGGAGAGATGAACTAGCCTCTATATACAGGTTATAAATTATCAGCTAGATCAGATTGGTGTAGCTTGAGTCAGATATCTAGGCCTGGACCAGTTAATTTTAGCCAAGGTGGTTGGATTATATAACTATAGTAGCAGATTTGGCTATGGATGTAGAAAGAACATGGAAATACTCTCTGCAAAATGAATATAGTGGAGACAGAAGGGAAAAAAAAGACATCTCTAACAGAGGAAAATTATCAGTATTTCATTTGCTCATAATCTAATTACATGCATGTTTTACTTTGGAACCTAATGGAGGGCAATGCTTTGATCATGAGTGTAGTACACCAAAATGAAATAAACAATAAAAATAACCAAAATTCAGAGGCAGAATTTCTATATAGGAGAAGCTGTAACCTGGTTAAAGGTGGGGTGAGGGGCTCATTTGAAACCATATATATTTTTAAAAAATGAGAAAATGTTAATTGCACATTTCAAGAAAGGATGGTTTGCCAATGAAACAAATCGTGTGTATGTTAAAACCTACCTCATCCTTCATCCAATCCACTTTTTGCTGTTGTCATTGAGAAAATCACACCATGAAACCAAGTCTAAGAGTATTAATACGATCATCTTCAGAGGTTTCTACTTTATATACTTTGTAAAATATATATATAATTCTACCCAAGTGCCCATTGTTATCATCTTGTCATTACATATGTTAACAGACATTTATAAATATGCATATGTATATTTTTAAATAAGAATTAAATTATATACTTTATATACCCAATGCACACCTTTTCATGTTCATAATATGAGCAGGTTATAAAGCATACAATTTAATTCCTACTTAAAACAATACATATATAAATATATATTAAATATTATAAAATATGTATATGTATATATATAAAATAAAATAAAATAAATAATAAACATGTCAATTTCTAAATATAGACTTGAACTACAAGATTTAAACAAACTTTCCAGAATAATATCTGGAATACAAGGCAGATCTGAGGATCTAAATTGTCCCTCTATGTAATAAGATTATAAGTATATTCTCCATGATATGAAGAACATATTCTTTTATTATTAACTAACTGAATTTTTTAATGTTAAAGTTTGTATAATCTATTAGTTAGGCTTACAAGCAATTTTTAAAAATTATATTAGTTTCTCCAAAGAACTTGCTCTTAGATATTTTTATTTTTACTCAATATCTATTTTCTAACTCATTATTTCTGCCATTATATTAATGATCCCTTTCTCTTCTGGTTTTCATTAAATTATTTATTTTTATTTTTCAAAAGATTTACATCAAATTCCTAGTCCATTTAATTTTGTTTTCTTGTTTAATCCTACATTATTTATAGATTTGGATTTACTAACTGAAGAAAACTTGGCCTACATATCTTACATTTTGATATATAGTGTTTTCATTGTCTTTGCTTTCTAAAAAAATATTGTAATTTTTGTTTTGATTCTTTTTCCCAAAATTTTACTTATGAGACATCTGCTAAAAATATTATAATCAAAGTTTATTTAAATTATTATGCCGATTCTTAATTTTACTACAGTTTGATCATTGAATATTAAAAATTCTGTTTAATTATATTGATTGAGATTTTTTAATGTCCTAATATAGAATTAGTATATGTAACTAGACAGTGAAATATGTATAAAAATGTGGGTTCATGAACAACATGGTAACCAGAGTAATGATTTTCTTACATAAAAAATTAAAAATATCCAGAATTGAGAAAGAAAAAAAATCAGCTCTGTTTATAATCAGATTGTAGCAGATACAGACAAGTTCACAGGCAAAGCCAACAAAAAACAATATTTCTTTCAAGGTTGCAATATTCTTTTGTGAATGTTCTCAATTCAGTGCTGATTTTCACTTCCCTTTTTTCAGAATCATCTAGCAGAAGGTCAAACCCCATAAAAATCTTTTTCCTACTCCTTCCTAGTGAGAGTCTCCATGGTTCCTCTTGTCCATGCTCCCTGTTACAGCAACTTAATAAACCCAACTCTGACTACAAGTATGTTTCTGGTGCTCTTTATCTGATGGCTTTACGGATCCTAATTCCAAAAAATAATCAAAATCACATGTACTAAGGTAATTATAATATATAGAATCATGGGAAAATCTACATAGACACCAAATATGATCAAGCATACTGGTAATGTCCCATATGTTTTAGAAATATTCTATTATATAAGGTACTGGTGGAATGAAACAGAAGGAAGATGATGAAGTTTGTAATTTCCCTTGGTGTTTCCTTTCGATTTCTTTTTGAGCCTCATAGGAACCCTGTGTAGCGTGAAAGGTGGTACTGCACTGATGGTCTCTGAGCAGCTTTTTTTTGGTCTGAGTTCCATGTATATCTCTGTGTCTAAGCATCTTGCTTCATCATTTACCTTGTGACCTGGTGACTTAATTTCAGTTTCTTCAGAATAAAGGAACAATACCTACCTCTCAAATGGGTTTTGAAATCAAGTTAATTCTATAGAAGGAAATTGAAATATTTAAACAGCTTTGAAACAGTGTCCATTATTATTATTTCTATTATTCTTAGCTAAATTTCATAGATAAAGGAGCTGAGGTCCAGAAAAGATGAGCAACCATTCTATTTCCATTATTTACCAGCAGTGTGACCTTGGGAAAGTGACACATCCTCTCTAAAGATCAGTGTCCTCACCTCTGAAATGAGGAGTATAACAGTGTCTAATAGGACTGTGAGAGGGATTAAGTTGCTGAAGTCAGGTGTAATGCATAGAAACTGCCTGACCACCTAACAAGTGTTCAATTAACATTAGCTGTTAGCACCGGAAAGGGCACCTTAATAACAAAGCTGCAGATTCTGATCCCAAATTTGGTTCTCTTCTGCTAAATTCTCACTTTACTTTGGAAGTAAATGGAAATAGACAACATTTTAAATATGTTCTGTAAATTGTGAAATGTGCTACCCTGATAGATGTTAAACCATAGTGTGTGAGGTGGCATCCTCTCTGCTATTACATTTGTTTGGATCCTACCCTGCATGTATATATGTGTGTGTGTGTGTGTGTGTGTGTGTGTGTGTGTGTGTGTGTGTGTGTGTGTGTGTGTGTGTGTGTGTAATTTCTTATAGAACTCATTTTAGGTTAAAAATTATTTTTTCATTTAAATCAGACACTCTTTAGTAGGGACAAAGCACTCTAAAACTTTGTCTTCTTCAAAACATTTAGACAGTCTGATTTGGTTGTCTCTGAATGTCACCTCTGCTGCTGTGGGGATATCTGTACATCTCCTAGGTTTTTTTTTATCAGTGAATTTCCTAAAAGTTAGTCTCCAGTGGTTTTAGGATTGTTGCTAACAGGTAGAAGCTGAATTATAGTATTGCCACCATTGGCAAAAGAAAACAATTTTTGCTCCCAACAGGTGAGATGTTAGCCACATAATTGTTTTGAGTTACAATATTTATCTGGTTTTGCCCCTCATCATAATCTCCTAAATATTCAGTGAGCTCTTGTCATCTGAATATAAATTTTGCTTTTAAAAATTCTTGCCATTAAAGATAATTTAGGATCCTAAATGTCTCCTCATGACACAAGTATCATATGCCATCTGGATATTAAGCATAAACCAAATAAAAGTCATTCTGTCTGAGCCTCACTGAACAAGCAGGGAAGCAAGGGAGATTAGCAAAAGACACACCAAAGATAAACACACTGTGTTTGGTCACCTTGCATAAAGGAAATCCCTTAGCTGTGTTTCCAATTTGGCAAAATAATTTTGGCTTTAATGGCCAAAGTTGTAGATGTTCCAGTTTTCTTTCCTTAGCAATACCAGAAGGTATTCTTTTACCCGGAAACTCTAAAATGACAAACCAGGCATCAGTTATTTAATTACTGAGTCCAAAGTAATGATATGAAGTAAATGCAGTAGATTTCAGTTAACTTAAAGAATAAAGCAGGTCATAGTTCTGTGACTTTCTGCAGTTGAGCTCTTGGACCTTCTTACACCATTCTTTTCTCAGGGTAACTCTGTAAATGTCATTCACTTTTCTTTAAATGATGTTTTCTGAAAAGTTTTGCCTAGTTTTTTTTTTCTTTTCCTATTTACCTTGCTTTATTTCAGCTCAAGTGCATTTCCTCAGGTGCAACTTCCCTGACCCTCTGCCTTCCCATCCCTCATTCCTCTCCCTTTTACAAAAGGAAAGTTCCAAATGTTCTATACTTTCTCTGAACTGTACTTCTTTCTTTCAGAGGATTTTTTTCAGTTTGAAATGATTCATTTATTATGAGATCAATTACTTAACATATGTCCTCACACTAGAATGTGAGCTTTCTAAGAAGAGGGGCAGTGTCTGGTTTTTGCTCCACCCTTCTCCCCAGAACCTGGAACAATGCCTGATATGCAGTAGGCACTCACAAATGTTCATGAAGGGAGGGCAGGAGGGCTCATGATGCCATGCTGACATCATGATGTCCACCATGATGTCCAGATGATGTCATATACACGTTACTCATGAGGCAGCAGAACAGAAACTATAAACAGCTTTAAACCCAGCTTTACTTACTTCACAATTTTGCCTGAAGTCAAAACTATTCCAAAAATTGCTGAAGATATCACAGTGCTTTCAGCATAGATATTCTGAAATTTCTGAATAATAGTCATTGGGAAATTAGGAAATTGCCTTTGCTTATTCCACAGAGCCAAGAAAAGAGATGAAGGAAATATGACATAGGTCTTGCATTCAAGAATTAAAATTTCCTAGGAAAATAAAGTGTTCCTACAAGTCCTTGATCTTGCAATATTATCCGAATACCTAAAAGGAAGTATAAACTTACCATCTGGAATTCTTGGCTAGTTAATGAAATTTTATTTTGTTTTACCAAAAAACTTGTTCCATTCTTGTCTGTACCCTCTGTGTACTGCTAAAGTTGAAAGATATGTTGTTCATTCTGCTATCTTCATTTCTTGGCTCCAAAATCCTGTCTCCAGAATAAACTCTGTGTTTGATGCAAAGGCATTGGGAGCTTGAGTGGTGCTGGCAGTTTTGTGATTTGTGTGGTTGAGGGAATGGCCACCTTGCTCAGGTAGGACTGCAGCTGCCCACGATGCCCAGTCACCTCAGTACCATCTGTTTGGCTGATCTGCCAGGCAGTTTTTGTGAACACCAGAATTGTTTCCCATTGAAACATTTCTTACATCAATTAAAGACTAAAGAACAGATGGTGATTTCTTGAGACAGTGAAGGATTTAACCAATTCATTACTCATGTAGGGAACAGTGATAACGACCAATTCAGCCTCATATGCTTTGGCTTTTTTTAAGGTTTTTCAATTTCCAATATGTTAAGAGATTTTAGATTTCAAATATGGAAACATGGTTCTTGGTTTCTAATGATGGCAACTTATAAGGAAGCCCTAATAATTCATAAGCATAGGCATCTGTCTCAATAATGTCAAGGTCAGGCCTTACATCAGTGGAAATGATGTTCATCATCTTTCAGATACCAGAGCAGCTCCAAGGACACTCAGCAAAACTAGTGACTGAGACAGAATTTGAGAATGTATGCCAACTCAGGACACTGTGCCCGACACACAGAAAACTCAGCAAACAATAGCTGCCATTATACTGCTAACAACAGAAATTCTAGGAATTTAACACTAGTGTTATTGACCTAGACATTCATTTTGGTATACTATTAGAAGAATGTGCCTCTGTTTCTCCAATAATTTTATCATCTTCTTAACTCTATTTTTCTCTGACTCTGGCTTAGTTTCTAATGGTTTTCTTCCTCTTTCCCTTTTCTCTCTCATTTACAACCCAAAGTCCTCAAGACAGAGAATCTGATGATGCATATTATTTACAATTTGTTGTAGGAGCTCACCCACTGGACAGTCTTGTGCCAAACTACTCCTCAAACTGCCTCTTAAAACTTAATCATCATTATTTCTCTTTGACCTGAGTATAGACTCTTGATGCAATCCATCCTAGTCCGGTTCACAAGGTCACATAACAGAAAACATGAGGAGTTATGCATAAGTAAAGTAGGGAGGAGGCAAGAAAACTAAAGTGTTAAATCAAGCTCCATTTAGAGATTGCAATATGCTGATTAGCTCTGCAAGCCAGGGCATGAGGACACTTGCAGAACAAAAGATTTCTGTTGGGATTCCCAACAACCTATTCCCCACACTATGAAGGGGAAACAGGAAAAAAATCTTTAAGTGGCTACCCTACACATAATAAAATTGCTCATTCCCTATGGCTAAAACCATGGGGAACTATGAATTAAAGGCTGGGAACTGCCAGCAGGCCTTTCAGGCTACATAACTCTTCCTCACTGTATGTCTATATCAAAGGAAATAGGTAAACAAAGTCTTTAAACTGTAACTTGTAGGAACTAGAGAGTGATATATAAACTAGATCCCCACACTCAGGTCTTTTTCCCTTGTCTTGGTTTTTCGTTTTTGCTTCCCACCTTCTTTAATAAACTTTCCTTTTGACTCTAACTTTAGCTTATGTTTGAACTCTTTCTATATTCTCTGCCAAGAACCTTCTCCTCTCCTAGTGCAAGGCATGTTCTCCCCCAACTCCGGGGAATGTGCCCTGACCATCATAAAGATCACCCTGAGGGACTCTGCTTAGAAGGAGACTGGAGGTACAGGGTACATTGAGTTTCATAGACTTAAATACACCAGTAATTCATTTTTCTTTTCCTTTGAAAACTGATAATAAACTAAATTTTATATTAGGTTCAAATCTTTAAAAATCTGTCACTGGACACAAAACCATTTGCTCAGGGAGAAGTTTGAGTGATGACTTCTTCCTTTAGAGCTTAGGGAGCCATTTGGAAATTTTGCAATGGTTCACAAAAAAAAATTTCCCACCATTCATGTCTCCAGGTCCTTGGACACTGGCTGAACCATGCCAGCTCATTTTGAAAACAATCTCTTGACTAGGCAATCTCTCTGATTGCTGACAGGGTAAGATAAGGTATCAAGAAGGTTAAAAGGTAGGCAGACTTTAATTCAAATCAGTGTTCTGTCAGCAACTAGCTTACATGTGACTTGGTCTCTCTGAGGTGCAGTTTATTCAACTGTAAAAAGTAGGTTGCTATGTGCTTTATGAAATAATATATATAAAACATCTGGTACAGAACTTGAAGCAATAAATACTAGTTCTTTTTCCTGGGATCCCTATTAATAGCACCTCTAGCTTCTATTTACTGCTTAGGCAGAGCTGGGACCTTCTGATTTTTGTATTTACCTGGTTTAAGGTCAGCTGATACTCTGTGGAGATATGTAGTCACATTTCACATTAAGATGCTGGCAATGCAGCTTTTGATGGTAGGAAGACGGCATGAGGAGCTGCAGAGGCGCAAATTCAGTGACTCATTTGATGTATGGATGGAACCCATGTGGAGCCTCAGCCAGGCCTGGTGGGGTCAAATATGATCCCCCCATTGAGGATGTGGTAAAACTCAGCCTACAAATCACAACATGAGAGGACATCATGTCCTTAGCTATGAATCACTTTCTATACCTGCTCAGAGAACCCGACGCCACCTTGATTCTGATGCTCCTGGCACAGACTTTGCTGATTTGAAGTCTTATATCTTTCTTCTTCACCTTTACTCTTTAAAAGCATAAGAAAACCTTCCTTTGCTGAGAGGATTCCAAAGAGAAGTCGTATACACAAATCTTGTATGCTTGCTACTAATACCATCAATCTCTAAATAGTATACTATTAGAGATTGAAAGTTCATACAGCATTTCCAAACATCAGTGCCAGATGTTAAGGTTTTGTTATTCAAACAGAGACAGACTGCTAGGCCTTCAGCTTACGCAGATGACAACTCCTATTAGAAAGTGGTTTAATGCTAGATTGTATCTGTGTATAAGTAGAACACAAATTCACAGGAAAATTTGTGACAATGTAATTTTAAATGTCTTCACTGAAATATATATATTTTTTAAAGAATGAGAACATTTCTCATTTACTTTGGAATTTTTTCATTGGTGCTATCACAAAGACTGAAACATATTAGCTCCTTGACATATGTTTGTTTAATGAGTATACATTGATCATTTTATACACATGTTTGGCTGCTTTTGGTATTAATAACCACACCAAAATATGACTCCTACACAACACTATCTGCTTAGATTATAAGATATTCTGATCCCTCATCCCTGGGTTATCTACCTTCATATGTTCATGAAGATTTTAAGGTACTTATTCTGCCCCAAATGTCAGGCCTTCCTACTCATACATTCTCTCTGAACTCAAAATTGAAACACATTCTCATAAGTCTGAGAAAAGTAGGACTAGCCTAAGCAAAGTAAAAGGGAGAAAATTATACATTTTAATGCAGAATATCATAAAAGAAAAACTCAATAAAAGTTATAGATATATATAAGTACTACTCGTTTACAAAATTGAATGAAATAGATCTACAGAAATTATTTTAAAACTAATAAACAACAACGGAGAACTACAGATGCCCTAAGGAGGAATGAGTAAACAAAAATGATATAAAAATGTAGCATTCTTCAGTTCCTTTCTAAAAACCCTAAAATTCAAAATGGGATAAAGATAGCATAAAATAAGAAAATATAAGACCAGTATTATTTAATGTCAAGACCCTACATCTTAAATAAGATATCAAATATTATCCAGCATTATGTTAAAAGAATAATAACAAATATAGTTCATTCACAAAATGTACATAAGGTTTCACATTGGTCATTCTGTTAATATAATGCATCATAGTTAAGGGTTAAAGATACTGAAATTATTTATTAACTCTGTTGTCAGAAAGAAATAAGTATTTCATTAAAAAAATAAATCACAGCTGAAGACACTAATAAACTAATAGACTACATACAAATTTAAAACATCCGTATGTTATATGGAGTAACTGCTGACATCAATTTGCTGTGTATATTTTTAGGTAATTTTCTGTGCAACATAAATCTACCCACACATGTATATGCACCTATAACAATATATAGTTAATTATTCTGTAATTACTTAGCTTTTGCTGTGTAAAAAATAACACTCCAAAACTTAGTTATTTAAAGTAATACACATTTATTATTGCTCAGAAGGTCAATGGATCCAAGGTCGTTGGTGTAGGCAACTCTGATGAACTTGGTGAAATTTCCTTTGGGAATTGCCTGGCTCTAGGCTGCTCCAGATCTCTCTTCTTGTGCTCTACAAAGTTACATTGAAAGAGAGGTCCATTCAGGAAGGGGATAACTGCAGCCATTTTTTGCAAGGTCTTTTATCTCAAAAGCCAAAAAAGAAAATTGTATTAAATCCATGTGTTATGATAAATTTTTGACAAAATTCAATGTCCATATGAAAAGAAAAAAATGCTTAGTGACTCAGAAAGAGAAGTATTTCTTTAAAATGATAAAAAATATAAAATTTATGCTAGTAGTCAATAACCTATTTAATTATAAAACATGTCACTACTAGAATCAACGTAAGAGAGGGATGTTATCTATCATCACCAGGAAAGAACTGAGCAAACTGATAGATTGCTGAGGTACCTTCTCCTCTTGCCTCTTCTACCCACACCTCAAGGGCAAAGGGACCACAATTTAAACAGATTATCTCCTACTTTGATTAAAAAGTGTAAAGGAACTTTCTAAGATGCTAACAAACAGGGACGTTCCTGGGAGTTGGATCTCATAACAGAATGGGATATCAACTGATTAATCTCTTAGCAGGATGGTGCCAATTTCACAGCACTGTCAGCAGTTGCTTTAAATAGAGAATTAGTTAATTCTAATAATGGTTTTATTTTTCATTCAGTACCTGTATCAAAGGAAAGTTTTGAATTTCATTCTGTTAAATAAGAAACATCTTACATTATTGTTTATGCTATTGCAAATAAAGGTTTAAAAGTTCTGCATTGATCATAAATAAGATGACTGTTTTTTTGTGTTAATGTTATAAGCACCAATTCTGGTGGAGCACAATATTACAGCACAGGGAAAGCTCATACCTAAACAAGAAACCTTTGAAGCAAAAGCATTTTTAAAATTTGCTATGGTACACATATAATTTATAATTGCATCCAAACAATTCTGAAACTTACTCCAATTCAAATGAGGTTATAATTGTTGAAATTTAGATGTATTTTATATACATACATTTAGAGTAACTGTAACATTTTCAGAATGATGCAAATGATAAAAACACAAACATACATTAACACAGCAGGACGTGTTAATGGACGTGTTAATGGACATGCCCATTATCACAGGACGTTAAAATCATTTGAGCCTTTAAAAGTCAATTTTGTAAAATCAATCTAAAGTTCTTAAAATGCTATTAAACTATTTTTGTACATGATTCCTTTATACATTGGTTATAAATTCTTTAAAAATCTGTGGAAATGTCTACTTAAAGAACATAATAATTTATATTTATACAGTCATTCTACTCAGAATGCCAAGCACTAGAAATTTAAAAAATCCAAACCTAGATAAATTGCAGTGAAATTAAACATCCAAAATTATATATTTTAAAAAATCTATCATTCTAAATATGGAGACACAATAAACATATTCTTTATGTACACGATAACACATAAATTTGTCACATAGACCAAAATTAAAAGCATTGTTAGACAAATGACTCCAGTAACAACAGAAGAATTATGAGTGCTAGAAAAAATTTAGAATTAATGGTAATCAAAGAGGAGTAAAATTAATTGCTGTTTATAAAAAAAGAAAAAAATGAAGAAAAAGTACTATATTTCATGGAGTCTAAGATTAAAATGTTTTTCACATGTCAAAATTTCTAAAATTTAAATGTCTCATAATTATTTTTAGCCAGGAAACAGCTATGATGTAGTTGTCACTGCTGGCTTATGCACATCTCGAATGTAGCTATTCATGCTATCATCATATTACTTTACTTATGTGCACTGGTTGATGCTATATGTATGGAGCAAAAATTGTTTAAAATGTCTCATAGAAGAACTAATATAATTTCCAGTCAAAATGATAAATTGTATACTCAAAAACATGTAGAAATATAGCATTATATTACAAATTGAATATCGTTAAAGCAAATATTGGTCATTGGAAGATTGACAATCTCATATTTTCTTATTTTAAAGCAGCAAGCAAAAGCTTTACAGGACATAAGAAAATAAGTTACTCATGAGTAGAAAGAACTGTATTACTTATTATTACTATTACTATTATTAAGACTTTGTAAAACAGCATTGTATTACTGAGATCCCTGCAAAAATACCTACTGTTGCAAATAAGCATGCAACCAAAGCCTGAGAAATTGTCAATTTCCTCATACTGTTGAATGAAATTACCAACCTAAGAGGAACATCGAAGGATTATCAAAGGTACTATTATAGATTAAGTGTCAGCACTTTAAAAAAATTTTTTTAGGAGACAAAATAGTGGTGTGTCTTATGATTTATATAAATTTGATATAAAGTATATCCAAAACAAACCAGGCCTAACTCTAGGCAACAAAAACAACAGGTAGGGAGGCCAGATTGCTGACTGTAGACTGTTGGGAAAAATGTATAACGGTAATTGTCATTTACAAAGGACTGTATAGCTATTGATAAGTTTAATATATGAAATGTACTTATATAAGAAAAATCAAGATTTAGGATTGTTCCAATTTTATTAAATTCTAAATATTTTCAAATTTTACAGTTTTTCTCTGAAATATTGACTCCATGACCAGTATGTGAGATGGTGATGGATAAGAGAACAAGTTTTGAAAGATCAGAATTTCAGTTTTACATCTACTTAATTTGAGATGTCTATTGGAAATTTGAGTAGGTATGTTAAAGGTTTTAAATAAAAGAATTTCAAGTTCAGGCTAACACTCTAAGATGATGACATCAATTTTGAAGTCATCACCATAAAAATTGCATTTAAAGGCATGATAGTAGATGAATTACCTCAGAAAGACTATGTATAGAGAAAAAGTCTCAAGTTGAAACCCTGGAACCTATCGACACTTACAGGCAGAGAGGAGAGAAGAAAGCAACGAAGGAGACTGGAAAGGAGTAGCCAGTTAGGCAGAAGGCAAACCAGGGAAGTTTGGGAAAGGAGCTGAAGGACTAGAACCCAAATAAAGTATTTGAAAGTAGAGGAAGTCATAAACTCTGTCAAATGCTGCTGCTAAGTCAAATAAAATGAGGACTGAGAAAATTGGTTATAGTATAACAGAGTGGAAAGCACTTATAACCGGGATCAAAACAGTTTCAGAGGAGGGGTGTATATGAAAACCTAACCAGAGTAGATTTCGGAGAAGAGGGGAAGAGAAGAATTTAAGAAAATACAGACAGACAACGTTTTACAGGAGTTTTACTCTAAAGGACAGGAGACAAAGTGGGGCAATAGCTAAAGAGACAGCATACAAAAGGGTTTTCCTTTTTTAAAAAATATGAGAAAACAAGCATGCATCTATGCTGATGGGAAATAAAGAGTAGAAAAGAAATAAATACAGGTGCAGAAGAAAGGATAAAATCTTCAAGGCGTGGCACCCAATGCACAAATGGAGAGGTTGATCTTCGCTAAGATTCTGCAAGGGTCATTGGTAGTGATAGGAATGAAAGTCAAGTATGAGAGCACAGACCCCTATGGTTGTGTAGAAGTAGAGGTTAAGACTTGTGAAACTTCTTATGGCTGTTCTTTCTTATGAAATAGGAAGCGATGCATCTGCTGGGAGTGAAGATGGGAGAGGAATGTGTGCAAATTATTTTCTTCCCTGCAACATACTAATATTTGTAAATGTCTTATATGTGCTTAAAAAAGAATGTATCCTCTAGGTTTTTTCTCCACAATGTGCTACATGCATCTATTACAGCGAGCTTTCTGATTATGTCTTATTTACATATTTACTACTTTCTTTTGTCTCATTCATTATTCTTTACATCTATAAAATGAGGATAATAATACAGATCTTAAAATATTGTTGTGATATATAAAGTTAATTTAAATTAAAAAATCTGAAAATATCTAGAACTCGGGTTGTATGAAGTAAACATTAGATTTTTTTCATGTTTTTCTTTCCTTTTATATATTTATTGATTTTATTTTGCCATTAAAATTAAGAGGAGGCCTCTTCCTTAGAGAAATTTATTTTGTAACATCTCCAGCTTGGGCTTTTGTGAGCAAACGAGGACTCATTCTGGTTCTTAATTAGTAATACACACCAGATGAGTTATAATTAAATGCATACTCCCCATTACTTGCAGGTAAGTACATGATCCAGAGATTCAGACAGGAGGAGAAGCTTTATGAATGGTGCCCTCAAGTGTAGCCTGTTTCACCATATAAATTTATTGCTGAGAAATAAATTGTTCCTGGCAACATAATTATAGGTGAGAAAGAAATGAAGGGGCAAACAGTTCAATATATAACATATGCTTTGACTGACACAATCAGGGGTTGATAGTCTGGCAGGAATCTATACTAGGATGACTGGAGTGCCATGATCTCTGATAACAGCTTTCTTTTTATCATAAATTAATTTCACCAATATCAATTGGGTGATTGATTTTTTTTTTATCCATGAACAAATACCTTGCTCTTGAAATAAGGGGCCTAAAGTGGAGAAGATGAATCCCTAAATCTAGAAATATTATTATCAGGGCTCGCTCCCTACACCCGACACTTAGAAGTGCTTCAGAGAACAATCCCTCTGCTCAAAGTTGTTCAAGAACTTGAAATTGAAGAAGAGAAATGCAAGTGGCAGGAAATACCTTCCTATATTCTTGTAGGTTAAGGGAGCATGCAGAGAAGGGAGCAGAAGAGAGTCCCTCTCCTGAGAGTGAGGATGTGTTTAAAAATCTCTGTAGTGTCTAGGTGACAATTATAAGAGAAGAAACCATTTATGATAGTGATAGCCCTAATCCAATAAAACAAAAGAATAATTGAACCAAGCTTCGTTTTACAGTCTTATATCAAGAGCCTGCACCAGGTGAGTTCTGGACTTTCTCTTAAAGGTCTGTTTTTCTGGATGACAGGCAAGTAATTAGCATGTAACTCACTTTTACATTAAACTCAAAGTGACTCATAGTCCATCCAAAATGTACTCTTTTTTCTCTAATGTGAAGTTTGGGCTTTCTCCTATGTTATATAAGTGACTGCCAAAGTGTCAGTCAAAGCATTGCAATTTAACGCATAGATGAAGATGCATACTAGTCTCAGAAAAAAGGATAGTCACTACCCAAATCATCCACAAGATACGGCCATCCCTTGCAAAATTCTTAAACTTTTTAGTAAACTTAGTTAGTCTTTTCTTTCCTCCTTTCTTTGGAGAAAGACTCTATCCTTCAAAATTAGATAATTACTTTGAAACTGGTAACTCAGGTCCTCTGGCTACTGATAAGGATCACTGAAACTCAGCATTCTCCTTGGCTCACTATAAAGTAGGAATGGCTTCAAGCCAAAACAGGGCCCTTGGAGTCTGAGAAAGGAGAACTTTTACCCAAGATTTTTTTCTTCTTTTACAAAGTATATTAATTAACCCTGATTTCTTTTACCCACTCAATGGGCAAATCAATAATAGAAATGTAACTAGATATATGATTCAAGTAATAACTTGGTATCTTTTTCCTTGGCTAGGGACTGAGGCGGCACTCTGGCAGGAAACCCAAGACCCTGTCCTGACTAAGACAGAGATGAAAAGAGCTCCATAAAACCCCAATAGTCAGGGACTATGACCTTCTTCAGCAGGAAGCAGATACAGAAGAAGAGACCTCCAGTCCCTCAACATCCATACTAATAAGAAGGGGCTCATGGACCTCAGAAAAAAGGAGTAGATAGGAAAGTTAGCGGTTTCCGTCGGCCTGCAAAGATACTGAGGTCATTCTATTCTAGAAAGAGTCTGCCCTAGGCTGCCCACAATTAAGCAAGCCAGAAGGCATTTTGGGGCTAAAAGTAACTCACACAAGGAAACAAGTAAGCAGAAAAATGGGTGCTAGTTTCAGCCAGTCACTCACACTTGTGCAATATAGACCCCAACAACCTTCAATTCACCTGAGCCTTATTATACCATCATTATAATATGATGCATATGCCTGGAAGTTCATTATTATCTTTATAACAGACTGAATTGTGGGAATGAACGTGCAAAGAAAGCACATGATGAGTCACCGAGTCTTGTCAATCTTAGTTGTCAAGAAAGCCCACTCCTCTAAGAAAAGCAACCACCCACAGCAAATAGGGATAAAAACCCCAAAGGCTTTGTTACTGTGCCCTTGAGCCCTTGAGTCTTTTGAGCCTCTCTTCTCTTGCTTGGGCCCGCTTCCACGTCTGGAAGTGTTCTTTTGCTTTACTTTCCCTTCTAATATAGCTGTTTTTTCTGCTATATTTCTGTGTCTTGCTCAATTCTTTGTTTGAGACATCAAGAACCTGGACAATGCCCCAGGAGGGGAACCCCACTCTCCTATAACACTCAGGTACTTGACACCGGGTAATAATTTTCAATCACTGTGAAATACATCTAATAAAACTAGATTCCAAGTGAGAAAATAGACTGAAGATGGATTTATATAGATGGTGTACATACTAGGTAGAAGTGACAACTATGAGAATGTCTCAAATGATGATGGTCAAACTCTACTAGCTCTTAGAAAATATTCTTCCTATATGCTCCTGTCATATCTTTGCAGCACCTCAGCTGAATTCCAGGAGCATTATTTTGATTATTTAACAGTTATTTTGCTGACTTCTACACTAAGTCTGAAAGAAAGAATCATTATAAATATCTTTGACTGAAGACTTCCAGCTTTAGCTATGATTTGTAAGAAGCTTAGAAGTCATACTCTCATTCTTACAAGAAAAAAAAGCTGAGCAAACTGAAAACCAATGACTAAGATGCTTAGATAATTAGGTTGCAGGGGCAACCAACTACCCTGAAATCTGAAGTGACAGTATCATCCAGAGACATAGCTGAGATCTGTTTATCTAAAGCTGAAGATACTGGCACCATAAACCAGTTAAATTTAATTATTTAAATGTTATTTTTAATGAATTGCTAAATTCTGAGTGTGAACTAATGTGAGAATGAGAAATTCTTTAAGACTGTAGTCTTAGAAAAGGCTTGTGGGCTTTACTTCCAGGGACTAGGAACACTACCATGTTCTCAGTGGAGATCTGAAGACAATCCCCTCCTGGATCTGACAGTGAGAGGGGAAGAGTCATCATTGTGAAGTAAGCCCAGACCAGTATCCATAACAAAGGCCTACTCTGCAAAGCAAAATACTTCACAGAATATCATCTCACCTGGATGAAGAACATTTACTCTGTTCTAGTCTTCCTCTAAGTCTTCCTAGGCACCTAAGAGGGAAGTGTGGAAAGACACACTTGCGAAGATCACAGCTCAGGAACACCAGCCCATTAAAAGATGGAGTTTAAATCATAAAATTATAGAACATTTACTCCCCACACACATAACCACCACCATGGCAAGGATCCAGAATAATAAATTTGATTGTAGCTAGGGTTGCAAGGTGCGAACTTATTTGTACAGTTCTCATGGAAGCTCAGAGATAACAGGGAGAAAAAAGAAAGACACCAAAGGATTTTGAAGACTTTAGTTTTCCAGATACAGAAAACACTAATCACAGATCAACTCCTAAACAGATTAATTGGAGACTTCAACATCCCTCTTAGTAATTGAGAGTTCAAACAGCAGATAATCACTAAGAATATGGTTGACCTGAATAGCACAATCAATCAACATGATCTAATTGATATTTGTAGAATACAATAGACAACAACTAAAGAATACACATTTTTTCAGATGCGCATAGATAGACCATTTACCAAGATGGACCACATTGTAGGCCATGAAGTATACCTTAATAAAATTTTTAAAAATTTCATTAGAAAAAAAATCTCCAAAGTATTCACACAGACCACAAGGAAATTAAACTAGAATGCAATAACAGAAAGATAACTGTGAAATCACCAAATAAAAGAGTAACCTCTAAATAAAATGAGATAAAGAAAAAATATCAAAAGAAATATAAAAATATTTTGAGCAAATGTAAATGACAATGCAAGTTATCAAAATTTGTGGAATGTAGCAAAAACAGTATTTTGAAACTAAATGCATAAAATGCATATACCAGGAAAAAAGATCTAAAATCAATATCTTGAGATTTCATTTTAGAGAAATAGAGAAAAAACAATTTAAGCATAAAGCAAACAGATGAAAAGAATAAATATTAGAAGAGAAATCAGGAAAATTGAAAACAAGAAAGCAATAGAAAAATACAATGAAACCAAAATCCGATCCTTTGAAAATATCAATAAAATTAATAACTTTTAGCCAGGCTAATCTGGAAACAAAGGGAGAAAACGTAATTACTATATCGGAAATTTAAAAATAATGATTATAATAGATCCCGAGAACATCAAAAGGCTAATAGAGAAGTAGTATGAACAATACTGTGCCCACAAATTTGATAATTAAATGAAATGAACCAATTCCTTGAAAGACACAAACTATCAAGACTCACATAAAGATAAATCAATATCTGAGTAGGTCTTAAGTAAATTGTATCAATTACTCATAACCTTCCAAAATACAAATCACCAGGCTCAGATGTTTCACTGATGATGTCTTTCAAACTCTCAGGGAAAAGAAAATGCAATTTAATCACAATGTTGTCCAGATGACAGAAGCAAAGGCAACATCTTCTAACTTATTCAATGAGATCAGCATTATCCAATTTCCAAAACCAGATAAAGATATTATAAATATATTATATTTTAAGATATTGAAATATTATAAAGATATTAGAAAACATTATTTTTCACAAAAATTGATACAAAAATATTCAACAAAATATTATTAAATGGAATCCAACAATATTAAAAATAATTATATATCATGACCAAGTGAAATTTATTCCAGGCATTCAGAATTGGTTCAATATTTAAAAAAATAAGTTAATGTAACTCACCATATCAAAGGCTAAAATCATGAGATTTAAGAAAATACCAAAAAAAAAAAAGGATCACGTCCATTCACAATGAAAACTCTTAGTAAAAATGAAATGAAGAGTAACTTCTTCAATTTGATAATGAACAGCTATAAAACACCTATAGCTAACATATACTTAAAAATTCTTTTTTTAAAATTTTCATTACGGTGACATGATTAACAAAATCTAATAAGTTTCAAGCGTACACTTCAATAGTAAGGTATATACATATTGCATTGTAGGTTCACTGTCCATATTTAGATTTCTTTTTGTCATCATATATTTGACCCATTTTACCCTATCTATCTTGCACCTCTTCCCTCTGGTAACCACTGTTTCACTGTCCATATCCATGAGTCATATTTGTTCATCATATTTGATCATTGCTTTTAGATTTATATTTCATATATAAGTGATATCATGTAGTTTTCAGCTTTTCTGTCTAGCTTATTCTGCTTAGCAAGATTGTCTCAAGATCCATCCATGTTTTCACAAATGGCACTATTTCATCTCTTCTTACAGCTAAGTAATATTCCATTGTATATATGTACCACATCTTTATCCAGTTGTCTATCAATGGACATTTTGGATGTTTCCATGTCCTGGCCACCATGAATAATGATGCTAGCACATCAATGTGCACATATCTTTTTAGATGTTTTCAAGTCTTTGGGGAAAATACCCAGTAGAGGGATTGCTGGAACATATGGTAGGTCAATTTTTAGCTTTTTGAAGAAACTCCATATTGTTTTCCATAGTGGCTGTACCAATTTGCAGTACTACCGGCAGTGTATGAGAGCTTCTTTTTCTTCACATCCTCTCCAACACTTGTTATTATTTGTCCTGTTGATAACAGCTATTCTAACATGTGTGAGATAGTATCTCATTGTGGTTTAGATTTGCATTTCCCTAATAGCTAGTGAAGTCGAGCATCCTTTCATTTGCTTGTTGGCCATTTGTATATCTTCTTGGAGAAGTGTCTGTTCAGGTCCTCTGTCCATTTTTTAATTTTTTCGTTGTTATTGAGTTGTATGATTTTGTTGTATTTTTTGGATATTAGGCCTTCATCAGAGGCATTGCTTGCAAATATATTTTCCCATTTGGATGGTTGTCTCTTTGCCTTGTTGATGATTTATTTTTATTTTTTAAAAATATTTAGTACGGTGACATGGTTAATGAAATCTAGTAAGTTTCAGGTGTACAATTCGACAGTAAGGCATGTATGTATTGCATTGTGTGTACACAGCCCATAGTTAGATTTCTTTCTGTCACCACATATTTGACCATTTATCTTGCTCCACTCTCCTCCTCGCTCCACCTTTCCTTCTGCTAACCACTAGTCTATTGTCCATGTCCATGAGTCTCTGTTTGTTTGTCATGTTTGTTTGTTGCTTTTGGATTTGATATCATGTGGTTTTCATCCTTTTCTGTCTGGCTTATTTCGCGTAGCATGATTATCTTGAGGTCCATCCATATCGTTGCAAATGGCAGTATTTCATCTCTTCTTATGGCTGAATAATGTTCCATTGTATATATGTACCACAGCTTCTTTAGCCAATCATCTATTGTAGGACACTATGGTTGCTTCCATATATTGGCCACTGTGAATAATGCTGCTATAAACATCGGTGTACAAAAAATCTTTTCGGATGTGAATTTTCAAGTCTTTGGGGAAAATATCCAGTAGAGAGATTGCTGGAACATATGGTAGATCAATTTTTAGCCTCTTGAGGAAACTCCATACTGTTTTCCATAGTGGCTGTGCCAATTTGCAATCCTACCAGCAGTGTATGAGGGTTCCTTTTTCTCTGTGTCCCCTCCAACACTTGTTATTATTTGTCCTGTTGATAACAGCTATTCTAACAGGTGTGAGATGGTATCTCATTGTGGTTTTGATTTGCATTTCCCTAATAGCTAGCAATGTTGAGCATCTTTTCATGTATTTGGTGGCCATTTCTATGTCTTCTTGGGAGAAGTATTTGTTCAGCTCCTCTTGCCTTTTTTTGATTGAATTGTTTGTTTTTTTGTTGTCATTGAGTCGTGTGAGTTCTTTGTATATTTTGGATATCAGGCCTTTATTGGCGGCATTGCCTGCAAATATATTTTCCCATTCGATGGTTGTCTCTTACCTTATTGACAGTTTCTTTTGCTGTGCAGAAGCTTTTTAGTTTGATGTAGTCCATTCATTTATTTTAGCTTTTACTTCCCTTGCCTTTGAGGTCAAATTCATAAAATCCTCTTTAAGTCCAAAGTCCTTGAGTTTAGTTTCTATGTTTTCTTCTATGCATTTTATTGTTTCAGGTCTTATATTCAGGTCCTTAATCTATTTTGAGTTAATTTTGATGTATAGTGATAAACAACAGTCTGGTTTTATTCTTTTGCAGGTGACTTTCCCGTTTTCCCAGCACCGTTTATTGAAGAGTCTTTTCTTTCTCTACTGTACATTTCAAGCTTTTTGTCAAAAATTATTTGCCCATGTAAATATGTGTTTACTCCTGGACTCTCAATTTTGTTCCACTTGTCTGTGTGTCTGTTTTTCTGCCAGTACCATGCTGTTTTGATTATTCTCACTTTGTATGATAACTGCAGTAGGCAGAGTGATGTCTCCGGCCTCATTCTTTTTTCTCAGGATGGCTTTGGCAATTCGGGATCTTTTGTGCTTCCATACAAATCTGATGATATTTTGTTCTATTTCTTTAAAAAATGCCAATGAGTATTTGATAGGGATTGCATTAAATCTGAATAATGCTTTAGGTAATAAAGTCATTTTAACTATGATGATTCTTCCAATCCAAGATGACAGAATATCTTTCCATTTCTTTGTATCTTCTTCAATTTCTTTTAATAGGGTCATGTAGTTTTTATTATATAGGTCCTTCATATGTTTCATTAGATTTATTCCTAGGTATTTTTTTGTTGTTGTTGCAATTGCGAAAGGAATTTTTTTTTTCACTTCTTTTTCTGACACTTCATTATTAGAGTATAGGAATGCTATGAATTTTTGAACGTTGATTTTATATCCAGAAACTTTACTGTATTTGCTTATTGTTTCTAGTAATGTTCTTGTGGAGTCTTTATGGTTTTCTATATAGAGAATTGTGTCCTCAAATAGTGACAGTTTGACTTTGTTTCCGATTTGGATGCCTTCTATATCTTTCTCTTGCCTGATTGCACTCGCTAGGATCTGCAATGTTATATTGAATAACAGTGGTGATAATGGGCAGACTTGCCTTGTTCCTGATCTTAGAGGGAAGGTTTTAGTTTTTCACCATTAAGTATAATGTTGGATGAGGGTCTGTTGTATATGGCTTTTATTATGTTAAGGTGTTTTCCTTCTATACTGATTTTGTTAAGAGTTTTGATCATAAATGGATGGTGTATCTTGTCCAAGGCTTTTTCTGCATCTATTGATATGATCATATGATTCGTATGTTTCAGTTTCTTAATGTGCTGTATCACATTGATCGATTTGTGTATGTTGAACCATCCCTCTGGAATGAAGCTCACTTGATCGCGGTGTATAATCTTTTTAATATGTTTCTGTATTCGGTTTGTTAGTATCTTATTTAGGACTTTTGCATCAGTGTTCATGAGAGATATTTGTCTATAGCTTCCTTTTTTTGTGTTATCTTTACCAGGTTTTGGTATAAGGGTAATACTGGCCTTGTAAAATGAGTTGGGAAATATTGATTCCTCTTCAATTTCCTGGAAGAATTTGAAGAGAATAAGTATTAAATCTTTGAATGTTTGAGAATTCACTGGTAAAGCCATTTGGTCCTGGACTTTTACTTTTTGGTAGGTTTTTGATGATTGTTTCCATTTCCATACTGCCGATCAGTCAATTTAGATTTTCCAGTTTTTCTTGATTCAATCTAGGAAGGCTGTATTTTTCTAAGTACTGGTCCATTTCTTCTAGGTTATTAAATTTGGTGTTATATAGTTTTTCATAGTATTCTTGTATGATCCTTTGTATTTCTGAGATATTAGTCATAATTTTCCCTCTTTCATCCCTGATTTTGTTTATTCGTGTCTTTTCTCTTTTTTCTTTAGTGAGTCTAGCCAGGGGTTTGTCAATTTTATTAATCTTCTCAAAGAACCAGTTCTTTGTTGCATTTACTTTTTCTATTGCTTTTGTTGTTGTTGCTGTTGTTTGTTTTCAATTTCATTTATATCTGCTTTAATTTTGATTATTTCTTTCTTTCTGCTGACTTTAGGCTTCATTCGCTCTTCCTTTTCTAGTTTTTTAAGATGAAACGTTAGGTTATTTATTTGGGCTTGTTCTCATTTTTCGAGATAGGCCTGTAATGATATGAACTTTCCTCTTATGACCGCTTTTGCCATGTCCCAAAAGTTTTGATATGTTGTACTATCATTATCATTAGTTTCTACGTATCTCTTGATCTCTCTTTTTATTTCTTCTTTGACCCAGTTATTCTTCAGTAGCATGTTGTTTAATCTCCATGTATTTGTGATTCTTCATGATTTCTTTTTGCAGTTGATCTCTAGTTTCAAAGCATTATGTCAGAGAATATGGTTAGTATGATTTCAACCCTCTTATATTTGTTGAGGCTATCTCTGTGTCTCAGTATGTGGTCGATTCTTGAGAATGTTCCATGTGCACTAGAGAAAAATGTATAAAGCAACCGTTTTGGGATAGAAGACTCTGTATATGTCAATTATGTCCAGTTGGTCTAATGTGTCATTTAAGGGTGTTTTCCTTATTGATTTTCTGTTTGGATATATGTCCATTTCCAACAGTGGAGTATTTAGGTCCCCTACTACAATAGTGTTTTGGTCTGTTTCTCCCTTTAGTTCTGTTAGTAATTGCTTTACATATTTTGGGGCTCCCTGATTGGGAGCATAGATATTAATAAGTGTTATGTCTTCTTGGTACATGATTCCCTTTATCATTATGAAGTGTCTCTCAGTATCTTCCTTTATCTTTTTTATTTTGAAGTCTATTCTGTCTGATATTAGTACTACTACTCCCATTTTTCTCTGAATGCCATTTGCTTGAAATATCATTTTCCACTCTTTCACTTGGAGTCTATATTTGTCTTTGGAGCTAGGATGTGTCTCCTGGAGGCAGCATATGGTTAGGTTTTGTTTTTTCATCCAATCTGCAACTCTGTGCCTTTTTATTGGTGAGTTCAGTCTATTTACATTTATGGTTATTATTGAAATATGAGGTCTTCTTATAGCCATTTTATCTTTTGCTTTCTGGTAGCTTGGTGTTTCCATTGCTTATTTGTCTTCATGTTTCTATTTTCTTTATTTTGTTTGGTTTTTGTGGGTTTTCTCTGGTTCTTCTTGTTTTATGTTATATACTTCAGTTCTGAATCTTTGGCATGTTGTTACCATTATGAATATGAAAGGATAGTTATATATATACAGCCATCCATTTTCTTCTGCACGTGCCTTATCTCCATTCCCCTCTGAGAATTTGGATCTTTGAATCTTCCCCTTTTCAGTCACTGTTGTCTCAATTTGTCCCTATGTATGCTGAACATTGATTGCTATCTTGCTATAGCAAATTTCTTCTTATTGTTTAAGCTTACGATGCCCTGTTCTTAGTAAGGGTTGTACTCCTCTGCTTCTATCTGCCTGCTAGTCACCTTACTACTATTTATGTATTTTTTGTTTTGTCATTTTGTTTTAAGTGAGTCACCCCGTTCACTATTTCCTATAATGCAGGCCTCGTAGTAGAGAATTCTTTCAATTTTTGTACGTCTGGAAAGGTCTTTATTTGTCCTTCATGTCTAAAGGAGAGCTTTGCTGAATACATTATTCTTGGTAGTTAATTCTTTTCATTTAATAGTTTAAATATTTGGTTCCACTTTTTTCTTGCTTGTAAGCTTTGTGTTGAAAGGTCCGAAGATAGTCTAATGGGTTTTTTCTTTATATGTTACTGTCTTCTTTTCTCTGGCTGCCTTGAGAATTCTTTCTTTGTCATTAATTTTTGATCATTTTAATGCATCTTGGATTGTTTTGGGTTGAGATAATTGGGTGTTCTGTTAGCTTCTTAGATTCAAAGCTCTAGCTCTTTCTTTAGATTTAGAAAATTCTTAATTGTTGGTCTGAATATACTCACTCTTCATCTCTTTTGGTGTGTTCTTCATCTCTAGAAGTTCTGTTTGGTTCTTTTTTAGGACTTCAATTTCCTTACTAAAAAAATTATTCTGCTGGTGTATTTTTTTTTCTCAGATCTTGGAATTGCTGGTCTGAGTGTTTTTGCATCTTATTGTGTTTTTTCAGAAGTATAATCCTGAATCGTTTGTCATTTAAGTCGCATATTTCTGTCTTTAAGCTTAATTTTTAGAGACTTTTCTCTTTCTTTCTGATCTGCCTTGTTACCCTGGTTGTTCATGGTGTTTGATGGACTCTTTCTCTGCCTGGGCATTAATGAGAGTGTATTCTGCTTCTTTTTTTTTTTTTTTTTTTTCCTAGAAACAAGCTTTTATTATATAGGTTTCTCTTTGGCCTGTTGATAGAAGGTGTTTTCTTTGATTTCCAGTAGGTGGCATCAGGACTCTTGGATCTCTGCTTGAGACTGATAATGCTTTTTTTTTTTTTTCTTAAAAATGTTCAGGTTATGATCACTACCCTCGGGCCCAATCCTTAGGTGGTACTGAGAGTAGATTATTGTTTAGGTAACCTTTGCTCAAATTTCCGATGGCTCCACAATACTAGGTTTGGGAGGATATGGGGTAGAGGAGGGCACGCTCTAGGTTGGTGAGTGGGGGTTGCTGCTAGTCTCTGTGCCTCAGCCTCACACTTTGCAATGACCAGCAACTTAGACCCAGCTGTTGCCCTTCCACACTTAGTTCCTGCTCCACTCTCTGCCCTGATCCCTGAGCCCTGCTGCATGGAACTTGCTGATCCCTCAGGCTGGGCTTTCCATCGAAATAACCACTATTTCTCCCCTCCCCCTCCTTCTGCAGGGGGCTCTGGCTGCAAGTGGCAGCTTCTTTGTTTCTATCAATCTATCCCCCAGACTCTTGTGGTTCTGACCTCTGGAAGCTCTGATCTCTGGGCTTCCAGAGATCAGAACTACAAGAGTGTTCTTGTGTGCCGGTTAGCTGTTATTTGTTGAGTTTTAGATGTTCAATTTATTGTTATTTTAAAGAGTGAGATCCGGGGACATCTCTTACTCCTTTATGCTTCTTATTACATCACTCCTAAATGATCTAGCTAAGGTATACTTAATGGTGAGAAACTAGATGCTTTCTTCCTAAGATCAAGGAACAAGACAAGGATGACTTCTTTCATCACTCTTTTTCAACATTGTTTTACAAGTGCTAGCTACTGAAACAATACAAGAAAAAGAGGTAAAATTATATATATATATATAATTTATATATAAATATATTTTATATATATATAAATATATATAAAAGTAATCAAAATGTCTTTGTTTATAGATAGCATGATTGTCTATGTAAAAATTCCAGTTTCAGAAAAGAATACTGAAACTAAAAAGTGACTACAACAAAGTCACAAGACCCATCATTAATATGCAAAAGTTTATTGTTTTTCCATATACTTACAGTAAAAAACTGGAATTAGAAATTAATTGAAAAAATCATTACCATTTAAAAAATTGCAAATAGAATAAAATATAAATATATGAATCTTACAAAACAAGTATAGAATCTATATTCAGAAAACTATAAAACACTGACAAAAAACTAAAGAAAATCAAAATAAATGGAGAGATAGTCTGTATTCATGGATTGGAAGACTCAGTATTGTTAACATGTCAGTTTTTTCAAACTTGTTCTACAAAGTAATCTCAATCAATATTCCACTAAGATATTTATTAGGTATTGGCAATTGGATTCTAACATTTATTTGTAAAGGTAAACTACCTAGAATTTTGAACACAATACTGAAGAAAACAATAAAATTGGAGGTGTTATACCATCTAATATCAAGACTTACTCTAAAGTTACAGTAATTGAGATGGTGTGGTAATGGGAAAAAGATAAATACATAGATGAATGGAATTAAATATATGCAGTAATGAAAAAGACACAAATATAGCCAACTAATATTTGAAAAGGAGTAAAAGCAATTCAAAGAAGAAAGGATAGTGTTTTTAACAACTATCGTTGGTATAGTTGAATGTCCATATGAAAAAAAACAAGCAAACATTAACCTTGACACAAACCCTTATATCTTCCCCAATAACTAACTCAAAATAGATTACAGACCTAAATGCAAAGCACAAAATATAAAAATTCTAGAAGAAAACATGAGAGAAAAATCTAGATAACATTGGGTTTGGCAATAAATTTTTAGATTAAACACCAAAAGTATGATACATAAAATTTTAAAAATTTATAAATTGGACTTTATTAAAATTTAATACTTCTACTCAGAGAAAGTCACCATGAAGAGAATGAAACAACCAGCTGCAAGTAGGGGGAAAATAGTTGCAAAACACATATCTGATAAAGAACTTATGTTCAAAATATATAAAGCCCTCTTAAAACTCAACAACAAGAAAACAAAAAACCATATTTTTTAAAAAATGGGAAAAAATATGAACAGACACCTTATCAAAGAAGATATACAAATGGCAAATAACCATATAAAGAAATTTTTAATATAATTTGTCATTAGGAACTGCAAATTAGAACAATGCAATATGACTACATACCCACTAGAATGGTTAATATCCAAAAATCTAACAATATCAGTTGCTGACAAGGATGAAGAGCAACAGAAACTCTCATTCATAGCTGGTGTAAGTGCAAAATGATACAGCAACTTTGAAAAACAAAACACAATATTGGCACATGATCCACCAATTACACTTCTATCCGACTAGGTATACATGGTTGATTTGAAAAAACTGTATATAAAACATACACATAAATGTTTATAACAACTTTATTCGTAATTGCCAAAAACTAGAAACAACCAAGATGCCCTTCAATTGATTAATAGAAAGTAAAATTATTATATATTCATATAATGGAATACTATTCAGCAATAAAAAAGAAATGAGCTATTGTGGCACAAAGACAAGGATCAGTCTTTTATGTATATTATTTATTGAAAGAAGCCAGTCTGAAATAATTACATACTATGTGTGTTCAAATCATAAACACAAAACTATGGAGATAGTAAAAATATCAATGGTTTCTAGATGTTTGGGAGTAGAAGAATTGAATAAGTGAAGCACAGCAGATTTGGGAGGTGAAACTACTCTGTGACATTGTAATTGTGAACCTGATATCATGCATTTATGCAAGTCCATAGGACTGTATAGTAGAAAGAGTGAACCTTAATATGTACTAATTTGAAAAAATAATTTAGCACACCAGGGAGAATTTTACCAACAGATTTGTGTTACACACTGAAGAAGTTGTATGTGGGTGGGAGGAAGGGAGAGATGCTTATCTAAGTAACTTTGGAAACAAGTGGAATCTATAAAACGAAGAGCAAAAGTGACTGTGCATAAACACTGTAGTTAATAAAGTTCTTCCCACAGGGGTATAGATTAACAATCCCATATTGCTATACATGTATACTGGAATTGAGCAATTAAGTAAGATAGTTAGCTAGGCTTCTCACTGTTAGAATAGGAGTTTACAGATAAGCAAGGAGAGGAGTCTAGACTGACCCATTTGGTAATGGATTAAAGTTATAAACATCAGTGTGAACTTATGTCTAGCTTAATATGGATATGAATAGTCATATAAAATTTTAGAGATATGAGTATATACACAAGTTAGTATACACACATATACTTCCTTGCTCTGTCAGCTTAAGGGCCTAATTGCAATGACACCCCAGTAGCAACAAGCATACCTATTGTCCAGATTTTGGGTTTGAATATCATTGCCAATACAAGTTTCATTGGCTGATTCTAGCACTGGAACAGGAAATATACACAATAAGCTTGGAGTATTTTGTAGTGTCAGAAAGTAAGGGAATGTTAAAAAAAAAAAATTACTGATGGGGATTTTTCAAATGGACACAGGAGTCAAATTAGAGAGTTCCCATTGGAAAAGCTAGAGCAATTTGAGCAATAAAACTAAAAAGCAGTTTTGGATATATGAATGACCTAATGTATAAATTATATATCCATGAGTCCATATTGATATATTTTTTTTTCTTCTTTATACACCTGTTTACTTTTTCCCAGCTAAATGAAACTTAAACAGGAAAAGAAAATTTGTGCTTATACGTCTCTGAGTTATTCATATGGCTAAGTCTACAGCAGAATCAAAAAGTTTTTTGAGAATTTTATTTTAAATATAACCTTACTGCTTTAAACTTGTAGCTCTATGTGAAGAATATTTCAATGCATCCAGGCATCATTGCTTGTACATGGAAGTATCTGGCCTATGAATTGCATATGTGGACTCCAACTCTGCCCTCAATCCTTGCTCCAATAAACATCACAACAAATTGCATTTTCTATCTCTGCCTGTAGAAAACTTTTAGCATAGATGAATGATCAAGAGTTTTTTCAGTATGACTTTTATCAGAATATGTGATTTTAATTTTTTGGATGAGAGATGAATCATATGTCATAATCTGTTACAAAATAATCTTAATATATAAGATCAGGGAGGGTAGAGAAAGAGATATTTTACTTGTTACCCATAGTCCCCAAAATCTGACAAAATACAGGACATGACAAACTATGGATTAGTTAAAATTATGACAAAATGGAAATAGAGGTATGGGATATGCTTACAACATATGTTCATGCTTTTTTTCAAGTTCATAAAAAAAAAAAGAAAAAAAAAGAAAAAATAGGACAAAACCACAGTAGTTAGGAAACATGGAAATCAGCCTTCATTAAAATGACGATCTGAGACTTCTTGTTGAAGTACCAAAAAAAAATCATATTAGCATTTGTAGCATGAAATGTTATTAAAATTAAACCAGATGTTACATTCATATTCAAAGTTGTGAAGTCTTCTTAGCAGTGATAGTGCATTAGCAAACAAAGCTTAATAAACAAAATGATAATGTTGGAATATTGGGCTTGTTGCCAACAAAGGTGAAAGATAATCTCAAAAAAAAAATTACCCAAGAATAAGGAAAGTAGAGAAGACTGTTATTGACATTTAATTGAGGAAATCTAGATCAGATATAGATTTGGCTCCAAGGGGAATATTCTCTAAATTTATGAAAATAATCCAAGTAGGGTTTTATTTGTTTGTTTTCTCATATAGATAATTGAAAACAATTTTTTTTTAAAGGCCTGGAACTCTAAATGAACCTTTAAAAGAAATTAAAATTAAAGAATGCATTCCACAAGCAGAGTTCAAAACATTGAAATACTTTGTTCATACATTGCATTTTATTTTTGATTATATATACTATTTGAATATACCTGGGGCAAAGTGACCTAGTGGGAAAGATGAACATCGGTGTCAGATCTCACTTCAAATCATGTTATAAAATGTCATGGTAAGATAAAATCAAGTCTCTGTTCTCATCCTTAAAACAGAAATAATAATTATCTTATAAGGTAGAGTAAAATAATTCAATATATACAATGTGTCAACCTCATAGAAACTAAACATTAGCCATTATTTTCAGTTCACAATCATAGCCAAAGAAAAAATATTACAAGAACTAATTTTGCAAACAAAGAGAAATAAACACACAAGACCCTCCAGGGGCCACCAAGCTTCCCTAACTGCTCCTTAGTGTCTCATTGGAAACAGCTCCTCTGGAATCCTCAAGGGTCCAAAACTCGCTAATTTTGTTCTGTGGCTTTGATGCAGGACAGGGCGAAGCCCCCGAGTGGAGAGTCAAGTCCTGCATTGAGAGAGAGAGTGTTCTTGACGGGGCACAGAAAAGAATTTGAGTGCATGCCAGAGTTAGAGTTAAAAGGAAAGTTTATTAGAAAAAGGATACTGCTCCATTGAAAAAGTGTGGTTTCCTCTCAGAGACAAAGAGTGAGAGAGCAGAGAGGGTCAGAGAGGCAAATAGAAAAGACAATTAGAAGGCCATGAGTGTTCAGAGAATTTAGTTTATATGTTATTCTTAGTTTTTATGAATTACAATTGAAAGACTTTGTTTACCTATTTTCCTTTGGTATGGATAAACAGTGTGAAAGATAAGGGTAGGTAGCAGGAAACCCTTCAGGGAAGCCCCAGCCTTTGATCTATAGGTTCCCCTTGGTATTTGGTCACAGGGAATGAATGTAGGGTATGATTTAAAGACTGTTTTCAGTTCACAGTATGGATAAGTGGCTGTTAAGTAATTCCAGCAGGAATCTTCTTTTCTTCTGTAGGTTTCCTAGAGATCTGGCCTTAGGGCTGATCAGCACATTGCAGTTTCTGGATATAGCTTGATTTAACATTAGTTCTTATGCCTCTTCCATTAAGCCAGTGCTCCAGCTCTACTCTGCGTGTGTTGTATTTGAAAATATATATTAGTTTGATACTATAAAATATCGAATGACTAGTACGCCAGTGCTTTAATATTCAAGTTAAAAACCCCCTTATCCATAAAGTTGGTCCACAAATCTGGGAGGATTAATCATAGACAATGCTAATGGTAACTGTCAGGTTACATTCAGGATTTTCCTCTTCCCTCTAGGGCTTAGTTATGTGTCAGGTTCATCATGCCTGGCCCTCTCTTAGGTAAAGTTATTTCTTAGGAGATTCCTCAGTCTTTTACTGAAATGAACACTTATTTGCCATTCCCCTCTCTCAATTCAACTGATAAATAAAAAATGTATTTAAGTTTTCTATTTTGATCATCGACACCAAGAACATGATAGTCATAAATCTTTATATAATTAACAACATAACAACATAGAAAGCCAAAACTGCCATAGATACAAAATGGTTATAATTATGCTAATAACTAATATTAATTGAGTACTTATTAAATGTTAGGGTTTATTCTAAGTGTTGTGTTTGTATTAACTTATTTTATTCTCCAAACAATTGTATGAGGAGCTGAGACACACTCCTTACCATACATAGCACATATTAGACATTTGGCATGAAGAAGAAATAAAATGTTGAGATACTGTTCCTCAGTGTAGCTTAGCTTATGCTAAGACACTCCTCACTCTCAGAATTGGAAAATTATTTGAATAAAACAGCACAAGTTTTATTATCTTTCTACCTACAAGTAAACTTTGTATCTGCAAAATGGAATATACGCTATAAATATCCATTGAATATCACTTGACTGTAGTAAAAAAAAAAAAAAGTAAATGAATGCGAAAAGAAATTTTTGAAATTTAAAGCACTTTGCTTGTTGCAGAGAATAAAGAAATAGGTTAGATGAAGTATTGTAGCTTTAGCTATGAATACACTATTCTGGGTCTTTCTTCCATTTCTTTAATATTTTCTCATATATTTCCTATCCACATGTGAAAATTTTTTGACTTTACATATCAGATTACTAATTTTTTCTGAATTCATTTTTAATCTATTATATATTTTATTGATTTCACAGTTTTGAAAATAATTTTTAAATCCCACAGACTCTAAATTTTACTTTGTACTTTTCTTTTTTTAAACAACATATTACATTTTGTGAATTTAATATTCTCTGTAATTTCTCTGATACAAATCAGAATTATTTAAAATTCTTTTTGTTCTTAATAGAATTCCTTATGTTAGTTCATTAATTTTTTTCTTTCATTTGTGTTTTTCTTAAATATCAATTGACCATCCTTGATTGATTTCTTCATTAATCAGATATTATTTGATTTATCATCTAGAAATTCTTCAAAATTTTTTTTAGTCTTCAGTAATATCATCTCCTATTTTTGACACAATTGTGAATTTACTATTTTTCCAATAACTTTTTTGTGGTCCAGTGTGATCTGGAGAGAAAACAATGTTGAACTTGTAAGCTCAGTTTACCATCTTGATCTAGAATTCATAGCTTCGGGGAGTAAAATTGATACTGTTTTATAGCCGAGGGTTATCCTCAACTGATTGATAATTGCAGCCCATTGTTCCAGATCACAGGCCTGGATCACTCAGAGTCATTAACTCCAGCACATTAACTGCTGGATTCTAATAAAAACAGAACACCTACCTGTTTAGTTTAGTGACTATTCCCACCAAATGCACCAGGAGGCGTTTCTCTTTGATATCATTGCATACACATTTGCCTATAGAACTGAATAACTACGCAACTAATGCTACCACAGGAACTCAGATTTAAATCTGAATTATTATTTTACTGTCTTTCTTCATTGTGTATTATTCACTGAGAAAAATGTTACTCTGATGGTGCCCTTTTTCTTATTTTATAAATATTCATTTCTTCCTGATGATATGAAAAATGTTGAAATAAAACTTTCAGGTTTTTCTGGGGGGTGCGGGAGAATGACAATTTTCAATTACTGTGCTGCTTATCACAAAAGCAGTTTCATTTGCCTGATGGCTTCATTGACTGGTGTCAGGATAATGCCAAGTAAAGTGTTTTGCTGCTTAACGCCACCTACAGAGCTAGACAAAATACTGCTTTTCACATAATTTACAAAAATAGTAGCTATTAATCGTGCTGTTCAACCGTAAGCTAATCAAGCTGAAGAAAACAAGAAATATGGCATTTACGGTTTAGAAAGCCACTTCCCTCAGATTTCTAGTCATTAATTCATAGTTTAAATCTTAGACTTAGGGGTATTCACCAAATATCTTTAAGTCTCCAGATCTACTGATTGTTTACTTATTGTATGTCAACGAAGTAAGTTCGAGAGAGGTTTGAAACTGACTGAGATTTACTACATCATTATAACTTAATGTGTTTTCCCACTCTGGTTTAATATATTAAAAGTTAAAGTAAGAATTGGTATTCAATTTTCAACAATGACTGGACATAATCATAGCCAATTTTGTTCAACCAGCATTTATTGGTGCTTATACCATGTTGAAGAAGGACTGGAATTGAAGAAGTGCTTGGTTGGGACGCTTATAGTAGAGGCCTCACAACGTCTCCACCTCACCTTTCCTTACCCTGTAGTTTAACAATAGATTGTCCTCTGCAGCTTGACCCGGAGCTTAGAACATCTCCTGCCATATAAAGTTGCCCTGAAACTTATGATTAATGAATGCTCTTATGCTTACTGATTACAATCTTTATGATCTAGCATTCTTTCCAGATTACTCCCACCTTTATTCCTAGGTTGCTAAGGCTACCACGTTGCCAGAGGGATGGCTCCATAAAGCACAACAGACCTCTCCCTCAACCATTAAGCAGTCCCTGGAATAACACCCAGATTTCCCCTTAAATAGCCTAAACTGGAGTGAGAAAATAAGGCAGTTTTTGAAGGTGTTAACCTGCTGCTGCTTTCTCAGATCACCAGTGCTCTGACAATAAATGCTTATTCTAAATAGCCCAACTCTTGTGCTGGTCTATTGGCTGAGTGGTGCAGGCAACACAAGGCCCAGACTCAGTTGCCATCCAGGTACAATATCAGTGAAGGGAAGCAGAGTTTGCCACCGCAAAATACATCTTTTTGGATATTGATTTTAAGCTGGTTATTAAGGAACAAACTCAGAAAAAAATCTTTGACCTTCTCTCTTTACCTGCTTAAAGGAATTTAAATAGAAAACCTCCTCCAGAAAGGAAGATATCATCACAGATAACTATAGTTTAATATAAATTAGTGTTCCATAGACAAAGAAGAATCTAGAAAGGTATGAGATGAGACTAGATGTAAAAGGAGCAAAAGTATATCCACTGCAGTGGGTACGGGACTTAAATAGTAACCATATGGATGGAAAGCAGAAAGAGATAATCATGAACATAGAGGCAATATCTTTTTGCAACTCATTGCTAGCCTAAAACAGAAACAAATGAATAAATTGTTTAAAATCATAACAATACATTTAACATGTCTCTTATGCAGACATTTATGTTGAAATGTTTACCATCAATCTTGTCAATTGACACTAACCTTCCAATACTAATACTTGGTTTTCTATGTAATACAAGAGAAAGGTAGATCAATGTGGTGGTTATCTTAAAAGGAGATCCTAAAAATAATTAGAGTGTAGTAGTAGTAGCTAAAATCACACATTTCCAGACCTCAATTAAAATGCTGGCTGTGCCACTCTAAGTCATATGACCTTAGACAAGTTATTTAATCTTTCTAGTCTTAGTTTCTTCACTTTTTGAAAGGAATATATTGTAACTGTGCAAATCTTCACTTTTTTAAAATGACTTTTTTCTCTTCTCTTTCTCCTTGATTCAAACTGGCCTTGGGCTCACTTGCTTCTTTTGTTTCATTATCCTTCTGCATACTGGAGGACCACTCCCTTAATCATTAAGCCCTTAAGTCAGCATTGAACAGGCTTAGGAGCAAAGCCTCAGGTCTGTTGACCACAGAAACAGAGTTTCTTAAAACTAAAGAAAATATCTTGCAGCTGCATACCCATAAAGACAGAGCAAACCCTCGAAACTGAACAGAAGGATGCAGGACTGACATCAGGACCTGATGCAATGATTAACTGCTTCTTATCCTAGCCCCAAACAATCAGTAGAGACCATGACCCCAACTCCTTTAGCTACTAATAAATTTTCCTCTGTATGACTTATCCCCTAGAGCCCATCAGGGAGCCAGGTCTTCAAATGCTAACTCACCTGTGTCTCCGGGCTTGGCACCATTTCCTTAAATAAATCTCTATTTTCTTTGTTTCAAACTCCTATCCACGTCTCTTGGTTTTGATGCATGCAGGCAAAACGAACCCCTTAAATTCGGTAACAATATATATACCAGAAGGAAATGTAACTATGGGTGGTGAAAACACATATATATATATGACTTACTGTTGAATGTGCCCTTGAAACTTAATGGAGTTCATTAACCGTGTCACCATAATATTTTAAAAAATAAAAAATTATTAAATAAATAAATAGATAATAAATAAATTGAAATAAAATATTACTTGTGGAACACTTAAGGCAGAGTCTGGCAAATAATAGCTCAAAATTTTAGTCATAACTATGTAGATAAATGAAATTCAAAAGTTATTTTAGTGTTATGCACAATTGCAATATGTAGAACACAATAAAGTAAAATATTACCAATTTATTTTTTAAGTTTAGATTTATACTTTTTATTAATAAGTTGAATACTAGGGATAAATTTTAATCCATATAAACTAATCTATTAATATTTTGTAGAGTCCATTTGAATGCATGAGGTTTTTACTGAAGATTTTTTAAATAAATAAGATATTGGTAAATAATTTAGGTAAAATTCTAATAAAATATTTGCAGAATTCTAGAAGCATCTCCAAGGAATTCAAATTTCCCTGGAAGACAATTTTTTAAAAATTTAAAACATGAATATAGTACAACCCTAGTGCTTTGCACTGTTGTCAGCCTATCAGTGACCAGTGTTGTGGCAGGGCCAGCCCTTAAGTTTCTTATGATGGTTGCAAAGGCTCTTCAGCAATAACCATCAGGAAATTTTAAAAACGTACAGAATGAAGATACATTATGTTATTACTTAACACAATATATCTTTAAGTTATTACTTAACATAATGATGACACACCACACTTGGGGTCACACGGTGAAGTTCTAGGTAGTGAGTGACAGAAAGAGACTGTACTTATGAGCTGGATTCTGCTTTTATTGGGGTCAAGAGTGGGAGCTAAGGATTCCTGGGCTCACTCTTTAATGGTTAAGTTAAAACATAAGAGCAAAAATTTAAAGCTCTGTAAAAGAAAACCAAGCCAAATGGTCAGTTATTGAAATAAACCGAGAGCTCCAAAACAATGGCACCTCAGTTGCAAAAGGAAACCAGGCTCTACGTCTAGTCCTGTGTCTGGCAATGTGTTTCTGCAGAGATAGTTTTTCAAGTGGAAGCCTCATTGACTTGTATACCTAGGCAATCAAAGCTTAAGTCAGGTTCAAAAAGAAAAAAGAAAAAAAGTCAGGGCTTAGACTACAATCCCCACCCCCGCCCCTTATTTTGCAAATACCAAACACCTAGAGAAAGAAAGACTTGTTCAAATTGACACTATGTGTTACTGAGAGGAGAGGAGGCATCTGAAAAAATGCGAAGGAAAAGGCTTGCAGAAATAACTGACTCAGCCAGTTATAGATTAACCATACCCTATAGATCTATAAATGGCCTTCTAGAAATTCTTGCCACACTTATAAGACAAAGGATCTATAAATAGATAGAACCAGTGGTCTAGGAATTCCTTCCCCATTGAAGCCCTCACTATCCTGAGTCACGAGGTGCAAGTAGAACTTCAGACAAAGGAATCACGTGCCCCTTGCATAAACACTGCAGAGGTATGTAAACTGTAAGAAATCTAACCAAGAGGAGCTCGTGCTTTGGTGCTATTAACACCACATTCTCTGCCATCAATAAATTCTCCTTCCTCTAACAAAGTTGTCTGAGCGTCCAATTTCCTCCATCGGTTGTCGCTTTCTGCAACAGATTTCTGGTGCATTGTCCAGGAAGCATGGAGGAATGGCGCCTGCATTTGGCAGACTTCAGGTACCCCACTGGGGAAACCACGACCTGCCCTATAGATATGCCCGTTGAGTGCACACTGGGGATTACCCTATGTGGGATGCCTCACAGGACGGAAGGGGAAACCCCATCTGCTGGTCCCAGCAAGGATCAGACAACAGAGGAACGAGAAAGCTAGAACATGTCAGGGCCATGGTAAGGAAAAACTGGGCAAAGGGTAGCTAGCTGAGGTCCTGCCCCATATAGAGTAGAAGGGGAGCATGATCATCTCCCAAGGTCACCCGAGTACTCTACATTTGTTAAGGAAACCGTGACCTCACAGGTACACAGGGTGGAGGGCGGAATGTGTTTGGTTAACACCAGGAAAAAAGAAAGCCCAATCCCCCTCCAGAGAGTAACTGAGCATCCTCCACAAGTTAAGAGGAGTGATTGCTTACTCTCTACAGGATAGGACAGGTTAAAGAATGGTGGGAGATTGCATGAAAGAGAGTGAGTGCCGAGTGATTGAGATGTGACCTTGCCACAAAGCGAGAGTTGAGCCCCTAACCGTGGTTCTGTGGCGAACCTCATAAGGCTTAAGATGGTGTCACTGTATCTCCATGAGGAGTCTACTCCAGTGATCTGGATTGGGGGTTTATACTGATTCACCAATTGCTAAGAGATGCCTGAAAGATCCCCGCGAGGGGAGAGAACGGAGATGGGAGAAGTGAGTGACGTCCCCTCTAAAGTTTCCTCGACCTTATCCCCCAACCCTCCGTGTGGCGTGATTGTCTGTCGTGGGAGGCATGGGGGGCACACAGAGAAAGCCTATTCCCCTGGCCACGATGGTCAAGAACTTCGAGAAAGGCTTCTCAGGGGATTATGGGATCAAGTTGACCCCAGGAAAACTACAGACTCAAATTACTTTTGACACACGTGGCCAAAGCCCTCTATGAAGCCACAAAGCGGGGAGAACAGGAGCCCCTACTCCGGGAATCTACACAATAGAAGGCGTTTGAAAAATCAAACACATACTCACTAACGCCCCGGTGAGAACCCCCAGACCGGTACTGCCATCTGCCGTCTCCTTTTTGCCTTTCTCAGTGACACCAGCACCACACCACAGGGCACACGTGCAATCCTCTCAGGGTAAGTAACTTACTTCAGATTCAGACATAGCTAGTATTGTGGTCTAGTAGTCAGGATTCAGCGCTCTCACCTCTACGGCCCAGGTTCAACTCCCAGTTAGGGAAGAATGTTTTTTCCTACTTCCTCACCAGCGGCAACAAAACTTCCCAGATTGCACCCCGCAGGGAAGGCAGGAACCACAACCCCACAGCCCAGCTGTCAGTGAAATACATAGGAGACCTTCCTTCTTCCAAACTAATGATAGGAGGGAAATCAAGCAGTTTGGTCTGTAAACGGTTCACTAAACTACAATACTATCCTCCAGTTAGATCTTTTTTGCAAGAAACTGGAAAATAAAAAGAAGTCCCCTACGTACAAGCTTCTATGTTCCTTTACCAAGACCCAGACTGATTAGCTGTTCCAATGATAGGAGCGCTTCCGGGAGATCTCAAAACAATCAGGAGTTTTCTCCTCCCCCTTCACCCTCGGACTCTGAGGGGGACCAAGTTCTCTTGGGATCCCATCTATTTCATCGCTCCCTGAGGAAACTAGATAAGCACCCCCAGGGAATTTACAAATGCTGATGATGGGGAAATATGAGTATGTGCATGATCTCTGATCTGTATTTGTTGGTATTATATGTAATATAGTGGTTGAATTAAGAATTCTAATTATGATGAAAAGGAAAATGCATGTTTTGGGTAACAGGAGGTATAAAGTATAGAGATTAATTTAAAGGAAATTAAAGGAAAGATGTTTGTATTAAAGTTAGTTATTTCTGAATAAGTAAAGGCAAACTGAAGGAATGAGGAAAGTGGTAGGTTTGTGAAGAAAAATCCTGAGAGGAAATTTTATGTGATTAAGCTAAATAAGATTGAAAATTTAAATGTCAAAAGTAAGCTAATACAAAATTAGAGTTGTATTTAAATGTTTCTTAGATTATATGTCTGTTACTGATGTTATAGAAAAGTTTTCCGAGTAGAAAACAAGGATTCTGTGCTTCAACAAAATAATTTCTGTGTTTTATGTTGCCTTAACCAGTTTTCTGACACTTTTAGAGAATACACGAACATTAGCCCAAAGTCTGAGGGTCATACACTCCTGGCTATACATTTCATAATTCTGTCTGTGTCCAATTTTCAAAAGAAGCTCTAATAGTTAGGGCCTAGACCCCAACCCCACAGGCTGCCTTGGTGCCAGAGGTCTTTATGGTGTCCAATATATGGGACTGGGCAGAGAAAGAAGCAGAGTACAAAAAGGGCTCAAATTTTAGCTGCCATAATACAGGGACCATCTCGACGTGACCCCAGGCAATAAAAACCTTGCAGGCCTGGAGGGCCTCAATCTTGATTGGCCATGAGTGGCATTGTCGGGACTGAGGCATAATCAACGTGCAAAATGAAGAAGGAAGGGCACTGGAAGGCCAAGTGTTCAACCAGCCCTGGGAAGCTGGGGAGGAGTAGACTTCATAAGCCCTTTCCCCACATAGCAAGTCTCTCATGAAGGGGCTGCTCACTCTTCCATCAACGGAGACTTAAGCTCCAGTCCTAGAAAAATCCACCACAAACAACAGTGGAACCTCAGGTCACCCTTGACATGGCAGGAAGGAAAAACTGAATTTTTACTAGATACTAGAGCTACCTACTCTGTCCTGACCCATCTCATGGGCCTCTCTCCAATACTAACTGCACAGTGACAGGAATAAATAGGCAACCTGATGTTATTTACTCTTCCCATTGTGAGACCAGGACTAGCAATGAAGTTCTGCCACACATCAGGACCAGAGTCCATTGAGGAGAGTGCCTCATCTGGAAAAAAGAGACACAGCCAAAATGGGGGGCAACTCCTTTGCCCATCACACAAAGCACGTTTGTGGGGGAACCTAAGGCTAAACCATTCATAGACAATCTGCTTCTATGTCAGGGTTTCCTACTAACAGAGTATCTACCTCCCCGCAATCTGTTGTATCAGCCCTCAAAGCAAATAGAAAGGGCCCCACCCAAAACTCAGAAAGGATAAGGCTATGCTTTCTTTAAAAATTTCTATTATAACACCAGCAGAAAAATGTGTAACATTTACTAAGTGTACTAACTAATGTTTTAACATCTCAGATGATATGAGCTTGAACAGCAGCTCCACTACTTCCATAAGCTATGCAAATGCACATGTTAAATTATCTGCTGGATGGTTTCTTATTAATGGAAGAACTATTTGTTCTTATGTTCTTGCTAACGGTACTGGGAGACCTTGTTCCTGGGAAGACTAACTGTATTTATGCCTCAAAAGTCTCCAACTAGGCACCGCAGGGAACTCATCCTTGACTCCACCTGTAATAGTGACCTACACGTATTTAGTCCAGCTGAATATACTGATTTGTTTTTATTTATTGTACCAGCTATGACTATTGTCCTAAATATAGAAGTCAATAGAATAGCCTGTTCCATGGCAAAAGCCTTAAAAGCAACTTCTCAGGCTGTCTAAGCCATGGAATAAGAATTAGGACAGGTCAAAGATGCTATCCTTGAGAAAAGGGCAGCTATAGACTACCTGTGGGCACCAGGCCTGACTGGCCCAAGGTCTGGCTGTTCCAAGGTCTGGCTGTGATCCAGGCACATGGCTAGGAATAAGACTCAAGATTTAGAAAGTACATAAACATATTTCGGCTTATTGTATCACACATGAGTGGCTGAATGCCATTATTATACTCTGCTATGTGAGGAGCCATGTGGTCCCCTAGAGAGCAGAAGGGGAGCACAAGAAAGGGAAGCAGAAGAAGTGCGTGGAGTACAGCACACCCCCTGCAATAGACTGTACTTCCCAACAGAAGTGCGCTCCACACAATAAAGTTGGTACCTGCCATTTCATGCTCATGTCTGCCTCTTGTGCATTCTTCTAATTGGGCATCTCACCATTGAACCTTCCTTTCTCAATTAGCAATACCGCTGACACTTGGCATAGCCCACATGGTCCTCTTGGCCCTGACACTACTTATTACTCAGACTAACCATGGATGTAAAGAATTTAAAGTATTATGTTGTTTTAACCTCTCTGACAACTCACAATTAATTGACGAAAAAGTGAAACAAATTCATGACATTGTGTCCAATATTGAACAGAAGACAGGAATTTTCAGTCTTGATCTCGCTCCCCTCACTTCCTCGCTGCCCAGTCTCGCTGGGCTAAAGGAAGCATTTCTTATTTTTATTTTGTTTATCTTTGCAGGAATTATTGCTTGTTGCTGCATTCAATGCGCTCCCACCTGTAGGTCTGTTGCCAGTTGGATACCTAAGACAAAACCGAAACCGAAGGGAAAAATTTTCTTACAGTGACAAAGCTATCAGTTTCTTAAGCTGGTCTCATAGATATGAGACCATTCAAAAGAGGGAGGAAATAATAAGAGACATCTCTTACAGAGTTCTTAATTTTTTTAGTAAACCTAGTTAAGGTTTCTTTTCTCCTCTCTTTGGAAAAAAAGACCCTCTCCCTCAAATCCCAATAATTGTCTGAAACTGGTGACTCAGATCCTCTGGCTATTGATAAGGGTAAATGGCCCATTGTTAGCAGAAATGGTGTTAGGCCAGACAGGGCCCATAGAGTCTGATAGGGGAGGGGACTTTAGGCCAAAGGTCTTTTTACTCTTTAAGAAATATATTAACCACGTCTGTTTCTCTTTACTCGCTTAATAGAAATTAATAGATATATCATTTAAATAACCAGTTCAAATCTTCTTTTTTTTGTCTAGGGACTGAGGCGGCACTTCAGCAGGAAACCCAAGACCCCACCCTGATTAAGGCAGAAAGGGAAAGAGCGCCATGAAATCCCAGTAGGCAGGGACTATTGCCCTTCTCAGCAGGAAGCACATACGGAAGAAGAGACTTCTATCCTTCAGCATCCATACTAACAATAAGGGGGTTCATAGCTCTTAGAAAAGAGTTAGGCAGGAAAATTAGTTAGGGGTTTTTCAGGTCTGTCTGAAAAGACACTGAGGTCATCCTATCCTAGAAGGGTTCTGAGACTGGATAGCCTCACGTAGGCTTTAGTAGATTTGTGGAAACAAGGCCTACATCCACATCCCCAGAAATTAGGAAGGGAACTGTATAAATGGCATGATAAAGTCATCCTTCTTCCTCTTACCTCTGAAAACAGGAGAACTGCTTAATTACCCGGCCCCGCAACCCTTATAACAGATAAAAAGAGAACTGGAAGGATGATAAATGGCCCCTAGAGCAGATAATCCAATACTATGAGCCTGCCACTTGGGCAGAAGATAGATCTTGGGGATACCATACCCCTACTTACATGTTAAACTGGATTATCTGACTGCAGGCAGTCTTAGAAATCATTACCAACAAGACTGGGAGAGCCCTGACCCTAATTGCACATCAACAAACTCATATGAGAAATGCCATCTACCAAAACAGGTTGGCACTAGACTATCTATTAGCAGCAGAAGGAGGTGTGTGTGGAAAATCCAGTTTCACCAACTGTTGATTACCAGGGCCAGGCAGTTGAGGACCTTGTCGAGAAGATGACAAAACTGACATGTGTGCCCGTGCAAGTATGGCACAAATGGAATCCCAGTAGGCTTTTGGGGGGATGGTTTTCAGCCTTTCATAGGTTTAAAACTTTAATAGGAGCAGTTTTACTACTCTTAGGAATCTGTCTGCTGCCCTTGCTAATAAAAAGCTTAAAAGGCATGGCGGAAGCGATAGTACAGCAGCAAGCTGCAGCCCACATATACTTTACCTGCCACTATCAGGAGATCCTCCAGGATGACAAGGAATGTGAGACTCCAGCATAAAAATAGAATGTCTAGAGTTTCAAAGGGGAAAATAAGAGAGGAGAAGAGGCATCTGAAAAAATGCAAAGGAAAGGGCTTGCAGAAATGACTGACTCAGCCAGTTATAAATTAACCATACCTTACAGATCTTTAAATGGCCTCCTGGAAACTCTTGCCACACCTATAAGACAAAGGATCTGTAAATAGATAGGACCAATGGTCTAGGAATTCCTTCCCTCTTGCAGCCCCCTCCCCATCTTGAGACATGAGATGCAAATAGAACTTCAGACAAAGGAATCACGTGCCCCTTGCATGAACACTGCAGAGATATGTAAACTGTAAGAAATCTAACCAAGAGGAGCTTGTGCTTTGGTGCTGTTAACACCACACATTCCACTGGCAATAAATTCTTCCTCTAACAAAGTTGTCTGAGCGTCCAATTTCCTCCGTCAGGAATCTCCTCCTGCAACATTACTGGCAAAGCCAAGACTTGTTTTATGTTGTTTTTAGAAACATGCAGAGCAGAGCAGCAGAGTATTTTTTTTTTTTTTATCATTTAGACATATTCCTTCAAGTAGCACATTCTCTGTATCTTCAGCTTGACTCCCCAGCCCTCTCAGTTATTATAGTCCCCATTTTATCTTCTTAGTAAAGCTATGGAGGAGACTGAGTGAAGTGAGGAAAACGCACAAAAATAGAAATGCCCCAAAGGCAAAATTTTTGATTGCTTTGTTCGCTACTGAATGTCCAATGCCTAAAACAGAATTTGGCTCATTACCAAGTTCTTATGCTTGTGGAATGAATAGCCGCTTCATAGACCATGATTGGAACTAGTAGGTGAATGTGATTTAAGTTAAAATAATGATAATAAAAATGATATTTATAATAAAGATTTACTATCTATAAGACAATATTCTAAGCACTTTATGTATAATCACTTAAACATCTCAGCAGATCTACTGGGTTGGTGTTCTTATTATCTGCATTTTGCAGATGAGAGATTGAAGAAATAAGCAATTTAAATCATTTTTCAAAGTTGCACAGCAATTAAGTGGGAGAGCCAGTATTTGAACTGAAGAGTCTGGCTCTAGAGTTTGTTCTCAAAACCACTAGAAAATACCTACAAGATAAAGTCTGGAGTTTCATTTTCCTCCTGTGAGTTTTTGGTTGTTTCAGAATGAGGCTGTGCAAGAAGTTTTACACAGACATAACAGCCAGAGAAAGAAGGTTGTTTTCTTTCAGAGTCGGTCCCAATCCTTGTATGAGGGCTTGGCTAGCATTTCAGAACTGATACCGCATCTGAGCCAGGGATAAACTAAAGTGAGTGATTATCTGACTCTGGTGGTTTTGTTATAGGGCAGAGGCATGAGAACTAAATATTAAACTAAGTTATTTTCAGAGCCTACTAAGTGCTGCTAGACACAGAAAACTGGCTGAACAGCATGCAGCTAGACAATGGGAACCTACAGGAAGATTCCTGTTGAGATTACTAACAAGTACTTTCCCATGCCTTTATAGCTATGTACCTTGATGCAGGATAGGGCAAATTTCTTTGAGTTGGGGAGAGGACCAAGCCCTGCACAGAGAAGGGAGTTTTTTGATGGAGAGTATAAAAAGAATTTAACACACACACCAAAGTTAAAGTCAAAAGAAAAGTTTATTAGAAAAGAGGTAACACTCCACAGACAGAGCGGGGTCTCCTCTCAGAGGCAAAGAAAGATCCTAGGTGTTCGGGGAATTCAGTTTGTATATCATTCTTTAGTTCTTTAGTTATAGTTTAAGTCTTTGTTAACCCATTTCCTTTAATATGGACATACAGTGAGGAAGGGGAAGAGTATGTAGAGTGAAAAGGTAAGAAAATGTAGCAGGAAGGCCCGCTGGCAATTCCAAGCCTTTAATTCATAGGTTCCCCATGGTTTTAACCATAGGGAATGAACAATTTATTTTGTGTAGGGCAGCCACTTAAAGACTCTTTTTTTCCCCGTTTTCCCTTCAAAGTGTGGGGAATGGGTTGTTAGCAATTCCAGCAGAAATCTTCCTTTGTTCTGAAAGTGTCCTCCTGGCCTGGCTACAGGGATGATCAGTATATTGCAGTCTCTGAATGTAGCTTGATTTAAATTTTAAATTTTTGCCTCATCCCTACATTTATCGTACCTGGAAAGAAAAATGGATTTAAACTGAATTCCTTGGACACTCGAGGTCTCTTTCATTTTCTTTCTTTGAAAAGAGACCATGTTTCTATCTGTGGAGTGTTATTCCTTCTCTAACTTTCTTTTTGTCTCTAACTCTGGTGTGCTTGAATTCTTTTCTGTGCACAGTCAAGGACCCTCCCTCTTTCGTGCAGGAGTTGAGTCCCCATTCAGGTGGATCCATCCTGTCCTGCATCACATTTAAGCATGTTACCCCAAATTATTAAATTGTCTTTCCCTAAGAAGTAGAGTTTTATTGTACTCAGCTTGAGTGTGGGCTGGATTTGGTGACTCACTTCTAATGAATAGAGTACAGTAAACTAAATCCTACTTGACATCATTGATAGGTTCTTGGAAACTGTGACTTTAAACAAAACAGCATATAACAAAACCAATTTTGTTATAGGCAAATTGATGTAAGCGAGTTCCTATGGCATACTTCTGGCACAAAAACATCACCAAACTTCTAAAGAAAGACTTCAAACACTTCTAATATTAAACATCAAAATAAATGTGAGCTATATCTACATTTTAAAAAGATTATTCAAAATAAGTAAGATCATTTTTTTCCAAGCTGCTTGATTTAGGGTCATGATGGCTGGAGCCTTTCCTGGCAGTTCAGGGTGCCAGGTGGGATGCAGTCTTGGACAGGACGTCCTTGCATGTGCATGGGACGCTCACACCCACACCCATACTCACTCAGATTTGGACAAAGTCACCTCACATGTACATCTCTGAGATGTGAGAGGTAACCAGAGTCCTCCAAGAAGACTCACACAGACATGGGGAGGACACGCAAACTCTACACAGACAGTAGCCCCAGCTCCAAATCAATTTATTTTTTTCATCAATGTTATAACCAAATGACATTGAATATAATGACATTATTTGAGGATCTGCTGTGCAGCATAACTAATGGTGTGTCACTTAGATTAATTTATAAAAAGACTATGGCTCATGTCTGGAGCTCTCTCTTGGATCACTTGATCTGGGGGAAACAAATTGCCATGTTGTGGGTAGCCCTGTGGAGAGACCTACATGGGAAGGAACTTAGATATTCAACCAACAGCCAGTGAGGAACTGAGGGCTGCTTATAACAAACTGAGCGAGCTTCGAAGCAGGTCCTCCAGCTCCATGTGACTGTAGACCTGGCCAACAGCTCAGCTATGACCCCTTGAGAGACCCTGAGTCAGAGCTATTCTTCTAAGCTTTTCCTGAACTCCTGATCCACAGAAACAGTGAGATAATCAATGTTGTATTAAAATGCTAAGATTTGGAGTAATTTTTACACATCTATAGATAGCTAATACACCGACTTTAGTTATCTGGGAAAGGAACTATGTAACAGTTTAAAGAGGGCAACATTCTTTGTAATATTGATTTTTTTTTTATATCCTTAATAAATTTAGTCTGTATCATAAAGTGTGAACATTCATTTCTTAGAAGAGGCCCTTATCAGGCTGCACCTACATGAAGACCCCCTAGGAAGGTCTTTATCCATGTCCCATACAGAGTTTTATATGGGTACCCAGAAGCATTTTCTACTCTATTTACTCTCTTTATTAAAAACTCAAAGGCCCAAACTATATGCTCATGTTAGTTATTATTTTTCCTTTGTGCCATTATAAAGAAAAAAAGTACTTGCTGGTCTGGGAGAAGACTAATTTGATAGGGAGGAAGAGAAATAAACAAATTAGAGTAGGTAATTCTATCATGATAAAATGCCTTAATGCAAAAATTACACTGTAAAGCTGGGTTATGTAATTTCTGAAGGAGGGTTTTTAGTGTACATTGCACATTAAAATGCATTTGTATGTGCATTTTAATTTGATGAATGGTGACACCTTCTCATTCAAAATGTCAAGTTGTAGTTGACAAATAGTTCAAGAGGGACTGAAACAAAGTAAAAGGAAAATGTCTGTATAAAAAAATTCAATTCTCCCATCAGAAATTCTATTAAAGTATCAAAATCAGTGTCTCCCTCCAAACTGAATGTTAGGCATTATGTACTCTGTGTATGCAGCCATAGAGAAAATTTTTAAAATCTTAGAAATATTGTATTTCAAACTTTACTGGCAAATTTAGGTCTTTGTTGATAGTAACAGAAAAAAGGAATATTTCTTTTTCTATGATTTTATTTGCATGTGATGATAGTGGCTTGGACAAGAGTGATAGTTATAAAGGTTGTGAAAAGTGAAAAATCATTGTTATCACAATGTTTTGAAAATAGAGTTGACAGAATCATGAATCAGATGTGGAACATGAGACAGATAGAAGAACCAAGGTGAAAATCAAAGTTTGGCCTGAGAAGCAAGACGATCTATAGTGCTATTCATTGTAATTGAAGATACCAGTCAATTAATAAGTTAGGTGATAATGATGGGCAGTGAGTCAGAAGTTCTCTTAAACTTTTATTGCTTATTTACACTTAATTAAAAATGTTAAGTATGCAGTTGGATTTAAAAATCCATAATTCAAAGCAGAAGTTGTCATTGAAAATATAAATTTAAATTATAAATATAAATTTAAAATATAAATTTATATAAATATAAATTATAGGTAGTTGTAGTAGCCAGCCTCCAAAATGGCCCCAAATGATTCCTGGTCCCTGGTATTCATAACCTTTTTGGTCTCCTATCTTATTTTATCAGAGTTAGTCTGTGTGGTAAGTCATTTCTGAGGTTAGGTTATTAGTCTCTGTTCTCCAGAGGCACACAACAGTTTATCAGAGGAGAGAGAGGGGATGGCCAAGGGTTGGGGGGGGGGGGAAAGAGGAGATTGAGAGAGAGAGAGAGAGAGAGAGAGATCTGTTTCCTCAAAGTCCACTAATTTACATGTTAATCTCATCTAAAAACATTCCCACAAAAAAAAAAAATCCAAAATAATGATTTACTATCTGGACTCTGTAGCCTAGCCATGTTAACACATAAAGTTAACCATCACAATTATAAAAAACATATGGCTTCTTCCTTGCCCTCTCTTGGGTCACTTTCTCTTGGGGAAGCCAACTGCCATGTTATGAGGATACTCCACAACCCTGTGAGAAGTGCATGTGGAGAGGAGCAGAGCCTTCTGCCATGTAATTGAGCTATCTTGAGAGCAAGTCCTTTGGCACTAGCCACACCCTCAGATGGCCTCAACTGTAGTCAAGAACTTGACTACAACATCCTGAGAGATCCTGACTAAAACCACTCAGCTAAGCTGTTTCTGGATTTCTAACCCTCAGAAATGTGTAATTTAATAAATGTTTTCAAGCTGCAAAATTTTAAGGTAATTTGTTATGCACCAATTGATTAACTAATGCAGATTTTGGTGCCAGAAATGTTTAAGTATTAACAAATACTTTAAAATGTGGGAGTAGTTTTGGAACAAATCTGTGAATGGAAGTAAGAAGGACTTTGATGAGGGTGTTAGTAAAAGCTTAAAAAGCCTTACAGAAATTTCGTAGAAGCAGCATGGCTCTTGAGGAGGCTGTGATGATAAAAGTGAGGAAAACCCTCTTGGAAACTGAAGCAATGGAGATACTTTCATGTAGTGGCAGGATGTTTAGCAACACCATTCTCTACATTAATGAGGAACATAGAAAACATACCTAACATATTGGGTTATCTGGCAAAGGAGATTTTCAGCCAGAGTGTGAGAGATACCACTTGTTTTCATCTTGCTGCTCATAGTAAAGTGTGAAATGAAAGAGACTAAAAGGACTGTTAAACATGAAAGGGGTTGTAACTTAATAATGCTGAATATTCTCAGGTTCTCCAGTGGTAAAACAATGCTAAAATTAAGAAATCCCTTCTAAAAAATTATCAAACCTAGGGAATTGCTAGGAAAACATGTACTAAAGATAAAGTCTAGGGTATGACAGTAAAATCCTATCCTCAGATCCCAGAAAAATCAAAGGTAGTGCATCAGAATATCATTCTGTCAGATACCAGGTCCACTAAAGATTATAAGAGTGTAGCTCACAGGTATTCTTCAACAAATAATAAGGCTTAAGAAGCTTAAGAACATTGCTCCTCAGCTGGCTCAGTATAAACCCAAGGTCGAGTGGGGCTTATTTCAGAGATGTGTGCAAGTATGTCTTTTGTCTAATGTGTAGGGGAGATGACATCTCTTTAGACTCACAGGTCTTCAGATTTAGAGAGAAATTGAACTTGAGAAGATGTACTTAAGGATTTAAATTCAGAGAGCTTTATTTTTACCTGGGTCTGATCTTTGCCTCTTGGTAGTCACACCTTTTTGTTGACATCTCACTCCTCGCATTGAGGTTGGTTTGTGTGAACAACAGAAAATGGAAAAGTGATAATATGTCACTTCTATGCCTATGTTATATGACATCATGGCTTCTGCTTAGTCTCTTAGAATACTTGCTCTGGGGAAATCCAGGTATCATGTTGTGAGGCAGCACAATGAAGAGGCCCTTGTCAAGAGGAATTGAGGTCTATTCCCAATAACCACATGAGAAAGCCATCTTGGAAGCAGATTTTCTGACTTTAGTGAAAGCTTCAGATAATTTCTACATTAGCTGACAGCTAGACTGCAACTTCATGGGACTTGGTATCAAAACTATCCACCTAAGCCACTGATGAAGTCTTGATGCCCGTAAACCATGCGCGATAATGAATATTTGTTGTTTTAAGCTGCTAATTTGGGGATAATTTGTTAAAGAGCAATAGATAACTAATAAAATGGTATTTAGAGCCATTGGCCTAGGGAAAGCTTTTAGAAAGTGAAGATAGGTAGAAACGTCATGTTGTCAGGGAACTGATGCCCAAGGCCTGTTGGTGTTTAAGTTACAGATACAGGGAGAGAAGATACAGCTATATAACTTTGACAAATTACTGGCATTTATTTTTCAATCCATCAGAAGGAGATAGAACAGCTTACAGTGATATGGGAGAAGATTAATGAAATAACGCTTGTAAGGTGTATAATATAGTGTCTGTAATACTATAGAGTTTCCAATGGTGTCATTTTCTCTCTTCTTTATACACTACTTACCATAGTTTTAGGTATTCATTCTCATAAACAGGACAGGATTTCAGATGTTCAGATGAGCATCGTGAAGTAAGTAAAATTTTCAGAATTATTTTCAAATTAGGTTGATTATGCTCTTTGTAAGTATCTTCTTATCCCTTGAAATTGGTATATTCCAAAATTCATTTTGTAAGGTCAGTAAAAGAATCTTATCAAAATATGCATCTATATCTTTATAATTACATGCAAGAAATATTGCTGGGGAGGAGGCATAGTAAGGATTTAATACAGAATGATTTAGATTTTGCTTTTAGTCTTATTTATATTTATTATTATTGTGTCTTTCTGACTATTGATAAATAGTACTTTTTTTCTAGGTATAACATCCTAGGAATTTGTTTAAGCAATGAGAAGTTAGAAAGTAGCTATTCAAAGTAGATGGATAGAAAATTTATTTTCTTCAGAATTTATTTAATATCACATTTAGAAATACTATACAGCTGAAATCTGAGATTAGCCATCAGACATCTAACAATTTCCATCCTTTTCTGCCAGTCAAATGCTCCAAAAAGACTTAACCATCTTGCATTTCATAATGTTCTGGCAAAATTAGATTCTTGTTGATGGGAGCAGAATGCAGGGAAATTATTTATTTTTGTTTGATCCCCTTAGAAATTCAGAAGTTTCCACAAAACTATTTATTATATTGTGAAATAAACATTAAGGCAAGATCACAATTTTTTTTTTTTAAGGTGATGGTGCTAATATTTTCAAAAATGTGGGCTCAAGGCATGTTTAAATACCTTCTTATATACACCTAGAGAAATGGAAGTGTAAACTTGTCAGGGTACCATTCTGAATCTTAAATAGAGAGTGTGTCTACCACATAAACACGGTGCATTCAAACTGTTAACATGGATCTTTAAATTATTTCTTATTACCTTTTTGTCTGTTGCTTTTTAAATTCATTAACTTCTATTTCTATTGGTACTTTAAGCATGTGGAAAACATATAATAATTCACCTTTTGCTTCCTAGATTATAAATTTCATTTTAGGAAAAAAATATTTAATGAAGGGAGAGAATGAATATTTTTTCTGTTTCTACAGAACCTATATCTAGTTCCTTGAAAACAGAATCTGAGATGTAGATTTATGTTCAAAAAGTTTATCAGAGATTTTCCCATAATGGTGACTATAAAGGGGAGGGAAACAAGATTAGGAAGAAGGAGAGGTTACATGGTGAATCAGTGTAACAGAAGCACTCTGGAACTAGACTTCATCTTCATATTTGTTCCAAGAATTTTGCAAACTGGTCATTAAACTGTCGAAACCTTGAAATCAGTCATCATGGGAATATTTATTTTATGGCTTTACTTTTGGAGCACCAGTTTACCAACAAAATTCAGGATGTATACTTGAGCAAGGTGATTTCTTTCAGCAAATAGTAATATCCAGAGAGGTACTTACTTACCTTTGAGCCATTAGCAGGCAATAATTCCAGAAGCCATGGCAATGTGTGTTCTAGTTATGAAAGGGAAGATTTGGGCAGTACAGCATGACATATACTATGGTCCCCAGATTCACTTACTTTATATAGTAATTTCACCTCTTCTAAGGAAGATCAACTTCAGAATTCCAGGTAGTCTCTTTTCCTTGGGTAACTTGGAAGGTGAAGTTTATTTGATAGACCTTGAAGTCACATATTATGCTCATCATATTCTTTCCTCTTTCTTTTAAAATTCATTGTATATTCTCATTATGCTTGGCTATCACCCCTGCTGGTAGCATAATTAATGGGGTGAATCTTATTTTTGTAACAGAACTCTTTTCATGAATAGCTAGTATACTTGTCCACTTACTACCAAAAAGAGTAATGAAGTACCAAATGACTCCCAAAAAGATCACCTATGTTCCAAATTTATTTACCCCCGTCCCATAAGTCCTACCACGTCCTGATAGGGCAAATTACCCCAACAGAATGTTGACTCCTTTTTTTGCCTCTGGTCTCTTGGCACAAAGAACCTGAAATGAGTAGGTAGAAGTCTGAAAATAAAGTTGAATGGGATTCTAACTACATCCCTTGCTGGTAGTGTTACCTCTTTGAGACCTAGAAGCTATAGAGCCACAGAGTCTAAGGCAATAGAGAATAAAAGTTCAAATTTTCAACAAGAGTTATCGCAAATTGTAATAAAGTTTACTTCTATCCTTATCCCTGTAGTTCCTGAACTCATTTTTCTACTTACTGAAGATACCACATGTTTCCATCTCCAAGCTAGTACCCCAGTTGGGACAGGAAGCAACTTTGGGGTAGTATCATATGTAGTATGACACCCCTGGTCATGTATCCACTAATATATCTCCTTTGATGTGAAGTTGATCTCTTGGTCCTGTTATGTAGGATTCTGTGTTGTTGGATCAGATATTCACTATATCTTTAGATGGTATGTTAGCTCAGGCAGTGTGTGCAAAAAAGAAAAATCTCTACTCAGAATATATGCTGATTCAAGTCAAGATGATTAGTTGTCCTTTAAAGTAGGAGGGATCCATGTAATAAACATGCTATCAAAAAGTCTTTTGGGTGGATAGTATCGTTTATGTCGTTGAAGGTTCAACGTTTAGCAGAAATAGCTCCTATATCATTCTTAGTAAGTGGAAACACTTTCACCTCTGATTCAAGGGTTATTCCATTCATGAGCTCATTGTATTAGAAGTGGGATAGTGGATGATGGTGGATGATAAGGGCTGAACAATACCAAAATATTGAGTTGCTCTGACTACTTGGTAATTCAGTACTTATACCATTGAGTATGTACCCTGGTTGACATTGATATACAATACAAAGTCTTCAAACATTGTGACCACTTCCATTGGTGCATCCATATGCCTCTTTCCCAGGTCTCTTTGTCCTCAGTCTTCCAATTTTCTTCTTCTAGGCCCATAGATATTCAGCCAGTCATCTGCCATAGCTCATTAGTCTATTTGCATTCTTATCTTAGACCAGTTTCCTTACCATACAAAATGGATAACCAGATGTCTGAAGCTTGGACTTTTTCTTTCTCTATTAGCTGTTCAAAAAGAATTTCCTCATGTGGTCACAGGTATAAACTGAAGGAGAAACACGAATATAGCATTAGTAAAAGTATGTGATCTGAGCTATCTGCTCATGCAGCCATGCCATCTTATGTTATTTGGGCATACCGCTTTCTTATTATAAGAAATTGTTGTAAAACTCATCCAACTTATGACTTTATGAGTCGATAAGACAAGGTCAAATAATGTCCATGGTCAGATACTCTATTGGGGTGCACTAGCAGAGCAGCAGCTGTTTGTTAAATGATGTCTAGTTCTCCACTGCAAGGCAGGAACTTGATTCAGATATTCTGAGGTCTAATTATAATTTTTCTATTGGAAAATTTATTAAATGCTACATAGCATTTAATTTACCATCAGAGTGGAATATTCTAAGTAATATGAACCTTCTAAGTAAAATAGGCCAAGTGGAATAGTTGGACTATAGCTCTTTTGTGCACTGGATCCTACTCAAGCCTGGAAGCTCTCCAAACACCACGCTTCTTTCTCAGTGGTGAGATGATTAAGCTGATATAATATGTCCTTTACTGAGGAAGGGATATGATGACATGCCCCAAACTTCTGTACTTCTAAAAATGTCACTGATGTAACATACATCATGAAATGTCTCTAGTTTATCTCTGACATCTGGAGCACATGAGACACAAAGTGTTCTCCAATGTACTTAGCACTTTGTGTTCATCTGTCTGGTTAATATAATGTCATTAATTAAGTTGGCCAATGGAATGTTTTGTATAATATCCAGGTGATCTAGGTCCCTTCAAACTATATTATGACAGAGTACAAGAGAGTTAATATATACCTAGGACAAGACTGTTTTCAACCCACGTTCATATGAATCATTTCTAATTCTCCATCTTCAAATGGCTGGAAATTTGATGTGTTTGCTAGTCATGTCCCTGCAACTGTATTCATTAGTTCTAGTAAAGATACCATTGTGGCAAAGTTGCTGCAATTGAGGATACAATTTGGTTGTATCCTGATGAAGCAGTGCATCATCAGCTGGCACAATTCATCACATTTTTGAAGGGATCAGAGTGGAAAATTCAATGGGACTATCACAGAGACTACCATGTGTTCAATATTTAAATCATGAAAATTGTCTCTAAATTCTACCTCCTCAGTGTGATATTTTTTAAACTTTTTGTTTTGATATGCTTTTAAATTTATGAGTTGCAAAATAGTATAGAAATTTCCCATTACAACTCACCATGTTAATATCTTTCATAACCATTTATCAAAACTAAGAAATTAACATTGATAGATTATTATTATTCAATTATAGACTTTATTCAGGTTTCACCAGATCTTTAAATCATATCTTTTGTTGTTTCAGAATCCAACCTGGTTTACCACATGACATTTAGGTGTCATGCCATTTTATACAACTTAAAATCACAAGATGCATGTATGCCTAATAGAATGGCTAAAACTGAAAACTGACAATACTAGATGTTGGCAAGGATGTAGAGCAATTGAGATTCTTATGTATATCTGGCAGAAATGCAAAATGACACAATGCTTTGGAAGACAGTTTTCAGTTTCTTATGAAGATAAGCATATTTTGCAACGATTTACCTCCTAGAAATATGAAAATATATAATCACACAAAACCTGTATGGGAATGTTTACAGTAGCTTTATTCATAATAGCCCCAAATTGAAAATGATTTCAATGTCCATCAACTGGTTAATGGATAAAAAATGGTGATACAACAATAATGATGAAATATTCAGCATTGAAAAGTAATGAACCTCTAATACATGCATAAATGTGTGTAAATCTCAAAAGTCTTACATAAAGAGTACGTATTATATGATTCCATTTAAATAGCATTCTGGAAAAGATTGAACTATTGGAAGAGACATCAGTACAATGATTGCTATGAACCAAAGGTTGGGGAAGGGGATTGACTGAAAAAAAGAACATTTTGAAAGTTCACATTAGGCCACTTAGCTTTTACAAAAGACCTACATTAGTACCTGTTTTAGTAACCAAAGGAATCTAATGAGGATTTTTGCTTTTATGACAAAAGGCGAAAAGCTAAAACAGCATTCAGTATTTGTTTTACAGCAGCCATTTACAGAGGCAGCAGTACCCTGAGCAAGAGTGACTCTGCCAAACTTCTTCCCTGGGAAGAAGTTAGCATCTCAGCATCAAGGCACCATTGCCTTGAATTGTGTCTGTGAGCATCTGTTCATTATCTCAGTTTATTTTATGTGTTCAGTAGCAAGATGTGTCTTAAGGTATCAGGAAGTCTAAGAGCTCATAAGAGTGTTACGCTTAGCATAAAATTGAATGTAATTAAATGTTTTGATTGTGGTGAACAAAAGACATTGTGTGTGCGTTGAATTTTGGGTTTGGGAAGCTCAACTTTTTTTTTTCATACTAATGAATGATAATTGTCTCTTCGCTTTATGTCATTTTAGCTTACAAAAGTTTTTATAGGAACACTCTACTTTTGAATAGTGGGGAAACCTGTATTCTATATTTTTAATGTGGTGGTAGTATTTATATGACTGTATATATTTATCAAAACTTATCAAATTAAAATTATGCATAAAAGTAAATTTTATTATTTAAATTATAACACAATAAACCAAGAAAAAAAAAAAAAAAAAGGTGTAGCCATTCACATTTACTGGTTAGATTTTTATCCCTTAAAGTAAGAATCTTTCATAAGGAAGCATAATGGGTCCTAAGAAATTAATAATCTGAATACTGCAAAACAGATTGGTCAGAACAAGTTCATTCTGCTTCTCGGCCTCCCTGAGATTTCTCATCAAGGTTCTCAAGTAAGCTCATGCTCTTAGAACAGTTTTATGTTATTTGTGCATGGAGAACTAAAAAATGCTTAATGTCTACTAAGCTGTTCTATTAGTCAGATTTTATCCATCTTTAAGGGTTGTAGTAAATATTTGTTAAGGTCAAGACTACTCTCTCCTCCCACCTTTCCCTACCCCCCATCCCCCCTCTCCCATTCTTCTTTTGATCCTATTGTTAGATGAAAGGCACTCTAAATTCCCCATCCCTGGATAGAGTGAACTTCCCTATCCCCACTAGTCTATGTCTGAGAACTCTGAGCAAAGTGGCATTTCTAAATTGCATTGACAAAAGTCCTGAAGAAATTGGCTACCTTATGGAGGGCAGTGTTCAAATGTGCCTACTGACGCTGAAGTTTGGTTCACCTAGTATCCTTTAACAAATATTAAATCAAAAATAAAAAATGAGCTCCTAGGTTAATAGGTGTGTCCAATGCCTGCCTGACATTCTTTCTAAGCAAAAGGCCATGCTTGCAGATGAATATCATCTGAAGGGTAATCAGGAGTTTTAAAGTCAAATGCTACTTATAGAGCATTGAATAGTATGAAATTCTGAAACTTTTTTTTGATTAATGAGGAAAAAAAGAGAATAAAATGGATGTCAGTAAAAGAAAATGTGACTCATATTTTAGATATGAACACTTTTGAATGGCCAGGCTTGGACACTATTTATGTCTCATGGTGATTGCAATGTGGAGAAAGTACAGGTTTCCTGGTCTTTAGAGAGGAGTTAATGCCTGAAAAACTGGAAGAGAATCTCTCTTTGGGGTATTTAAACATATTTTAATTGAGTAAAATCATGCACTGTAGTAGTTAAGAATTTGGGATATGGAATATGGCAGACCTTAACTGAAATTTTAATTCTTCTGTTTTCCAGTAAGTGACCTTGGATAATCATAGAAGCTCTCTAAATCTCAATTCTTTAAGGAAGACAAACATTGTCTAACAAGATAAGGTAAAGAGAGCATAAAATATATGCAACATATCTAGTGTGATGCCAGCTCACAGCAAATGCATAAGTAGAATTCAGTTTTACAATTACCAATATTATCATTTTAAAAATTTACCTCAAAACTACAAGGATGTGGCTACTCAGTTTTCAGATGTATATCTGGTGGGTCTGAAAATTTTTATTTGTCAATAAGTGCTGGTTTGAATGTCTGTGGATATTTTGCATTCATAAGTAAATACTCATCTACATCGACTAGATCCACTAAATGGAAAATACGAACTGTGTCTAAGTAAGAATAAACATCTGAATATTGAGACTACGAAGGATGAAATGTTTACACGATAAAGATTTTACTCATAATTTTTTGAAATCAATATAAAAGAGCACAAATGAGGTATTTGTGACACCAAGAAATTAAGAGAACACAACATAAAAATGTGAATTGCCAAAATAGCTGGGGGTACTGCTGAATCACAAGAAAATATATTTTCTATTTATTTCTCCAAGTCCATCATATACTCAAATTATTAGCCCACAAATTGGTTATCAAAAAGGGAACACTATATGCTATCAATAAAAAATTAGAGAAAGGCTCTAAAGGTCTATTTTCTTTCCTTACTTTCTTTTATTATTTTGTTTCCTTCAGCAAAATGTACACTGTGAGTGTTAAATTTTGTGTTCCCATTTGAGATGATGCTTTGAAAATTACTGGGCTTACATGGCAGATATTGGAGGAAATCTCCCAATTAAAATCCATATTATAGGATGAAAATATAAACAAAGCATCTAACTACATGCCCCCCTACCCAACACCATTAAACTCCACTTATAGTTAAAGAAAAAATTTTATATCATTACTGGATATATGGTACATGCCAAGACTGCAAAGGTTTCACCTACATGTGTAGCGAGATCTAATGGAGAGATAACTTTAACTGGGGCTTATTTATAGCTCTAATTTACCAGGAAATAAATAGAGGAGATTCTCAAAAAAATTGGGTATGGTTTTTAATCTAAAGAGGCAAGAGCTAAATGAGAGGGCAAGTGGAAGAAACAGCACTTGAAATCCTTCTTCACACTGCTGATGGGCAACACTGATGAATCTTTGCTTTGGGGCAGCCACAGGTTCAAACTGCATCCTCAGCCACAGAAAGCAGTCCTAGGATGGGAATTCCTTCTCAGTTGACTAGAAGAGATGTAGTGTTTCTGGTCAAGCAAAAATGTCATGTAAAGAAATCTTCCCAGCTCAGAGACTTTTCAACAAGAAAAACAGAGTAGAAGCAAATACCATAGCTAGGCTGCTCACATAGATGACCCCATCAGCACACCTTAGAACTCACCACGTCAATTTTCATCAACCAGCTGGTGAGCTTAAGGTCTGATCAAAGATATTGTTAGAAAACAAACAGTACTAAAGAAAAAAAAAAAGGAAATGAATCCATCCAATTTATTGATAAACACCTAGGTGATCTGGATAGATATCACCTTATTCAGAATGATCATGTAATCAAAAACTGACATAAGACCCATAGAAAAGTCCACATCAATAAGTAAAGGGAAATATATAACTAGAAATATTCAGAAGAATATATATATGTATATTCATCTTTATTCCCATAGTCATATCTATATTTACATGCATATTTTCATATATATATGTATATGTATATATCCAATGTATCTACATCTAATTATAAAAGTTGCCTGCCATATTCAGATTTTGTTGTACTGATGAGATTTCTCAAATGAGACTTTATTAGAAAAGAGAATAAAATACAATTTGAAGATGATTAATAAAAAATATAGAGACAAATACATATCAGCACCAAACAAGATGCTCTGGGTAACATTCCAATGGGATCTGTCCTTACAGAAGGCAAGCAGTCAGCTCACGTGAAGAAGGTAGTATTGCATTTCTTTGTGTGCATGTGCGTACATGCATATATAAACCCCTTTCATTTAAGTCAGTAATTTTTGATTGCCTACAAACTGTAAAAGCAGATTTGAACATTGTTTCTCCTTGACTTGTTCCCTGTTGTGGTTGAAACATTATTTTAGGACAACAGGCTTCACCCCTCTTGCAGTTAGAGTTTTTCTTACAGAGATGCAAGAAAGCATTGCCCCTGACAACCAGCTTTAGTAAATTTAAATTTCTATTTGAAAAACAGTAAAGATAGATCAAATGGCCAAACATGTTAGCCCCTATTCACTGCTGCATCCACCACATATGGATTTTCTCAAAGCAACATGTAAAATTGGTCAAAGCTTTTATAACAGAGTTAGCAAACGTTTTCTGTGAAAGACCAGATAGTAATAGTTTACGCTTTGTAGGCTACACTATTGTGTCATGACTGTCTATTCTGCCATTGTAGGGCAAAGCTACCAATAGACAATATGTAAATGAATGTACTTCACTGTACGACAGAGACAGGCAGTAGTTCAGGTTTATTCCTTGGGCCGTAGTTTGCAGACCCTGATTTAGCAAGTATATAGACTTTATGGTACTAACAACAAAAAAAGTAAAATAAAACAACACAATTTTTATGAAATTGAAGCTTTTCGTATTTCAGCATAGGGAGGAAAAAATTAGATGATTAGAGAAAAAGAGTACTGTAATCCAATAATGCAATTAATGTAATTTTTCTTTAGAATCACTTCAGAATTGACATTTCAGGAAAACAGCCGTGTTCCAGCAAGAAACCCAACTAAAATTCTCCTGTAACAAAAATTTTAAAATGCTGAATAAATTGTACTTCTTGAAATACATAATAAAGTATTCCGAAACCCAGAGGAGAAAGAGAGGGAGAGAATAGAATCTCCAGTTGCCGAAAACATAGAAAACAAAATAAAATAGTAAGTGACTTGATATTACGACTGGGGCTTATGTTGCATTGTGGTATGTATGTGTTGGGGGAAAACTTCAGGGAGCACTAGAAATCAGAAAGTTGTTTTTCATTTTTATTCTTTTTTATTTAATACCAAGATTTGAAAAAGTGTGAAATATTTCAAACATATCAATAGTTGATAATAAAATGGCACAAGGTCCCTCATTGTAGTGGATGTTATGGTTCACTACACAGATTTGCCTTTCAGGACCAAGGCAATTTCATCTCTCCCCACCTTGCCCCGCCCCTTTGCCCCCCACCCCTCCCCTGAAAAAAACAGTTGCAAGTGTTAGCAGCTGAGGACTCAGAGCTGAGCATCACTCCAGGAATTGCTCTTGGCTAAAGCAAATTGCCTTGCCCAAATTTTCATCTCCTTCCCAGGGTCGGCCTAAAGCCTATTACTAGTCAAGGCAAGAGTCAACACTCAGCACTGTTGTCTCAATGTGGGAGATCTCTAAAGAGTCATCCCAGCTCCAGAGTTTCCTACGGGATCAGATGGTGACTTGTTATAATTGAGTTGCAGTTTAGTTCTTCCTTCTACCCAATCCTTCTTTCTTTATTTCTTTTAGGAATTGTTCTCAAGTGTCCACAAATCATTGTCTCAAATTATAATTCCAGGGAACTGGACCTGAGACTGTCATCGCTCAGCTTTATAAATAAGCACTACTTATTTGTTTATATACTATTTTTATTTTCACTGAAGAATTAAACATTATAGATACAATTAAAAACCTTTCCTTCCCATCATCTCTAGAGAAATCTACTGTCTTTAATTTAGTGTTTGAATCTATAAACATTATATAGGAATTTTGCAGGTATTTAAACTTTGTGTGGTATTATAGAATACATTCTGCAACTTGATTTATTTTTTACTCAAAATTGTTTTGTGCTCAAAATTATTTACTGATATAATTAGCTATTTAACATATGACCTAAAACAAATATGTCAAAATATTAATACTGATACATTTCAAATCAAGGCATATGAATATTTGGTAAATCATCTCTTATACACTTTATATTGAATGCTTCTGGATGAAACATTTTTTAAAAATAAAGTAGTTTAATTCAAAGAAAAATAATGACACAAATCTTTTGTGTCCCTCTTCCACACCCATTTAGTCAGTAGAGTCTAAATTATATTGCACAAAAGCCTTTTGCAGCATGACTCAAATAAACCTAACTAGCACCACTGGCATCTGCATGCTGGCCTGGTCTCTTGTTCTGGCTCATCATTTTCAAAGTTATGCTCTATAGAAGGGTAGTCCTGAAAAGTGCTCTATAAAAAAGATACTCTTTGGACAAATAATCCATTAATTATGCAAGTTATAAGTCTCTCCTAGATGCATATTTACTTCTCCATATCAAAAGCAGCGAGAAATTCTGCCATAAATAAATCTATTCAATTTTTATTTAACTGGTATTTCCCAATTTTGTTTTTTTAATGATTTTTTTTTTTTTTTTGCTTATAGAGCTCCTGATAAATTGCCCACAGGACCAGTGTACTGTGGACACACTTCACAATGACCGTTTTAATTATATTTTCTCTGTTCACTGTCTATCCTCAGACATTCCACGAATTATTGTGTCTCCATGTTTTGCCCTGTTTTCCAGGTTGAATATATTTTTTTCATCCATCCAGTACAGTGCTTCTTGTTCTTCTAAAGCAATTTAATGTCACCTCTACTGTGTGGACTGCCCAAGGCACTCCCTCGTCCACTAGAGAAGATCCTAATTAGAAACTCAGCTCCTTGAAAAATGGATTAGTATTTGTTCTGTTCACTCTTAGCATCTGAGCAGTCCCTGGCACATAAATAGAATTCGATAAATGTGTATTGAGTGCCTGGTGGGTAGGTGGGTTGATAAATATGTGTTCTCATAGAATTAATGCACGATTACTATATTATATTAAAAGCACTTATTTATACATCTCTTTCACAAGACTGCAAGTTCCTCAATGACAGGAACTGTGGCTGATTCATGGTTATATCTGCAATGCTTAACACTATGTCTGTCATGTAGCAGATGCTTGAAAAATGGTACTTGAAATTCTGGGGGTAAAAAAAGATAAAAAAATGTGGAAAGAACTGAAAAACAAAATGATATGGAAGTCAAGCTTGAAATATTCTCCCAAAAATGTAATAGAGGAAGAAGTTTAAAAAAAAAAAAATCAGGTTAGGACAGTTAGCTTAGTTCAAAGAAAATTATTTTTAACTCTCCCATGCAATTTTCTTTCTCTCCCATTGCTCTCATTTTTATATATAGTGATTCTTAAAGATAAGTTAATCATAAGCCCAAATGCTAAATCTCAGAAGAAACTTCATGAAAAACACTAAGTTTATGCAACTTATGAGCAGCTTCCAAGGTTTATAACACACTGGCCAAGCACCAAGATGACACTCCCTCAGAGACAATGCATTCAGGGTATGGATAACTTCTTTCGGAGAAGTAAAAATGTCCATAGTCCAACAGTGAGTAGAAGCTAATGCGTTTAGAAATTTTATAATTAGCTAACCTGCAATTGTCAGATTGTCATTATTCTTGTTAACTTGTCCTAGTCGAAAATATTGTGGTTCAAATATTATCTCTGATTACCTCAGCTTCTTCATGTTTAATAATTCTTTCTTCTACCCAAATATTTCTGTCATTATTTTTAAATCTGGAACCTACTACAGTGTGGCAAATATTCTCTTGTATTTTCAGTCTCCTCATAGAATTGTCCTTCTAACTCCATACCCTTAGAAAAGCTCTTCCACGATGATGCCATTCCTTTCCTGCTCTCTTAAATAGATCACACACCTGAAATAACTCAGAGAAGAGAAGTAAGTTTGGCATCTTCATTCACTGTGCTATTGTTATGCATCACTCCTTTTTTAACATTTAATGTTCAAGATTGATGCCAGCCTACTAGAGCAGCAACTACCTCTCTATATTGAGGCCATCCATCACTCCAGTTCACGTCTCTTGGTCTTTTCTTCCTCTATCCTTACTAATCCCCAAAGGATGGAGTGGGAACTCTTCCAATGTTCTTTCATAGAACCCTATAATTTTCCAAGAATGAATCAGCATATGATTCTGAGTCTTTGCATGTGTATTCCTCAGTAGAGTGTGAATTCCTGAAAGTAATTATTGAATCTTTTTTTTTTCCCCACTGTTGTACCCTAGTCTTTGGCACAGTGCCTACCCCCAAATTTTACTCTACTAAATGCTTGTTGATGAACTGAATGGTTATAGGGTACAACACAGCAATAAGATCCATGGCTCCATCTCAAACACATTGTTAATGTTGTTGACATTTTGCATTGGTGAGCCTCACATCTCCATAAAGCTCTCTAATTACCACTGGCTGCTGTGTTTGCTGGGCTACGGCTCATTTATAGTTCAAGTTTTATGCTGTCTAAGGTGAATTATCAGCATTCAGAAGCTGGGTTAAGGGAGAATATTTAGGTATATAACTTAATACAGCTTAGAGAGGATATGTAACCAAGTAACCTAGAAACATTTTGCTGCCTCTAACCTTCAAATTGTAACCTACTAACTCCAACAACCTGATATATATCATCACATCCAAACTTCAATACTTGAGCACCTATACCATCAGTGCACAGGTCACTTCGCCTTAAACTTATACTTTTGGGATCTGGTGCTGGATGAATAACTAACAAAGAAAATCTCATATTAAGTACTTTGATTTTTAAAGACTGTTTAGTATCTTCCTCAATCTCACTGCTCCTGTGAGGTCCTCCTAAATCCACATAATTTCTAGGATCATTCGTGTTACTTTCTACAGACTTCAAATTCTTACGTCAACTCCCAATTTGCCCGTGGTCTGTTCTCTACATCTGCTTATTTAACGCTGAGTAATCTCTATGTAAAGTCACCAGAGTCTCTTTGGTCCTTTCCTCCTAGGTGACACAATTAATGTTAACACTTTCCCCCTCTAAAGATATGGCAATAGATGTTTAAGTTTTTTGACCTATCCCTAACCACACTGGGTCTAGCCAGTCATTTGCTCTGGGGAAAACTAAGGAGGAAAGTAAGATTTCAGTATCCTTTCCAAATGAGCAGTTTTCATATCTATCTTTACAATTGTACCTTCCTGTGTGCAGCTTCCTAGCTAGACACTGGTCCTTTACCATTTCCTTTATCCACTATGTTAGATAGAACTGACGGTTTCTAATGTGTGGTCCAAAAGGAAGAACACTTTGCTACTCCATTACAATATCTGCTTTTATTTTCCAACTCTGGCAGACAGACTCTGGAATCCTTTAAGCTTAACTCTTTCATTACTCTCTTAAAGGGCATTTATAAATGATGGCTTCATTTGTCATCAATTGAAATATTTTGTTTACGATGCCATCTGTATGTGGTGTACTTTTGGCCTTCTACACTGTGTTTGGCAATTAATAATATTATAGTATATATCCTTCTATACATATCACAAGAGAAAAGAGCAGATATACTGTGAAACCATTCTAAATAATAAAATTGTTCCTTTATCTTCCCTGAGCTATAGATCATATTTCCCTCAGTACCTCACTGAATTACTTGACTCTTGCATTTTTACATTCAAATGGACTCTCCTCTGGAACTCAGTGGACTCAGTCATATACTCACATTCCATTCTACCTCATGAAATACCAAGTGTTGTTCTATAAAATTTCTCCCTGAACAACTTGTTCTTGATTCCCAGAATACCAACGCAGCAATGTTTCTGAGCTAGCTAGGATATAAATATGTGCCACTTACATTCTTAAAGAGCACCACTTGTGAAATAAAGGCTTTAAATAATTATCGGGGGGAAAGATATGCTATTTCAAAGCCAAACATTTGATTACTTAGTACATTTAAACATTCCGTGTAGCTCACATGGTAACAAAAGCATCTATGGTAGTATAAAGATGTTGGTGCTTTTAAAAATCTATTTGATAAAAATGTACCTGCACAAGTCATGAAAGGAACAAACCAAAAAAGAAATATTCTATTAAAAAGACCTTGGTAAAATATGAAATGAGATAAATTTTATATATTGCATCCCAACACAAGAAGTAAGGATGGTGGGTTTTTTTTGTTTTTTTGTTTTTTTGTTTTTTTGTTTTTTGTTTTGTTTTTAATGAAGTCACATTAATTTGAACTCAGATATGATTTTTGAATTTAAGTTCTCTAATTAATTAATTAGTGACCTTTAACTCATAAAATAAGGAGTGATTAGTCCATAAACAGTGTAATAGAGTTGATGCGGCTAACGAATAAAACATTCTGTGAAAGAATTTAGCAAAGTAGTTAGCACATGTCAGGTGATCATCATTAGCTTTCTATAGTCCATTAATTTACAACAAGACATCCTTATTAGATAGAGAATCATTAAATGTGATAAAATAAGCACATAGGAAACATAAGTAAAGATAAATGCATTTATGAAAATGAGACCTACACATAAAGCACAGTTTTCTTAAGCCAGGGTAAAGGGAGATGAATTCAAATTCTCCCTAAAAAATAGTCATCCATTCAGAAACCATAGAATAGTAGAAACAGCAAAATACAGAAAACCTAGAAGCTTGAGTAAGTCCTAGACCTGCTCTGAACCTAAAGTTCTTGATCTATGAAATATCTAACTGACTATTGTCTTGAGTGGGAATTAAATGTATCAAATAGTAGGGGATAGTTTGGCACAAACCATAGAGTACTATACAATACATGGTATCATTCAATTAATCCAACAGCAAGCAAGCATGTATTTATTTATTTTTAAGATTTTTATTAAAATATAGCTAACATATAATATTATATTAATTTCAGGTATACATCATAGTTATTCAACATTTGTATACTTAAAGAAATGATTACCATGATAAATCCAGCAAGTATCTGACACTGTACAATGCTATTACGATATTTTTACTATAAACCCTATGCTGTACATTAGTGAGTGCCTCCTGAGAGTTTTGTCCTGGGCTTAGTTTTGTTAATCATTTCAGGAAAAATGCTACTAGGATAAAGGTTCTGTAATTTCAACATACTTTGTTCATTGGGATACTTGATTAATGACAAATTAAATAAAAGCATAGTAACCGGAGTTTATTAACTTAGCTTAATACCAGAAAAAAAAAATGATAGCACTTCAGAAGAAGGGCAGCCACTGAAGACTGGAGAGTGTACATGTGTCCTCATCCCTATTAGGTGTTTAAACATAAAAAAATTGCTCATAGCGGATTAAGTTAAAGTCTTTTTTTTTTTTTTTTTTGCTTGAGTAATTTATATTTTGTAACCTCCATTTTGTATCTAACCCACACTTCATCTAGACTGATCATGATTTTGTATTAACAGCTTTAATTTTCTCATAGTGCTTAAACACCATTTTCCCCAAATAAAAAAAAAAATTATACAATAACCTGTTAGTGATTTCTCTTCTCTATTAAAACCCACTATTTGCTATTGATGCATGTGATAGCAAAAAACCCATCAATGAATGAAATAAATTTGGCCAAATATATCTCCTATATAGTTCTTAAAAGGCTACTTAATAGACCTATGCCATGTATTCATTGTAATGTTTTGAAAAAGAGCCTACATTTTTCTAATGTCATCAGATTCTTGTAATATTTTTCAATCTTCTTAAATTCCTGCATAAAAACAGAAGGCAACTACATAGTAAAAACAAAAATAAATGGACAACATTTTCAACAAAACTAGATTTTAAGTATCTTCATAAACTGAAAAATACACCAATAGCCACAAGACAGGCACTGCACTACTGTTTATGTGGGTAGAAGACAAAGAGCACAATAAGGGTGGTGTCTTTTGGAACTGAGAACAGAAGTCACATCAAAGAGCCAACAGATATTTCCTGCAAAACATAATGGGCCAACGTGAGAACTGTGGCTGAAACTGGGAAGGGGTTTGCTCTCCACAAACTGGACAAGTGCTAGGGCCCAGGTTAAGAAGTACTAAATGAACCACAGCAGTCCAGCCCCTAACTCTCAAAATAGACTCTTCAGAATCCCTTTTGGATAGGTTCCTCACTAGAAGTTTCATTAGAAATCTCTGAGAGCTCAATCAAAATTGAGTAGAACAGGACAAGAGAGGAAAACTCATAAAAGATCTACATAAAAAAGGGAAAGGGAAATATTAGAAAGCAAAGGCACAGATGAGGAATCTCTGTGTAGTTAGAAAAGAGTTCCTGAACATTGCCTCATATAAAAGATTAGAAAAACTAATTTTATATTTAAAAAAACTAAAGTCACCATAAACCAAATAGTTTCTTTCTCTCTTTTATAAAATAATAAAGATAACAATAACAGAAAACACATATATTTGGAGCAACAAAAAAGTGTGAAGGTTAAGTCTCAATGGAGGTCTTTTAGACAAAAATAAGAATCAGAAGACAAAATTTTTTAAACTGTGAGAACCAGCTGTAAAAGATATGCCCACAAAACAAACAGAAACTGTCAGTGACTATTTTAAAATGAACTAACAGACATTAAGAAAATACAGGACATGAAGGGAAAACATCAATAAGAAGTAGCAAAACTCAGAAATAGGGTTACTGAACTTAATTATAACTTAACAAATATTAGAAATTAAAACTGAAAGAAACAAACAAAAGAAAGAAAAAAAAGTCTTAAGAAATATAAGATGAAAAAGAAAAATTTTGATAACCAAAAAGAAATGAAGAGATAAAAAAGGAATCAAGAGAGTGACAAATACTGGTGACAATCAAAAGAGATTGCCATAGAGATGATGAGAGTCTCTGAACACAAAACCACAGCAAGAGAATAACCCTTGGGTGGAGGCGTGGGAGGGAGAGAGAGAGAGAGAAAGAGAGAGAGAAGAGATGGAAAAGGGAATGCAGGCAGACGAGCAGGCAGGAAGGAAGGAAGGAAAGAAGGAAGGCAAGAAGGCCAGAAGGACAATCTGCCCCACAAGGTGGTAGTTCAAGATGGGGCTGACCAGGGCAGTTAGTGTTCAATTGGCAGGTGAGAGTCCTGAGTATCAGTTGTTCATATTATGGAGAAACTCTAAATTAATTAAATAGATACATTAATCAATCAGGTAAAAAGCCCATCTTCTCAAATAAGACTCTAGAAAACTAAATTACCTTAAATGTATACTTTAAACATTCAACATCTACAGAGAGAGGTAGAGATCATTTCAGCTAATTATTCCCCACCTACCTATCCCCAAATTTACGTTAATTTTCTGTCTAGTGTTGATCTTAGCTTCATGCAAGTACACATAACATATCACTTTTTCATTTATTGAGGTTTAACAAGTACTTAATAACTTCTGGCAGAATATAAAGTGGTAGGCTCTATATTTACATGCCAAATACCATTTAATTAACTCAAAAAAAGTACATGAATACCCAGAGATAACAGTTTTTGCAGAAGTTAAAATTCATCACAGTATTTTGTACATTTTATATGTCCTGCCAAACCCATGTAAATCCAAGCAAAAAAGTTTTCTTCGATAAAAGGCATACTGATCAACTGCTGAGGTAGCAGCAGGTAGAGACACAGAAAAATCCTACACACCTGTTCATGTTCTGGAAGCTTAAATATGATTACTACTTATGCCAATTTCTTTAAGGCTAAACCTTTGAGATGGACAAAGATTGCATACCTACTATTTTTTAACATGGTTCTTGTGGAAACTTATGACAACTAGAGGTAGAATTATTGGTGTGTAGCAATTCAAAATACTGAGATAAAGATGTAAAGAATGGTGGTTTCCACAAGTGATTGGTCTAGAAAAGGACCACTTAGTTCAAGTGATTTTACAGGTGAGAAAACTGAGGTCCAGAGAGAGAAATGACTTACAGATTGTAGACTTACACAGAATATAGCAACTTTTGATTGTTTTATGATGGGATAGTTATATATTTATTAAGACAATAATTTCCACAAAGATGTTAAGCAGTATGCTCATTATAATTCTGGAAAGATATAGACCAATATTTTTAGTTTTTTTCTTCTGAATGTAGTTTTCAGGTAAATATTTATCATTTGTTGTTCAATTTTGCTTATAGTCATTTTCTGATTGTTAATAATAAGTATGCATTATTTGGATAATGGAGGGAGACACCATAACATTAGCAAAGTTTAGAACCAGTTTAGACTCTCCAATCTGATGAGGCTGTAGCATGAATTTTGAAAAAGCATTTTGCATGGTGAATGTTTAATAAGACTTTCACTTAGAGCCAGAATGTCCCACAGGGAGAAGAAAAGGCATGAGTGCTTTGTAGACAAAGTGTGTCCCATAGAATAGCAGCACGGGCATTACCCAAGAGCCTCATAAAAATGCAGAATTTTTGAACTCATCTTTATCAAATCAAAATCTGTATTATAATAAGGTCTCTATGTGTTTTATAAGCACTTTACAGTTTGAGAATCACTATTCCAAATTAGAGCATAAACCTTAATTATGTCAAATCACTGATTGAGTTTGAGGAGGCGTATGAAGGAAAGACATGGAAAAAAGAGAATGTAACACATAAAACTGGGGAAATATAAATACAGTCACAGGAGATTTGGGTTATATTTCTAACCTAACCTAGATTATATAACTTCTTTGTTCATCAGTTTCCTTATTTGTAAATGGGATTAACAGTCCCTATATCTTATGAGTATTTTGAGAATTAAATGTTAAATATGCAGCAATGTATATGACCTGTAGGAAAAAAAGGCTCATTAATGTCATTTCTTTTTTCATTACTGTGAAGGTGTAGAGGCATGTTTGGTGGCTTATAATCCTGCAGAAGGAGAGGACATTAAAATACAACTAAGACATATTATGCTGCTTCAGGCTATAACATTTCTTTTTCGAATTTTATTAAGTGTCTCTAGTAGTCGTTTAACACAAAGTCTTGTAGAACTCAGACTTTGGCAATAATGGCTTGGACACTTTCCCTTTCTAAAAAGGAGGGTAATGATGAGTTTTAATTGCAACACAATTAGAGCTTTTGATATCAAATTAATTTTCAGTGATAGTGTTGGTCTTGGCAGAGAGTGCAGAATTTATGAGATTAAAGCCCCCTGAGTATATGCACATACTCTTATAGCTTTTTATGCAAATTGAAATTCTTGCTTCATTTTCAATTTCTAGAATCAAAGATTAAGGATAATAAAGCTTTTTAGCTTAGTTAAATTAGTTAAATGCATCTTATTACATCAAGTCATACTTAATTATAAGCCATACTTGGCAAATTCTCTCCACTTTAAGTAATTGTTCACATGATAATAATTTCATGAAATTTGTTTGTGCACATAATATGGAGATATGGTTCTAAATTAAAATTACAGAATTTTAATAAAATTTTGAGCCTGTATTTTAATTGTAACCATTAATGTACTTATTAAGCCCATGTGGTTAAACTAACATGAATACTGAAACAAATTTTATTTTTGTTAGTTAATAAAAACATTTGTACTTTTGCCAATAAAAGCAAGTGTTTGGGAAGAAAACACTTGTTACAGAAAAAAATAGCAATAAATGTCATTTTGAATGAACGTAATTAATAGTTGTCCGATGTTTAGATCATTCATTTAAGACAATGATAGTATCAGAATAATTATAATGAAAACATAAAGCCAATAATTAAAATGATAAATATTTACAGAAATAATTTGATATAATATTAAGGTATAAATTCATCTCCAGCAGAATAAATACATGTACTAAAGTTACCAATGAAACACAACAGGATAACATCTATGAGACCTTTGAGATTTTTTCCTCTTTGTAGAATAATAAAATTTTATTTTTCCTTGAATGTATTTTTTCTCATCTCCTCTCTTCTATATTTAGATAGCTAATACAATCACATAGCTCAAAATTCACAATGTACAAATGCGTGCCGTGCAAGGTCTTGCTCCTACACTGGTGTCACACTCAGAACTCCTTTCCCTAAAGACAGTGATCAAAACAACATTTGTTGTACTGTTTTTAAGTGCTGGGGACTGTTCTAAATCTTTTAAATCAACTGACTTAGTTACTCTTCAACACAACCCTTTAGATAGCAACTGTTATTCTCCCATTTTACAGATGAGGAAATTGAGGTTCTGTGTGATTAAGTAATTTACTTAAGCACTTACAACTAGTAGTGACAGAGTTGGAATTGGAACTCAGGAAATCTGTGTACAATGCTCATGTTCTTAACTACTTACCTCTTAACTATTAACATACTATCATGTTATATTTCTTTCAAAAATATATATATGAGTAGTTACAAATGGTAAAGTTTTATGACCCTTTCCCTTTCCATGTAACTATATATTTTTAGATGGTAATCAGTGTTATTGCTTGAAATACTTCCTTATTCTTTCGTTTTTTAACTATTCAATTGAATACAATATATTTATTTATTTATTATTGTTTGAATCAACTAGTCCTCTAAGGATGGAAATGGTGTGGTCTCTAGTCTTTTTTGCTTATAAATAATGATGCAATGACTATCCTTGTACACTTACCATATACACACATGCAAGACTAACTGGAGGATAAGATCCCATATATAGAAAGACTGAGTCAAAAGGTATATTAATTTTAAGTTTCGATTAGCATTCCATAGAGATTTAAATTTTGATGCATCTCATATCAATTGCACCAAATTTTGCTCTGACTAATAATATATTAAAGTTTCTGTTTTCTCACACACTGACCAACACAGCATTATACAATTATTGGCCTCTAATCAGTACTAAATAAAAATATTTTCCTGGCATTTTAATTATTAAAATTTAATTTTTTTTATTTTGAAAAGATTTCAGGCATGCCGAAATGTTGCATAAGTTCCTGAAATTCTAGTATACATATCAATAATATCCCTCAGATATTAACATCTTACATAACACACAGCACATTTACCAAAACCAGGAAATTAATAGTGATGGAAAACTAATGTATCTTACATACTTTATTAAAATTTCACCAAATACTTTACTAGTGTTTTTTTATGGATATAGGATTGAATTAGGATCATACATTGTATTTAGTTGTCATGATACCTTAGCCTCCTTTAAATCTGGAATAGTTTCTAGATCTTTTCTTCTTCTTCTTTCATCACCTTAACATTTTTGAAGAGGACTGGCCAATTATTTTGTATAATGTCTCTAATTTGCTTCACCTAATGTCTTTTTAGGACTAAATTCTACGGTAAGAATACCACAGAAGTAATGATGTGTCTTTTCTTGTATTGTATGTACATGATGTGGATTTGATTCTACTATTTTTGATGTAAAATTTGTTGGTACCTGGAAAGTTTTCCACTGTATTGTAATTTTCTCTTTGTAATTATCGAGTATTCTCTGGGAGATACTTTGAGATCATGCAAATATTTTAAAATCACACATTCACCCACTAATTTAGAATCTATCAATAAAGATAAATTGTGATTTTTCCATTTCCTCTATTCATTCTACATTGAGTAGATGGAAATCTACTGTAAGGAGAAGTTTTTCTTCCTCTACTATTTACTTATTTATTGCTTACTTATTGATTGACTCACTTGTTCATATAATTTTGGATCTATGGAATCTTATATTAGTCTATGGTTAGTGATTCATTATTTCTTTTTTTTTTCTGAAATAATTTCACATTTGGATTTTTAGAGTTTCTTTATGCTAGTCTCTGTGGCCTTTTAACATATTCCCCTCCTATGAATCTTTCCTTTGCTTTTCTTTTACTATCAGTGAGATTAAGCCACCTGAGCCTTACTTTCAGTGAAACTTTTTAACTTTGTTCATTTCTATGTTGTTCATTTTTCTTATTGATTAATAACAGTTTTAATAATTAAGCAATAAATTCTTTGTAATATGATTTGTGACATGTTTCACAATAGATTATTTATGTTTTGATTTTCTTATGCTTTTGCATTCATGACTTTGTTTTCAATGTACTAAAACTTATCAAGTTTTTAAGGCTTCTGGGTTTTGTCTCCATAATTGGCCAGCCCTTTCCCATTCCTGTATTACAAAACCTTTTTTTCTGTCAGTATACTTTTTAAGTATACTTACAGATGATTTTTTTTTTTACATCTTTATCCATTTGAAATTTATCTTAATGTAAGATGTTATATACAAATTTTTTTCTCTTTGAACTAAAGAGAACAACTTTGAACTAAAAATTCCACATTTATTGTTTAATTTATTATTTCCTATTTATTTAAAATTCTGTCTTTATCTAGCAGTAACATTTTGTATGTGTTTGGTTTTAATTCTTCCCGTAATTTATATTTATTTATGACTTTGTATCATACTCTTTCATTTTGTCATTCTATAATGCATTTTCATATGCTAATCAGGTACTTTCTTGTTACTTATCTCTTCATATATTTTAAACTAACTTTTCCATATAAAATATAGCTTATATTTGTTCAGTTAAAAATCAATTATTGTTACTATGGTCACATTAAATTAGAGAGAACTGACATTTGTACAAATGTGAGTCTTTTTATTTCATATCACAGTATTACTTTTCTGTGTTCAGTTTTCTTTGATTTTTTTCAAAAATGTTTTAAAATATTCTTTACATCCAGACAGTATATTTTTGTTAAAGATGTTTGTTTGTTTGTTTGTTTTTGCTATACTTATCTTTAGTTAGGTACAAAGACTCTTCCAATCATGTCACCTTGAGATCATTTTGCTCACTGCTCTGTTTGGCTGCCAGTCCCTGTTTCTTCTTCAGCAATGATGAGGTGGTTACCCTTGCAGAGAAAAGAGAAATCCATGGTTTGTTACCTTTGCCAGTAACAAAAATGTTGGAGAGCCAGGTGGCAAATGTGTTGCCATTGGCATTTTTCACATGAACCACATGAAAAGAGCCAGGGCATCTCCCTCTGTTGGTAATCACACCAATTCTTTTCAGGTTAGCACCTCCAGTCACCATACACAGGTTACCAGTGTCAAATTTGATGAAATCAGTAATTTTACCAGTCTCCAAATGAATCTGAATGTGTCATTCACTTTGATGAGGGGATCAGGGTAGCAGATGGTGTGAGCATCATAAGTCATCATTTTAGGGATTTATGCCCAGAAAGACCTTTCTCACTTTGCACAACTTGTACTTGGCCTCCTCAGCAGAGCAACGCTTGGAGTTATAGATCAGAAGGAAATTTTCTCCAGTCTTGTCAATGCTGACGACATTCATAAAACCAGTAAGGTAGGAAGGTTACATCAGTTCAGATGTTGCTATCATTTTAATAAACTTCTGCATGCAGATCTTCTTTACTTCATCTCCCATTAGGTTATCCTTTAGTCTGTTCCCTAGGAAAATGATGGGAGAGAGATATTCTCTCAGCCTGTGGGGCCTGGTAGATGGATGAGGAACAAACACACCAGTCAGTTTATCCAGCATTAATGCTTTGGAGCTGCTACACATTTCAGATGCTTCTTGGGACCACGAGCCATGGCTGCACTGGGCACAGAAATAGCTGTTAAGTTTATTAAGAGAGATTTTATCACTTTTTAAGTTGTTTCAAATAAGATATTTTTCCATTATTTTCATTCCATTTTTTTTGTTGTTGTTTGTAAATAGGAAAATTATTGATTTCTATGTATGGATTTTGTACCTAAAAATCTATCTGAATTTCATCAGATATCTCAATCTATCTGATTTAGTCGAATCTGGGGTTTTCCAAGTATACATTCACATCAGTAATAAGTAATGAAAATCATAATTTCTTTTGTCATTTTCATATGTCTAATATCTTTCCCTTGTCTAGCTACAATGGCTGATGTTTACGAAATGATATCACAATAATGGTAATAGTGGCCACCTTGTTTTAGAATTCTAATGAGAATGTTTCTAGTGTTTTATTGGCAAAAGAAATTAGTTTTGGATTGAGACAGCTGTATTTCATAATATTTAAAGAGTATCCTTGTATTCTTATTTTAAGTTTTTTAATCAAAATGGATACTAAGTTTTATTAAAGGCCTTTAGTAAAGACCTCTACATCTATGGAAATTATCTTATGCCTTTCTTCTATCATTCGTTAGTGTAATAAAATTAATGGGTTTCTTAATGCTGAAGCATTTTTGCTGTAATGGCATAAACTTCCTTTGTTATGCCAAAAAGTATTGTTTTAGTGTGTGTCTGATTGTGTTTGATAATATTTATTTAGCATTTTCATCAATAAATATTATAATGTTTGGTTTGGTCTTTTTATAAATTCTATGTTGGATTTTGATATTACTGTAGGCCTAGCTTCATAAAAAAGAGTCTTTTTTTTAATGTCATTAACCATTTTAAATAGCTTTGGAATTTGGGGATTTATGAAAGTTTTGGTGAAGGTTCCCTGAAAAAATGTCTGCGTTTGGTAATTTTGGACAGAGGGTAGCAATTTCACGACTCTATTTTTTTCCATAGTAAGTGGTGCATAGCTACTCTGTTTGTGTTGGATTCAATTTATTCATGTGACTTCCTTAAATGTTCCTTTTTCCTCTGGGTTTCCAACTGCTTTTACAGACTTGAAAGACATAGTCTCTTGTTAATCTTTTAATTTCCTCCAAATATGGTGATTTACCTCTCATCATTTATTATGTTATGTATTTGTTCTTTCTACTGCTCCATTATCTAGTTTATTGGTTTGCTCAGAGATTCAGTGTTTGGCTTATTTATTAGTTCTGCCATTTTCCTTATTTCTAATTAATTACATTCTGCTTTTATCTTTATTAAATCTATCTTTCTGCTATCCTTAGGTTGTTTGTTGCTTTTTTTTTCTGTCTTCAATTAAAACTGCATGCCTTTATCTCACATTTTCTAATATAAATAGCTTTCATGATTGATAATTTTAATTATTCTACAACTTAAGTTTGGATTTTTTTCTCAAGTTGTCTCAGAAAGATTTCTTTTTGTTATTTCTAGATGTTAGGGAGTTTTGAATATTTTGTTTTGTTATCAAATTTTTGTTCCAGTTTAGTGAGATCAGAGAATATTATCTATTGATTTTACTTTGAAATATACAAATGCTTTATCTGTGGCTTACTATTTTGTGAAATTTGTAAATATTCCTCACACATTTCATCAAAAGATGAAGTCACCGTTTTTGAGGAACAAAGTTTTAAAGTTTATACTATTTTAAAGTTTTAAATGAAATTTTGTTAAGTTCCAAAAACATACACTGTGATTTTTGGAGAGATTTCATGGCAGATAATTATAAGGTCAGATGGTGGGTAATTAATTTTTTACGTAGTTTGATTTTTTTAAAGTTCAAGAACATTGTCTATCTCTCTTTATTCAAAATTTGTTTCATATTGCTTAGTGAAAATTTCTTTTGTTTGGTGTAGATATTTTCATGTATTCTCTGTTTTTTTCTTTTAAATATTAACTATTAATATTTTATATGTATATATGTATTTTTGATTATCAGAAGTTCCATAACATTTTTTAATAAAAAAGTAAAATGACAAATTATAATTCTAACATAATTAAACTTTTTGTCACTTTTCATGCACACACCCAGACAAACATATTTATAATTGTTTTTAGTTGTTATATGTTAAATAGATCCCAAGTTGATTTCATTTAGGGTGTTTACAACATTTTGCTATTATGAACATTGTAGCCATACAAAAATGTTTGTGTGTGCAAATATGTAAACCTATGCACATGCACACACTCACACACATGTATAGAAAATGCCAATGTAATCCCAAGGACTCATTTCTATAAGAAAAAAGTTTCTCAGAATGCATATTTTAAATTGATAGCATTAAGAACATAGATACTTAGTACCACATTGCCCCTCCCCACCAAAAAACATTGTATTTTAAAGAAATGTACAAAACAGATCTGCTTATACTAGTCCTGCTTCTTTTCTATCCCTTAAATACTCTGTTGGAATAAGGATGGGTGAAGGAATAGAGTTTAGAGCCATGTTAAAGATCACATCTCTATATGGCACAGATGACTTACATTTTAAAGTAGCTATTTCTGTTAGGCTATAGCAAAACACTTGCATCAACAATGCTGTTTCACAGTCTCCAGCAATGAAAAAGCCCTGTAAAAATGACTATACCTAATCAGCTACATCCAACTATCCTAATTTATCAATATAAACAGTCACTATTGTCAATGTGAGCATTACTATTATGGATTTTCTTTCCTTTATGATGTACTGTATTGAATATTTTCTGCTTTCATCATGTATTATTATCATAATTAGAAAAATCTACTGCAATAAAAATGCAAGATAGTAAAGACAGAGTTTAGAGATATAGGTAAGTAGCCACTGGTCAGCTCTGGCTTCTTCAGCCCTTACCAACCATCAGTACTGTGAAAGATGACCTGCTTAACAAAATTGGAGACAAACATGATTCTATTCGCCTGAATATATTGGGTAGAGTTGCCTGTTTTGGGGGTTGTAGACTTCTAGGTGACTAAGCTGGTCCACAGACTAATAAATTGTTACCCCTAATTCCCGACCTCTGCAAACATTTGAAATGTAACCTTTCTAATTTGACCGAATCTATGATTCAAAAACGCAATGCCTCTATCACAGAATTTTCTGGCCAGCTCTAAAATTGGACCGGGTTAAACTGACTGGCCACTGCTCAGATTGAAAAAGAACAACACAGATCAGCTTCTCTTATAATCACTCCCTCAGGTTCCACAGAGAGCTCCCAGGAGGAAGACTTTTGAGAGTAGATATAAGTAACAGACATGAAATTTCACTGAGAGAGGTATGTTGCAGGTCACATGAAAGTTCAAGACATTTACAGGACTTGTTCAGTGAGAGTCAGAGGATGTCTTAGGTGCTTTGCAGAGATTACTATTTATATCTTGGACAATGACTCCGCTGTCTTATATTTATGTCCATTCCAGCACTTTGGATTTGTATCATGGACATGCATATTACTACCGGGCACAGGTGTCAAAACAATCTGGGTAAATGGTGAAGGAGAGTGATACATTGGTTTTGACTTGTGCATGCCACAAAAAAGTGAAAGATTCCTTTTGCCTTTGGATACTTACACTTGTGACTGTTGTAGTTACCCACACATAAAACAGGGAAAAGCACAGAGAATCCCAAAGACTAAAAGAGTTAACTTTTATATATTTGAATTTGCCCCAACTCCAGACCCTAGAACAGGCCTCTGTGGTCTTTAGGGAGGATGAGGTTGGATGGCTCCTACTAAGCTGATTGGAATCCATCTTTACAGACTTACCTCTCATCAGGACCTGACTTCCTGTGCTATCTCCATCTAACACTAAAAGTTCCAAATGGCACCTTCCTGAGTATGGCATCTTTAGGCGTTTTGTTTGTTTTGGTTCCAAAGTTATACATACACTATTTCTCTGTACAAGATATCTTTCTCCACCATGTTCTTCTTGAAATACTTATTCATCTTAAACATACAGCATGACAACTTCAGTTGCCTAGAACTAGAGTCCAAGAAAGGGATTGGTTACACATCATTTATCAAAGGGCTATTTTTAGGGAAAATCTGAAAGGGAGTGAAGAAAGTAGTAGAATAGAAAGGAAAGATTTTGAGCAAGGATATAGTCTCAGGTAATCTAGAATGTCTTGATGCAGAGACCTCCGAATCCATAACACTACTTGAGGCAAGAGGTCCCATGTTTTGTCTTTTGTGTACTCAGAGCAATCAATCTTTAGCTGTGGGATACCTCCTGTGAAAATTGAAGCCCATAGGCTGAGGGAATTGTTCCAGTGAAAGGGAACAGTTGTCAGCACCAATATTTTTAAGCAGTGTCAGATGGGTATACCAGCCTGGTTAACAGCATGAGATACCAATAGCATCTCCCGTGTTTGCTCTGATCTATCCATTTGTGGTGCTGTGACAAGTGGATACAGGAAAATTTCAAGAGAAAAGTGAAAAGGAGTAGAAATAAATCTTAGGAGCAGTTTAGTTTTTTATTTGTTGTTCTACAAAAATTTTCCAATAAGGCTACTTGGCCATTTATTAAAAATACTTATTTATGTACAGACCAGCATATTTTTTATATTTTAGAAAAATACATAATTTCTCAATTAATATCTTCCAACTAAAGGGAATTCTGCTTTTTATAGTACTTTAGACACATGGCATTTTGTTTTCCAACTAAAAACAAATAATCTTTTTATAGCATTTTTCAAGAAATGAATAGTTGTATTTTTACCAGGTACCTCAAAGCAGTTACTAATAAAATTGAACCAAGATTGAATAGGACAAAAGTAATTGCAATTTCACTAGATGGTGTACTTTTTTAAGACAGACCTAAGGCGCTGGACTAAGAGAAGATAAATCATCTTCCTCAAATATCTATTGGTTGAAAACAAAATTCATACAGGGTTCCCTGGAACCTGTCCTGGGATCTCATAATCACATTAACTGCTGATAGGTTGAGAGAAATGGTTCAATATCTGCACATTCAGTGTTTCCTCCACATCTTCGAGAAAATCTTTACCAGTTTGGTGAATACTCTCTTTGGGTAATAAAGGAGCAATATCCTAAAGCATGAAAAGATATTAACTCTATCACTGTCCCCGTAGGACAAAGCTTACATGTTCAGTGCAAACATAACTTGGATCACACAGGTAAAAGGGAGCAATTTCAGAATTAAAAAATAGGATTCCGAAAGTGTTTTTTTATTAAAATTATCAACTTCTGGACATAATTTCAAAATAAAGGCCTTTCTTTTTGTGCCTTTTCCACCAATATATTAATTAATTAGCATTAGGTACAGAGTTTTGTTCATTAGATGTACATTCGCAGTCTTCTGCTGGCTGAAAACTTAAATAGCCACTTTTAGAGAAAAAGAGAAAAGGCAATGCATCTGCTTTTAATGAGTTTTCTACCTTTTAGGTAGGAAAGAGCTTCGCAAAATACTTTAACTATGATTCTGAGCTTCCTCTGCATTCCACTAAACAAATGTAAATTTACTCCACCCCCCCACCCCCACCCCCCCACCCCCTTCCTCCCTGTCATTCGAGCCCAAATCATGCCCTGGGATCTAGGATAGCATAAACACGGAGAATTCTCTCTTTTGGTTGGTTACCAGTCCTCACTGAAAATCCTTGTGGTAGGTATGGTTCCAAATCTGCATCATTTCAACACTGCTGCCAGGGCCCTTTTTGAATTATATTTATGTCACAGAATCCTTTGCAGATGTCAGGACCCCCTGTGCTTTGAGTCCACCTCTCTTTGACCACTATGCCTTCATTTCCCCTGATATCTTGCCATCTTACCAAAGAGCTGCCACCAAGGAGCTTGTTTATTTTCCCCTGCAATGTGAGGCCCTCAGTGGCACATTCCTCTTATTGCAGCAAAGAGCCACTTGTTTTCTCTCAGAATGACTTTCTCAATAAATATCAATTTCTTCAATGGTTTTTACAAAGGTAGGGGTATGTATTGACTTCAAAGTGCTTTTCCTCTTCCACCCTTGGTAAAAGTACAAGATTAGAATAATTAAAAATTAAAAGCCTGCTTTAAAAAGCGTGAATATAGGAATGAGTGAGGAATGGAGTAGAGGTAGATTGGGAACGGAAAATACAGAGACACAACACAAATTGACCCTTCACATATCCTCTAAACTCAATGGAAAACAAAAATACGATAGCAACTTTTAAAAAATATCAGTTATCCAGTTACTGGAGGAAAAAGTGTGATGCTAATTTTATTTTATATTCTTTCAACCTTTATTTTTTCCATTGGTGTTGTGAAGAATACATTGATGAAACACAAAACAGAGAGCAATTCGGCAAGTATCTCTAAATTACAACTGCTCGTGCTCTTTTACACAGTAGTTCTGCTCTAGCAAATTGATTTTGCATTTCAGACTAATGCTAAGAGAAGTATCTACAAGTATATGCATTGCAGCATTTTTTTTGAATAGCAAAAAATAGAAATAACTTCAACAGGCACCAGTTCGATAAATACTGGTACATTCATATAATGTAATACTTTGTAGTCATGGAAAAGGAGAGAGCTCTTTATATACTAAATGGAGTGCTATCAAGACATCAAAATAACATTTTTAAAAATGTAGACTTTAAAGCTGGGTATTGAACAAGGGAGACTTAAACTTCCTGCACATCCCTTTTCTTATTTGAAAAATGAAAATGATGATATTGCTCCCCTCATAGGATTATTGTGAGGATTATATGAATAAACACTTGAAAAGGGCTTAGAGTAGGACCCGACACATAGGCTAGTACTATAAAGTTTTGCTATTTTCATTCCTGAGACAAATTGTTAAGTGAGGAGAAGCAAAGGTCAAAACAATGTGAGTAGTATGCTTCTATTTATGTAAAAATGGGAAATACAAGTGCACATTTTTACTCACGTTTCCATATAATACATTTGGAAGGTTATACATAAAACCATGTCCCTTTGTTGCTTATAGAGAGGAAAATTCAATTAGGTATGAGGAAAAGAAACTTTTCAATGTATGCTCTTTTATGCATTTAAAATCAGGAATAATGTTAATTTATTATTCATTCAAAATTTAATAAATAGATAAAAATAAATAAGGCAATATATGTCTTCCCTGCAGCAAAATTACAGAAAAGAGTTCACTATTTATGCTTCCAATTTTTTTGCCACTATGTTTTTTTTATTAATTTCTCTAGAATATACTTCTAAGTATGATATATATTAGGGAATCTATCATTTATTTTTCTTAATTTTATCATTCCATTCCTATGAGTGTCACCTTTATTAAGTAACAATTTCTATCTATCTATCATCTGTCTATCTAATCTATTTATCTATCACTCTATCTACCAGTTTATCTATCTAAATACATTCAGACATAGCTCTATTTCCAAAATTTATTTCTGTTGGATTAATTTTTCTATTCCTGTTGTCATTACCCTACTCATTTCATTACCAAAATTGAGAAATGTTTTAATATTTTTTTGTACTTTTTTAGTATTTTTCAGCATGTTTATATTTTCTATCATGTATAACTTTTTAACGTTTAAATAATTTTCTCAAAACAACTTAAATTAAAATATTTTTCATATTTGCTCTACAACTCATTTTAATTTGTTAAATATTCAGGTAAAAATTGATATTGTTTCTAATAGTGAGACATTACATCAGGTAAAAGATTAGATATATAGATTAGATAGATAGATAATAGAAAGATAACAGATGAATTTATGTACATGTTTTCAATTAAACATTTTAATTAAAATTTTTATTTTAAATTATCATAGATTGAGGTATAATTGGAAAAAATAATACAAACCAATCCTATGTAAACTTAAACCAGTTTTCCCAAATGGTAACAACTTTTAGGAAAAAAAAACAAATCATTATTTACAGGTTTGTGTACAATATTGCATGTAAGATACTGATGAATACAGTCAAGAATCAGAATATTTTATCAGCTCAAGGATCCCACATTTTGGATTTTTATAGCCACATCTATTTCCCTCCTGCCCCGAGGGAAATATTTTAGTACTTGGAAACTACTAACCTCTTCTAAATTTCTATGAATTTATCGTTCCAAGAATGTTATAAAAATAAAATCACATAGTATGTAATCTTTTAAGATTGACCAATTTATTTTTAATTGAAATATAATTTACATATAACATTGTATAAGTTATGATTTACATGTTGATTCTGATACATTTATATATTTCAATATGATTACCACTGTAGCATTAGCTAACACCTCTATCACATTACATAATTATCTTTTTTTTTGTGGTGAGAATATTTAAGATCCAGTCTCTCAGCAATTTTAAAATATGTAAAACAGTATTGTTGCCTATAATCACTTACGATCCATTAGATCTTCTGAACTTATTCTCTTCTAGTTGCAAATTCATACCCTTTAATAACATCTCCCCAACTCCTCTACCACCCAGCCCTTAGTAATCACTGTTCTACTCTGTTTCTACAAATTTGACTTTTTTAGATTTCACGTATAAGTGATATCATACAATATTTGTCTTTGTCTATCTAGATTATCTCACTAAGATAATACCCTCGAAATTCATTCACGTTGTCGTAAATGGTAGTAGTTCCTTCTTATAGCTGAATAATATTCCATTGTGTACATACATGAATCTTCTTTATCCATTCATCCATTGATGGACACTTAGGCATCCATATCTTGGCTATTATGAATAATGCTGCAATAAATATGGGAGTGCAGGTATCTTTTTAATGTTCTATTTTCATTTCCTTTGGCTAGATACCCAGAAGTGGGATTGCTGGATCATATGGTAGTTCTATTTTTAATTTTTTGAGAAATTTTCCACAGTGCCTTTGCTCCACATCCTCACCCACACTTGTTATCTCTGAGTTGGTGATAGCCATCCTAACAGATGTGAAGAAACATCTCTTTATGGCTTCAATTTGCATTTCCTTAATAATTTCCTTGATAATAATCTTTTAATGTGCCTGTTGGTCATTTATATGTTTCCCTTGGAAAATGTCTGTTCAGTTCCTCTGTTCATTTTTTAATCAATATTTTGTTTTGTTTTGTCTTTGTTATTGGGTTATATAAGTTCTTTATATATTTATATATTTATATAATTTTTAACCCCTTCTCTGATATATGGTTTGCAAATATTTTCTCCTGTTTTTTCTTTTTTTTATTCTTTTTTTGTGCAGAAGCTTTTTATTTTGATGTATTCTTATTTGTTTATTTTTGCTTTTGTTGCTTGTGATTTTGGTGTCATATCCAAAAAAAAAGAAAAAAAAAACACTTATTCAATGTCGAGGAGCCTCTTGCTATGTTTTCTTCTAGGAGTTTTGTGGATTTGGGCTGGAACAGATCCGTTGTATAAGAAGTACTAGACTGCCCCTGTTCTGTTCTTTTGGCTAGAGAGAGCAGGTTTTAGTTGAGACTTTTTCCCCGCATTGTTGTTTCTGTTTTGTTGTTTTTTTCAGCACCAAGTCTGGGATATATGAGTTAAAAGAAAACCCAGGGAATTCACCATCACATCACTAATCGTGTCCTAAAGTCTCTAGCCCGTCTATCTTCTTCTCTTGACCTTTCTGAGTCTTCTTATGTTTACTTTATATATTATATCCAGGGTTTTAATAGTATTTATCAGAAGGAATATAGAAAAGTATATTGATACTATCTTGAAAGAAGTCTTACATATGTTTAAAATATCTTCATTGATCTATTCTTATTATGATAAATCTTGAGTAAATTATATTTATGGTGCTCTTTTGATTAGGCCAAGTTTCCACTGTGTTACACACTAATTATTCTGCTAAATAAAAAACTATTGATTATAAATATACAGAATGTATATTAAACCATTTTACTCAACCTTGATAGTTTCAATAGTATTTCCTTAATTTGCTCAGATATTCTGAGTAGGGAGTCATTTTTTTCTGTTCATAGAGACTATTATATTTCTTTCTGGATAATCAGTAGTCACACTTTTTATTTCTGTTTTATTTCATTGCATTGGAGAAACTATAAGAGAATGTTAAATTATTTTGATAATGTCAAACTGTTCTCTCTGATTTAATCATAATTGTGTCATTTCCTCCTCTTTTCTTCATTCCTCAACCCACAGCAATCAGCTCTCAAGTGCCATCATTAAGGAAAACAGTCAACCTAATATTCAACATTCAATGGAACTTTCCATTTTTGATCCTACTCTTTTTGGTTACCCATGTTTTAGCACACATTTTCAGTCATGCTTTTATTCTTGAAACTCTAAACTCTACTATCTATGAAGACCCTCTAGTAACTCTTTTGTACCTTGCTGAGATAACTCCTGCTATGCAACTTTTACACATTGGTTCTTGTTAAAATTTTGCTCATACACCCTTGCCCTTCCCCTCCATCAATGTGCTTTTCTTTATTTTGCAAATTCTCTCTGTTGAATATGTTTAATCTACAATCAGCATGTTGAAATAATTGATACAAACATGTGTGCATATATATATGTACATATATGTAAATACAATTTATTGACTTTTTGTACACAGGAGATATATATATATGTGGGTGTATGCACATATACATATAAATAAAAGTCATTGACTTTTTTGTACAAGGAAATAAAAGAAAACTGAAAATTTATTGTAATAAAAAATACACAGAAATTAGCCCAATAAGAAACAGAACTCCTAATGCACTATTCACTACAGATTGCTTGCCTCAGTTCTGACATATATGTCAGCTGTATATTTCCATCTAGCTGTCTCAGATATTCTCATACTCAAAATATGCAAAATTGACCTCTTACTTTATTTCTATAAGTACACGCTTCCTCTTATATTCTCTTTCAAATGTTGGTAACCAAATTTTCTTTGTCAGTTCTACTAATATAACTCATTGCTAGAACTCCTGAGGAAATGAAGCCACCATCAACTAAGGGCCTCAATCTGTCATATTTCTTTATCTATGTGGCCTAATGCTATCTCCTGGTCCTACTGAGTGGGTTAGAGAGGCACAGGCAGTTCTCTCACACAAGAAGACTGCTGGTAATAGCTTTTGTGGCTTATGCTTCTCAACAACCTGAGCTAATACATGTGAAGAGATTTGAGGCATATGTCCTGAATTATATTTTCTATTTTCTAAGAAAAAAAGAGGATACGTTAAGCCTCTCTCTTGTCACCTGGAAAAAGTACCAGTTTAGCAGTTCAACACCAATTCACTGCAATGGGAACATCCATAAAAACACGTATTGCAAATATGGCATTGGTAGTTGTTGTGAGGACTGTAGCCAAGGCTTTGGTGATACAGCTAAATGATATTTGTGTTTGGACCGTAGCCTAGAAGCTGACAGAACTCTCTCTTTCTACCCTCTCCACTTCAGCAGACTTAGCCTTGGCACAGGTTGCTACTCTCTCCACGGTGGTATCAGGCAGCAGTGAGGAGAGAGGGATGGAGGTACTGGAGGCCTGCCTGAGTGTGTGTGGGGTGGGGTTAATACTTATTCAACGAGGCTTATTAAGCTGGAACACTAAGCAGAGTTGCGCAGTCAGTAAGAGCACTGATTCTGCAATACACACTCTAAAATCACATTACTTGTGCTTGATTCACCCCTTTGCTGTGTGATTTTGGCTGATTACCTAAACTCTGGGTTTTAGTTTTCTCATCTGAAAAACGTTAGTTATTATAGGACTTAGAGTTGTTGTAGGAATTAAATGAGTTAATTCAATGAATTAAATGAGTGTTCTATGTAAAGCACATACGACTGTGCCTGGACAGGTTCAGCAGTTATAAGCTTTGGCTCTTACTACTGTGGCATCAGGGCTTGTTTGCTTCTTGAATGGTGAACCTAAGAGAATAGTGGACTTTATTGCAAAATCATCCTATTTGTATCTTTTCTTCTCACTATAATTTGTGTTTTCCAGGAACCTAGAACCTATTTTTAAACTCTTTGCTTTCCTTCTCTCCCTACTCAGGCTCTTCATATTTCCAAATATGTATCTTGTTGATGTTATTTTCTCAGTCTTTCCTCTCTATGCCTTTTGCCATTTCATTGTTGGTCGTCTGAATTACTATTGTCACATTCTTCTTTTAATCCTGTCCCTTTAAAATTCATCATCCAGTAAGCTGCAATTCTAATCAAATCTTTTTCCCTTTAAATCTTTTCACGGACTCCCCATCAGCTTTACAAGATCCTTTATATGGCGCACATGACTCTGCCCATCTCTAGCTCCTTTCACTTCACTTGTCTCATATTTTATGCCCCAGTCATGCTGAGCTTCTTGTAGTTTTTCACAAACACCAGACTATCTCTTGCATTTGTAATTTTCTTGGGTGTTAATGGTAATGATAAAATAGATTAAGTGTGTATGTATGTGAGTGTGCATTCATAGGCAAAAACAGGGATGTAGAATTAAGGATGCTCTCTTAATTTTTAAATTAAGCATGGGATGAAGTGACAAAAGAAAGTATCATTTTCTGATGAATACTTCTCAAATCTTAATCTCCCAACTGGGTTATTTCTACAAACTCATGGCTCATTTATCTTTATTTATATTATTACATTATCATTATGGCAGGCTGAACAATTTGAGAGCATGGGCTTTGACATATGTCATGCAGGGTTATAGAATATATCTTCAACTATAAGTAGAGAAATAAATAAAACTCAAATGACTAAAGAATCTTAACCACAACAATGACCAGGAGAATCTTAGCACATCTCCCCACCAATGAAACACTTGTTCCTTTTCCCGAGTTTTCTATTTTAATTTTTCCAGTAAAAACAAAAAACAAAATAAGAGTTATTTTTATTCTGTAATTTTTCTTACTATCAAGTCTGTCTCATCTATTGACTGCTTAGAAATAAGCTATTGCTACTTAACATATGAAACTTTTCCCATTTGGTCACTGTGTAGAATAAAATTGGTGTGCATCTTTAGTAAAGGAAGGGGATATTCTGGGTTATAGTTTACTAATAAAATTTTAAAGAGATTATAAATCATGGAATGATGTTCAAATTTATTAGTAATTAGAAAAATGAAAATGTAAATATAATGAGATATTATTTTAATATTAATGGCTTAACAAAAATCATAATATTGTCCACTGCTACATGTTGACAGGGATGTAGAGATATTTGGTGGGCATGAAATCTAGTACAGTCAATCAGAGGCATAATCAAGTTACATACTTTAAGTAAATAACATGCTTACTCTACACCTGCAGTTCTACTGCTGGTTATGTAGCTTTCTATATATCCTATAGATAGGGGTCTATTAGTGAACACAAATAAAGATGTTCACTGTTCCTTTGACATCGGAGGCAGAAATTTGGAGGCCTTCTAGAGGTTCATGTAGAGTGAGCGTAATAGTATACCATTCCACAATCAACACAGCACATGCACAGACGACAGTGTGGGTAGACCTAGAACTCAAAATACTAATTGAAAAATGTAATAAGCAGAATTAGATCTATAATTTGATGTCATTTATGTGCCTATTTTTGCCTCAGTTTCCTCATCCACAGGTTAGGATAATGATAGCGCCTATTTTACAGGGTTCCTATGAGCATTAAATGAGTCAGTGCATAAAAAGCAGCTAAATGCCTGGGGCATAGCAAATGCTCTGTAACACTAGTCATTACTCATTTTATTTTTATTATCCAAATTTGTGACATATGCAAACAAAACACCAAAATGTTTTGAAATAAATGCATACTAGTAAAAAATATACATCAAACCCTTCTTATTTGTTGCTTGTGGGGAATGAGAGTAGAAAATGGGGATAAAAAGGAATAAAAACATTGCTATCATAAGAATGAGTTATGTGTCAGGAACTCAGCAATATGATTAAACTTTCTGGATCTGAGTTCCAGAAAAAAAATAAAAGATATCCAAAGAGCTTGCTTGTTGGGAAAATGTAAATTTCATTTCAGCTGCAGCTAAAATAATGACTTAATCAATAAGAGGTGTTATTGCTCAAAACAGACGTATGGAGGTAGTTAGTCTCAGGGTCATTTTGGTTCTCAGTGATATTACTCTTTTACCCCCAGTCTTTAAAGCCCTAGTTTTCACATTCTGACTTTGCTGTCATGGTCATAATACATGTCATTTCTGAGTCTAAATGGTGGAGAAAGGACAGGACTCATTAAGAACATCTCTTTTAACCAAGAGGAAAGCTTTACCAAAATATCCACCACCAGCAACCATACTGTTAACTCAGACCAAACCCATTATCAGGGTGGATCAGCAACTTATTGCACAGCTATGAGAAAAGTGAAATCTAGTATCTGATATTGAAAGCCCCTCTGATGGAACATTGGTTCTTTTTACAAGGCAGAAGGAGTTGGAATTGCTGCTGGGTACCTCATCAAGAGTGTCTGCCATATGAGGATGAGTAAGTGAGTTATATAAATGTGGCTTAACCTCTTACTGAGTTAAAAACATTATCACTTACAGGCCTCAACCTTATGGAAATGATTTAACCTTTTTGCCTCATTTTTCCCATTGGTGTATTTGTAATTATTGAAGTGATTAAGGGATTTGTAGTCTTTTGGATCTTCATGAGAACCCCAGGATTGTCAGTTACTTGCTGAAATGTCTGTCCTTATGAGTTAGTGGTCTTACTCAGGGGTGATTTTGTCCCTTAGGGGATATCTGTCAATGTCTTTTTGGTGTCACAATTGCCAGGGAAACAAGGGAGAGTGCTATGGGCATCTAGTATCAACAGAGTCCAGGGATGCTGCTAAACATTCTACATTGCATAGGATAGCCTCCACAACAGAGAATTATTCCGTTCATAATGTTAATACTGACAAGATTGAAAAACTCTTTAATGTATGAAACAAAGACTCATATAGGTCAAAAATGAACATTTTAACCATCTATATCAACCATTTTTGTCTATAAAATGAGGATAATGATCTCTTTATTATAACATTGTTGAGAAGATTAAAAATCAAATGTGTACAACATTCTAAACAGAGTGAGCAAATAGTTCATGTCATTGTGGCTCAGCTTCTTCAACTATAAAATGTAATAATACTTCATTATTATGAGGATTAGGTAAAATATGCTTGAGGTTCCAAGCACACACTAGGTAAAGTATCAGTTGCTTTCTTTCTTCTAATTTATCTTCAAAAGATAGAACTTTGATCCTCTCTGGTTAGTAGGTACTACCCCTCAAAAATATATAATAATGCAACTTAAAGCAAAGCTTGGATACCTAGAATTGAGTTCTTTTGCTATTCAATTGTCATAAGATATCTCTCATGAATTGTATTATGTCAATCAGACTGTAGCAAAAATTTATAAATTCACTTCTAGAGTCAGAAGCATGAATTAGGAAAAGAAAAAAAAATCAGTATTTGTTCTATTTTCCATTTGATTTTTACAAGATCATTACTTCTTTAATGATATAACAATGATGTGCAACACAGAAGTTCCACATGCTTACTGCTCAACTCACTGTAAACACCATTGTGCACATTCACTATAAAACTTCCTATTATTCATGTAGTAAATCTTGGTAATAAAAGATCAGCCAGTTATTCATTTCTTCGTGTTATTTTATGCACTATTTTGAGGTCTGAAATACAGAAAGCATCTTCTTTGAAAGGAAAATATCACAGAAAAGAAAGGCAATATCAGTATACAGGTTGAAACTAAATGAAATCTGCAGCTTAAAAAAGCTCTGAAGCTTGACCTTGCAGATATCAGTGCACTTTGCACAGTTTCCAACTCAGACAAAATGTAATGGCCAAATAAACCATGTTTAAATCCCATTACTACTTAAAGATTTCAAAATTGCCAGCCAATAAAATAGAGGAGAACTTGTGCATCCACATGTAGGAAATGAAGATAAAAATTGGGTGGAAAACGTGGCAATTAGCATTGAGAAGAGGGGATGGGGGTCTCAAAGGCAAAGCACCAGATACCAGCATTAAAATGGAAGAGAAAAACTCACTGTGGCCATTCTGTCATGGAACCAAGTCAAAAGGGTTAATGAAAACAGCCTGGGCTTTTAGTGTTTCATCTTTTGCTGTTTACACTATGTTTCATTTGCTTTTTATATTCTGTAATGATTATGAAAGCAGACACGTAGTAAAACGGAAAACATGCAAAACACAATGAAGTACCTGGCTTGCATTAGTTGACAAAATAACTACTAATGGATTTCTTCTTTCCTTCTTTTTCTGTCTATCTCTAGTGTTAGAGAATTTACAGATTCCACCACCATTTCCCCTAAATACTTAGATACATTTTCCCCTTAGGGATTCTGCTTTATATTGAGCTAAAATACATTTCTTGTTTTTTTTGTTTGTTTGTTTTCCTTTTCTTCATTGGTCTTATTTTTAATGCTTGAATTCACAGGACAGATCTTGAGTCATCTGAAGAAAAAAGCCATATTCCTTGTACTTTATCCTATCTCTTGGCTACACATTTCTGTTCCTCGGGATATGTCAAGCTTCCTCACTGTTCTGACCATACTGTCACCAAAATTTTCCAGGTGGTTCAGAATTTCTTAGGAGAGTCATACTCTGAAGCAAAAGATGGATTTTAAGGGTAACCTAGAGTAATGCTTCTTAATTTAATGCTCATTCTAATCACTGGGAGATGTTGAAATACAGATTCTGATTCACTAGGTAGTATGAGGTCTTAGATTCTTCATTTCTAGCAAGCTGCCCTGAGATGCTAAAGCTGCTAGTTAGCTAACAACTATTTGAGTAACAATTGTCTAAGAAGCAGAGCAGAGTAGAATATATGAATTTCCTCATTCTCCATACTATTCATCTGTCAATTCAGTGTAAGACAGAAATTTATCTATGCATGTGGAAGAGTCCCTCACCTTTCCTAATCTCTGTGAAGACAGCAAGTTTTCATTTATTCATTCATTTTGTGTTAGTCATATTCTCTATTCTTTGGAACATAAATCTTATTCCTCAGGTAAATAGATTTCACCATTCTTTTTTACTCAGCGCAAACCTTGAACGTATTTTTGTCCATAACTGATGACTACTTATGTAACTTCTTTCTTTGCCATTGGTGAAAATTAGTCTTTAAAATTTAAAGCAAAATTTACTATTTTTCTGCACTAATCTGTTATCTTCAAGAAATGGCAATACCATACAGCAAGGTGCCAAAGAAAGGGACTTTAGAATTACTTAATATTTCTCTTCATGTCATCTCTTTAGTCAATAAATTTATCACCAAGACTTGATGATGTTACCTCCTAAATAGTTTACAGATGCTGCAGATATTAGGTTAAAGATAACCTTCTCCAAGATTCCTTTTCTCTCCTACTACCCACATCCACATTCAACCAGTTTGCTCTTCTGCTCAATTTTCTCAAAGCTACCCTTGCTTCTCCTCTCTTAATTTTAGCATACTTATGATTATAGAGACTTTATATGTTTTTATTTTCCACTATCATGCCCAAGTCCAGTCAGGAGCCTAAAACAGACAAAAAGTCTAACAAGAATCTGTTGAATATTTAGTAAACATTGAAAAAAACCTTGACTTAGCACTGTCTGTCTGTATCTAGGTGAATTGCACTGACATTCATTTAAAATGAAGCCCAACTTTAGTTGCTTATCACAGCTTTATTTTGCAATTATAAATGCTTTTCATACAAGTGGAGATCATTAAAAATTCCTTTTTCTATTAATATGTGAAATCATTTTAAATAATGCTTTAACCTGAATAATGTTAGCATTTATATATAAAATCTTTCTCTTGCTCTTAATTACAAAAATAAAACAATATTCACAGACCAGCAACTTCTAGATTTTAAAAGGTTGTATTGAAGCCTAGTTTCTACTGGTGCATGGAGGATGAGCTACATTTTTCTGGAACCTCTTTATCTTTGTTCTCACGCACAAAAAATAATGTGCTGAATGCTGGCACCAGCTGTCTATGAAGATTGTGAGCCAGGAGCAAAGTGATCAACTATCCCAATTTGCCCAGAACTTAGAGGCTCCTTAGGATTTGGAACTTTCGGTACAAAAAAACAGTCTTGGGCAAACTTGGGACAGTCTTAGCTGAAATGATTGGTCACAACAACCAGTTTTAGCTGTATCCGGGATCTAGCATCTACCTACAACACCCACCTAACTTCAAAGTCCATAACAACTAGGCATGTTAAAGGAAGTCACAATGACTGAACAGTGGCTTCCTAGAGATAAAGGGAATATTTGACTTGTTAAGCTTTCCTGACCAATCTGGGCCTTCTGACAGATTGATTCCTTATTAGTTTATATTGGGCTCATTTCCGACAAAGGCCAGTCATAGTCAAAAGACACCTTTATTATTTAATCTGAAGACTTTTTTCTACTATTTATATAAAAAAAAACAGAGTCTAGTTTTTTCTGTAATATCAGCTAGGCAGCCATCTGATGGTAATAATTTTACCATCTGCAACTGCAATCCTTTAGTAAACTGTTTGCAAAAAATAAACCATAAAATGAAATGCAAATTGGCTGAATTCAGAGGCACATATTTCTCTAATTAATATTGCTTCCTTAGGGAATTATAGGTTCCTTTTGGCAACACTCATTTCACTGAAAATTTTCTCTGGAAATGCCACTTGAAGAATGTAGCATTAAATTTTTAGAAGAAAATAACATTATTTCTTCAGAAATGTCTCCACCTTAAGTTCGTAGTTTCAAAACAGGGCTCTTTTTAAGAGTAGAAGTTTAAGTACTTAGTTTAGTCTTCGAAGGCTTCTTAAAATAGTTTGAAGATAACTATCTTAAATCTTTTAACTATCTCCCTGGAAACTTTCTCCATTAATACCTAGTAGATTAACATCTTTTTTTTTCAGACACTACTAGCACAGTGTCTTTCACTTAGTAGGGACTCAATAAATAGAGATTGGATACAAATATAGATTGGATGGATGAATAAATGATGGAGAAATGAAATCTGGCAGAACATTAGCATCTTTATTCCAGAACATGCCCATATTATCATTGCCAAGATGGCCGATTGTCTCTGCTTTTTCTCTTCCCATGTGCATTCTAATCATTGCTCCTCCTCCTTTCTCCTAACTTAAAGATAACCAAAACTAGTTCTTCTTTTGCCCAAAGAACTATATGCTGAAAAAACTCACCTCTCCCTACTGCTCTCTATCCCGTTCTATGCCTTAACCCAAATTTCTGCTTAAATATCTAATGACTTCTAAAAAAGTAGAAGTGAAAGAATTTGACTAAATTATCAAAGTTCACATCAAGATTAATGACATACCTGGGAGTATTTTAATTTTTAGATGGCCAGTGTTAAACCAAATGCGTGTCTTCATAGTAAATATTCAAGTACTGGGAACTGATAGTTTTCAAACAGTTTGATGAGAGGAAGGAATAAAGGTGTGCTTGCATGTGTGTGCACGGTATGTGTGCTCCTCACAGAGATGGGGGTTCCTCTTCTACTACTAGCAAATCTAAAACATGAATAAGAGTAAGGATTAAGGGATGGCAAGAGGGCATGGACAAATAATGGCTGGTAATGAGAAAAATCTTGTTTGAATCTTTAATTAACTAGATTGTTAGTAGTAAGAAGATTTGCTATATCTTGCTTTTATTGAAAAATGAGAAATTAAGGAAACAAAATAATCACAGAAAGATTTTTAAAAAATTCTTGAAAGTGCTCTGTTGAGGTCATAATAAATTCACTAATTGCCTATGTTTTCTATTTCCAAGTTCTGACAATTGGAAGAGATGTCCTATATGATGACCCTGAGTCCCAACATGGGTTGTAAATGGTGAGACAATGCGATAATATGGGTGAAAGCATTTTGTGAATTACAGTGCAATGTGCAAATAAAAGGAAGATCTTTCAATGCATACTTACCTCTAAAAATTAGTATTTCTTTGTAAAATTATGATTCCCTTTTTATTGAATTACTTAATGTAGCTAGAAGGCCATCTTTTAAGAATGCTGTAGAAAAAAAAGGTTTCTTAAAGGGTCAGTGGTTTGCCTAAATCACTTCCATTATTCCTTCCACCTCTGATATTTCATAATATATAGTAACATGAGTGAGAGAAATGCTAGTACTTCAACAGTTAGACTCTTGAACATGAAACAAATATAATTTATTTCTATGAATGCCCTACCTGCCTTCTACTAAACAATTTAGTTTTGAAAGTACCTCGTAATGTGATCTAATCCAGTGAATCTCCATCAAATCAAGATATGTAAATCAGTTTTGGTTCACTGCTTCTCCATACATGATCTTCCATTTTTAACAGTCACAGATCTATCCTGGCCATCAAGTGTCCACTACTTCCAGTCATAATGCTGAGTGTATTTTATTTACCTCTATTGTGCTGCCTAGTTTTAGGCATTTTTTTTTTCGAAAGCCCTTTTCATTTCTCCTTACTATTTGCATTCTTGGTAAAAGCGCCAATCGCTGTAATGTATCTCTTTCAAACTTTCTATGTTGTATTCTTGCCATCATTAACCTGAAACTAAATGCCAAAATTCCACTTACTGTTTTATTTTTTTGTTCTCTCAGTATGTTTGCTATTTTCCAGAATCAGAAATACTGCTCCTGGTCAAGTGGCTGCTCATGGCATCCATTAATGCTCATATCAATGGACATTGAGGCTCCACTGTTCTCTGCCCTACACTAAGGCAATTTTCTCAATAGTGCAATTGTTTGGGTTTATGATTCCTTCCCTTCTTCTCTCAATACAGATAATAAAGAATTTTCATTCTCTCAGATTTTTGAATAACTAGCAAAGTCCTGGGGTGAAGAAAGAGATGATATGCGTATACCGGATTTGGAGATGGTAAGAAAGAACTAATGGGCTAGATCCGTAACAACACTCAAGAGGGGACTAACCTGTGTGGATGCCTATACATGTCACAGATGAATTAGAGGGAGAGAAATTACAGAGGAACAATCCGCTTTCTAGTTTTTGTAATCTTAAATGTTACTAGCTGAAATACGAGTTATTGACTCACACCAACTTGTGCATTGGGATGGGAGATCACAAGAAAACATCAAATGAATTAGATTTCTTTGGTAGAACTGACTAAGGTGTTGGAACGGGGGTAACTCCACCTTAAGAACATAGCATATGAATACTCTGGAACTTTTCTTTAGTTATGTGTATTTCTTCTACTGTGTGAAAACTATAATACGTATTCAGTCTATTGTTAGACCGAATGTTTGTCTTGATTATCATAATAGACATAATGTCACCAGGTTTGTTTCTTCTTTATTTTATCCAGTTCTAAATGACCAACACCTGTAACCTCCCTACCTGTTCTTCTGTGAGCTATAGCATACTATATGGTGTCAGGAATTGAGTCTTGACTCTCATGAGTATCTGTATCATGATGCTTTGTTTCTGGATTTGCTACAATAATCATCTAATTACTATAAAAGCTAAATAAAGGTAACAATCAAATGATTAGAAGTATAAGAATAAAAACATTGGATTTTTGTCAAAGGAACTGATAATTATGTTTGATATAAGAATATTATATAATATATCTAATCTAATAATATCTAATATATGCATTTTTATTGTCAAGGGTAATTTTTTCCAATTTTATAGAGACATAACTGACATACAGCACTGTATGAGTTTCAGATGTATAGCATAAAGGTTTGATTTACATATATTGTGAAATGATTACCATAAGTTTATTGTGTTTATCCATCATCTCATATAGATACAATTTGAAAAATGGAAACAAATTTCTTTCTTATAATATGAACTTTTAAGAGTTACTCTCTTAACAACTTTCATATACATCATATACCTTCCATCCTTGGTACTTATTTATCTTACAACTGGACGTCTGTACATTTTGACTACCTTCCTTCTAGTCTCCTACTTTTTTTAACCTAGGATTATTCTTATTCTAGCTCTAACCCACAGACTCATCATCTACGAAATGTGGTACTTGGACAAATTTATTATTAGTCACCTTTAGCTCTACATATTATGGTAAAGTATTAATTTTATTCGGCAACCAAGAAATACATTTCTATTCAGCTCAGTACATTGTGAGGAAATCATAGATGCCTTTTTTCCTCCCTAGACTATATGATATATGTAAATATTTCAGGAAAACCATCAATTGCTGAAGAGAAAATTTATTCTAAAAATTCAGTAGTATTATTTGCTCAATGTAATAAAACTTGGTTTTATATTTTTCAAACAAGGACTATTTTGTAGCTATGTTATTTTGATATGGCCTTATGGGCCATATTTTTGTTCTGGAAATCTAAAGAAAGAGGCAAGGGCTCATTTTTAGGGGGCTCAGTACCATCTGGGCTGGCAGTGCCCTTTAGATAATAGTGTATTAACTTAGCATATTAATGCACAGTTTATAGATTTTACCTCTCCATTTTATTTATATTCTTGAATGTCTACTCCAGCTTATAATTATGTCCCTAAATCTGAGGATCATAATGCATGTCAATTGTCTCACTCTAAATCAAATAAAAGGAGCCAGTTTTATTTAAGGAGGACTTTTGAAGCTTGAAAAATACCTTTCTGAGAGTATTTAGACTGCATAAAATGGGACAATGGGTAAAAGTTGATCTCAAAAGATTTTTAAATTTTTTCTGCTGTGATTTAGTTGGTTGACATAACACCCTATAATAATCACCTCTATAAATGTGTATGTGTGTGTGTGTGTGTGTGTGTGAGAGAGAGAGAGAGAGAGAGAGAGAGAGAGAGAGAGAGAGAGACAGAGAGAGAGAGAGACAGAGAGAAGAGAAGAGAAGAGAAGAAGAGAAGAGTAGTTATAGCAGGAAGAGGAGAGGAGAGGAGAGGGAGAGGAGAGGAGAGGAGAGGAGAGGAGAGGAGAGGAGAGGAGAGAAGAGGAGAGGAGAGAAGAGAAGAGAACAAGATGGTTTATTATCTTCTTAAGAATTCCCTTTAAATGAGTCAACTAGCAGATAGCTTAACTGAAACTGGTGAAGGATTCTAGAACCCTCTACATAGCAGCATCCTACCATTACAGAGAAAACAAAGCAATAAGACGAGACTAATGAAGGTGCTGACATTCAATCCAGTATGTGGTCAGCATGAACATTAGTATATCTTTCTTTAATAGGGGTTTCATTTATTCATTGCACAAACATATATTGCAAAATAAAAAGTTGGTCTCTGATTACTTTTAAGTTTGTCAACTGAGTGCATTTGGAAACATGTGCAGTCCTAACTAGCAAGCACATCAATGCTAGGATGATTTCCCTGCCGCACTAGGTTGGTTCACATTTTATGGCACTTCATTTTTTGTACCTTAGCTGGAGTGATGACAATATTAATAAAATGCATTTGCTTGTTTAACAAATATTTGCTGAGCATCTCCTATGTACCTGGCATTGTTAGGAAATAAAGAGATACATAAAATATTATCCCCAACTTGAAAATGATAGTGTCAGTGGATGTGATAGTTAATTTAATGTGTTAATTTGACTGAGACATTGGATGCCTAGATCTTTAGTTAAACATTGTTCCGGGTGTGTTTGGAGGATGTTTCTACATAAGGTAAACATTTGAATCAGTAAAGTAAGTAAAGTAGATTTCTCTCCCAGTGTGGGTGGGCCTTATCCAGTCCCTTGGAGGCCTGAATAGAGCAAAAAACTGAGTAACAAAGAATTTTCTCTCTCCAATTGCTTTTGAGCTGGGATATTGGTCTTTCCTAAACTTAGACTGGTACTTATACCATTGGATCTCCTGGGTTTCAGGCCATGAGTCTTGGACTGGAACTATACCATCAGGCCTTCTCAGTCTCTAAGTTGCAGATTGTGAGACTTCTCAGCGTCCATAATTAAGTAAGCTAATTCCTTACAATAAATCTATTATATCTATCTATCTATCTATCTATCTATCTATCTATCTATCTATCTATCTATCTATCATCTACCATCTATCATCTATCTATCATTTATACTGTTCATTATGTTTCTCTAAAGAACTCTGACTAATACAGTAGAGAAGTACATATGTACATAATCCTAACATTATATCAATTATTATTTGTGAGTCATGTGATAACAAAGAGTGCTTTAGGAGCCCATAGATGGAAATGAATGCATTATTTGAGGGGTAAGGGAAGGATTCATGGACCAAGTGACACTTAAGCTGGTTATATTTTTTTCTGATTTTTTTTCATGCAAAGAAGATATTATGTTCCAGGAACTAGAAACAAAAATATGGGTCATTTGCTTTATCAGTTTGTTCAAGGAATGGTGAGAGGTTCAGAATGACTAGATTTTTCACTCTATGTGGCGATATCAGAAAGATGCATGAGACATTTGCAAACTGAAAAGACCATATCATACTCCATAAGGAAAGCAAGACACATTGGAATCTAGTGAAATCAGACCTGCTGTTTTGGAAACTGAGCATCATTTCTCGGTTGCTGAGTTTACCTGTAATTAATAATCTTCTTTTTATAAGTTCCTGAAAGTTCTACCTTCTCTTTTAAAATATTGTTCAACTTTCCTTTATGCTACTGTCCCTACACTAGCTCAATACACTATCGTTTCTTTTTTTTTTTTTAACCTCAGTAACTGTAAACATCCTCTAACTCTACCAACATCTTGATTTCAGCCTTGATTTCAGAGACCCAAAGGAGAGAACCTAGTTGAGTCCTTCTTGACTTCTGAAAACAGAAATTGTGAGATAATAAATTTGTATAGTTTTAAGCCACGGAATTTGTTACAACAGCAATAGAGAACTAATATAGTACTATCTGGTTTTACACAGGAGAATAAACTAGTCAATTAGGGTGGTAGCAGTAGAGATATAGAAAAGTGTTTGGATTTGAAAATTGGGAAATAGAGCTTCCAAGCTGGTGATGAATCAGATATTCAAGAAGAGGAAAAGTGACATGTCCACAGTTATTCTGAGGTGTTGGCTTATGACACTGGCAAATGCTGTTTTCAGCCAAGCAGAAGGGGATACTCTAGAGAGAACAATTGAAACAGAAAGATTTTGTATATATATTTATATATATATATATGTATGTGTGTGTATACACACGCATGTATATAATATGTAAAACACACATATGTATATATGTAATTTTTAAAGTGCTGTGCATATGGGGAAAAATAGCTATTTTAAAATGCTATTTATCTTTGCAAATATACTTCCGAACTATTCACCCCATGTTTTTTATTTTGAGCTACAGAATGTTCCAATGCCTGTGTTATATTTCAACCTCTGAAAATAACAAATTAGCCCTTGGTTCCCCACAAAATTAGCAAACTCTTTAAAGTCATTTACTCACCTAATCCTGAAATACACATCTGCAGACTAATTACTAGAAGAAATTAAATGCTCTTCTTAAATATGCAGATGACATATTTATCCAAAGAAATTTTCTCTGAGTACATTTACCTGTGGGAAATGTTATGGGAATCAACCCCCTGGTGCCGTTCATCATCCATGGTCCAATTTTCCAATTTTCTGAGTTGAATAGTGTAGTGCCCATCAAAAGATGAGACTATTTCACTTGACTTGGCTTAATATAATAATATAATATAACATACATAATATAATATGTTATTATATATTATAATATATGTGATATATATGAGACACCTATGTTATATACAATGTTTTATTGGTTTTGGCTACTCCGTTTGCTTTTGCTGCTCTTTCCACAGAACAGAAAGCCTTAGAGGCAGGAGACTGCAAAGGACAAGCAAATGCTCACTGGTATTAGCTTTTATTTGAATCATGCACTCATTTAGTGGTTGTGTGATTTGGAGAAATGATCTCTCTGCACTTCAGTTTACTCACACGTATGGTAGGGATAAAAATAATAACTACTTCAATGTATTCTTGCTTAGTACTAAATGAGTTAATGTATACAAATGTATACAAAAAGAAATGGGCTTGTCCCCTAGAAAGCTCTCAGAAGCATTTTTGTATGTATCCTAGAGATCATCTAATTGAACCCATTAAATTGACAGATGAAATTAAAATATAGACAGATGAATTCCTTACACATACTCACATGCACTGAGTCTAGGTTGCCTGAATCTTAACAGAGGACACTGGGATACATACCATGCAGCTAATCACCTCCTTGCTTGTGCTCAAGTCACATGAGTCAGAATCACCTGAAATTCAGATTACTGGGCTTGACTCTCAGAGTTAATGACTTAGTAGGTTTCTATAAATTGCTCAGATAAAACTGATGCTACTGATTTGGGAATCACATTTGGAGAATTATAGAATAGATTGTGAGGCAAAATGACCAGTTAAGAGTCTATTTATAAGTGTGTCGATGTCAAGGATTAAATCAATGATTTAAGGAGTAAACTAGATAGGAACCATGGAAAATGAGGAAGAAGGATGAATGTTGAGATATCTATCTCAGACAGCTAGGAAAATGCTATCATTTTAGATTAAGAAAGCAATAAGAGTAAATGGTTTGAGAGATGATCGTGGGCTTAGTTTTAGATGAGCCAAGTCTGAGGTGCCTATAGCCTGAAAAACAGGAAGTGCTAAATAATCAAACCAGTTAAAAGTTCGAATCTATAAATTTGGCAAAACTACTGAGCTAAAGTTAAAATCTATAGTTGTATATGTAATCATTGAAAATGTGGAAGTGTAGGAAACACTATAAATTAAGAACATCAATGTCGAATAGGGACACAGAATAGGAATAATGAAAAAGACTAGGGGAGATTAGGAGCGAGCAGTAGGATGGGTGACAAGAGATGAATTTCAAGAAGAGATGGTCTTTATCAGCAGAAACTGTATCTTAAAATATGGTAAATATATATATGATTTAGAGGTTTCAGTAGAGTAATGGAATAAAGTCATGTGTCCTACCCACAAGTTTGCTAGTGAGCTAAAGCAGCTTAATTTAAAAAAAAAAAAAATTAAATCATGACCAGCTCTGAATTTACTCTCAAACTCCAGTTATGCTTTCATTTGCTCACTGAACATCTCTGGGTTTTTCACATTTAAAGACTACTTGAATCTTTCAGGTTGATTTGACCTAAAAATTAAAATGGCCCAGCGATATATGCCAATTATCTCAGCTCATTCTCAAACTGACAATGGCATAAAACCCCCAAATCAGAAATCTGAAAGCACTTTTAGACCTTTTTCTTTCTATTACTATCCAACTCCAGTTCTTAATTATTGTTATATTGATTCTGCCTCCTTAACAATTATTTTATCCATCTTTACCACCTCCCTGATGCTACTAGCTTAGTAAGATTTAAAGTATCACCTGTATTTCTGCAGTTGTTACCACCTTACTCTTTCTCTAACTCTAACTCCCTTCCAATCTGTCAATCACAAAGCTTTCAGTGTGATCTTTCTAAAAGAGAAATCTGCTCAGGCCATTCTCCTGCTCAAAAACCACTAACCTTAAATTCAAAATGGCTTGACCTATGATATGAGGTCCTCCTTTCCTCTCCAGTTTTAGTTTACATTGTAACCCTTTTCACACCATAAATCATTTGTAGATTAAAAAATTTGTAAAACTACAGTAAGAGTTGGTATTTATAGTTTCCACTGTGTATCATAAATATAAATATTTAACATAACACTGCTTTTAATCCTTAGCTTGTCCCACTATATCCCATTACTGTCCTTCCAGACCAACAACCAAATTAAGATCTCAGACACAGTTCCTAAAGCATAGGCCCTTAAATAGGGACACAAAAGAAATGACAACCAGGTCTCAGAAACTTAGACCCAGAAGTTCTATTATTGATTAGGACTTAATGGAATGCATCGAATGGTCATGCTAATGATTCTTTGTCCTGTGTCAGGCTAAAATATCATCTAATAATATATGGGTTGGATGAAGACTAGAGGAGGATTTGCATTTTTCAGTTCTGTGAATAAACTTTAACAACACCTTTTGGCAGTATGTATTTTTATCCTAGATTAAGAAACAAGTGCAGAAAGTTTAGGTAACTGGCCAGGTAGATAAACAGATGAATAAGATGACAGATAGATAGATAGATGAAATAGGATTCAGACAAAATATATATTTTTATAATTTACATTTTAGGGCTTTTAACATTTTTCTTATTCAGACAAAATCTAATTGTGAACTATATATATCTTAAAAGTACAATACAGTGAGCTTTGACTCATGTAATCTACATCCTAATGTCGATTATTATAGTTTTATATTGTCTTGAAGTCAAGTGTGTGTCTTTTGTTCATCTTCTTCAAAGCTCTTTTGTATAATTTAGGTAATTTGTATTTCAATATAAATTTTAAAATCAACTTGACAATCTCTGCAAAAATATCCTGCTGAGATTTCGATTGGTATTTTGTGTAATTTAAAGACAAATTTAAGATAATAAACATCTTTATACTATTGGGACTTCCAATCCATAAACTTTGAGTACCTTATTATTGAGTTAGGTTGTCTTTAATTCCTGTCAGAAATGTTTTATAATTTTCAGTGTAGAGTTCTTAGAAGTATTTTATTAAGTTTATGTCTAAGAATTTGCTGTTTTAGAATGTTATAGTTTTAAAAATCTCGTCGCAAATTGTTTATACCTAACATATAGAAATACAATTGATTTTTATATATTATAGATTTTTATATATTGACACTGTGATTAGTAATATTGCTAAATACTATTATTAATTTTAGTAGTACCCTCCACTCTTTTAGATTCCTTGGGATTTTTAATATACACTATCATATCATCTGCTAATAAAAACAATTATAATTCTTCCTTTTTAATCTCAATTCCTTTAGTTTATTTTTCTTGCCTTATTAAACTAACTCAAACTTCTGGTACAATGTTGTGTAAAAATGGCACTAGTGGACACTGTTTTCTTGATATTGATCTTACAAGAAAAGCATTTCGTATTTTGCCATTAAGTATGTTAGCTATAGGCTCTGCTTCGGGCTGAAGAACTTTAAGTTAAATTTCTAGTCTCCTGAGATATTATATACTTTTTCTGCATCTAGTTATATTATTATATGATTTTTAAAAACTTGTTAATATGGTTAATTATACCAAATAAGCTTCCAATGTTAATTGTAAGCTTGGGATAAACACTACTTGATTATATATTTTCTATTTTTTTTATGTTTTGTGTAATTGATTTTCTAAGATTTTGTTTATTTTTTTTAATCTGTGGTCATAGGGTTATATGTCTGTAATTTTTGTTTCCTGTAATGTCTTTGTCTGTATTTAATATCACAGTTTCACTGGCCTCATAAAATGAGTTGGTAAGTATGCTTCCTCCTCTGTTTTCTGAAATAGTTTGTGTAAGGTGGGCGTTTTTTCTTCATTACTGATTAACACAATGTGCTAGTGAAACTACCTGGCCCTGGTGATTTTTTTGTGTGTTGGAAGTTTTTGTAATTACAAATTCAATGTCTTTAATAGGTATAGAACTATTTCTTTTCTATTTCTAGTTATGTTAGTTTTGATAAGTCGTTTTAAAAAATTCTGTCCTTTTCATGTAACATTTAAAATTTATTAGCATGAAACTATTCATAATATCCAATTATTATCTTTTTTATTCCTAAGGAATAGGATTATTGTTTTTTCTAATATTGGTATTTTATATTTTTATCTCTTTCTCCATCTGTCTTGCTATAGGTTTAACATTTTTAAACTCTTTTCAAAGACCAAATTTTGTTTCATTTTTTTCTGTTTGTCTCTTTTCTACCTTGTTAAATCTCTTATTCTTAATTATTTCCTTTCATTTATTTATTGTTATTTTACTTTGTTCTTCTTTCTCTACCTTCTTAAGGTTGCAACAGAAATCATTGAATTTATACCTTTCTGCTTTTCTACCATAAGTATTTAAAGCCGTAAACTTCTCTCTGAGCGCTACCTTATTTGCATCCTTCAACTATTGATAGATTTCATTTTAACTATCATTTTAATAATTTTTAAGTCTTCTTATGATTTCTCCTTTGACTAGTGGCTTACTTTTAAGAGTTTGCTAATACCCAGATATTTGAAGTTTTTCTAAATATCTTAATGGTTTTTTTTTTCAAAGTAGGACTGTTTTGATCATGGGATATATTCTCATATAACTTACAGTCCTTTGAAATTTATTGAGAATTGTTACATGGCCCAGGCTAAGATCTAGATAAATGAAAAGAATCTGCACTTTTATTGTTGGGCGAAGTGTTCCTTAAGTTAGAATGAGATCAAGTGACTTATGGTATGTCTTCCAAACCCTTACTGATATTTTTATATACTTGTTCTATCAATTTCAGAGAAAGTAGTGTTACATTTTTAATATTATTGTGTATATAGTTCCCTGTAGTTCTGCCAATATCTGTTTCACATATTTGGGGGTTTAGATGATTTCACAGATGTATAAGATTTCTATATCTTCTTGATGAACTGACATTTTTGTTGTTATATATGACTCCTTTATCTCTGGTAGTAGTTTTCATTTGAAGTCTACATTTTCTGATATTAATGTAGCCTTACAAGCTTTGCCATGTTTAATGTTTGTACTTGCAACCTGCTTATACCTTTATGTTTAAAGTGTGTTTCTTGTAAACATCTATAGTTGGTTGTGGTAGATAGAAAAATGGTCACCTAAGGTTTGTCCTTCAAGATTCCCCAGAACCTGTGAATATATTACTTTACAAAAAGGATTTTTCAGTGATGATAAAGGATCTTCAGACAAGGGAAGATCCTAGTCCAATTTTCATAAGGGAAAGAGGAAGGCAGGGTCAAAAGAGATGTGAAGACAAAAACAGAGGCATTGGTTGATACGCACCCAATAGCTAACTCTAGAGGCTGGAAGACAGGAAACATTATTTTATAGACTCTCAGAAGGAACACAGCCCTGCCAACACATTGTAGATTTCTGACCTCCAGAACTGTAAGATGATAAGTGTTTTTTTAGGCCATTAAGTTTGCGGTAAGTTGTTACGGTAGCAATAATTAACTAAAACAGTTAGTTCCTTCTTTTACCCAGTTTGGGAATTTCTGTCTCATAAAGAAGTGAGTTTATTTACATTTGTGTAATTATTGCAATATTTTCTTTTAATTCTTCCAACTTGGTATTTGATTTCTATTTAACACATCAGCTCTTTGTTCATTTGCTCTTTCTTTTTTTTTTTTTTCATTGTTTGGGTGAATCAGTATGTTTTTTTATTATCCCTTTTTAATAATTCAAAACAGTGTAAGAAACTTACATTGCATTTTTCCAGTTATCACCCTCCTGTCCTTTCCACACTTGTCATATATTCTACTTCTCCCTTCATAATAATAAAAAAAAAAACTGTTACTTTTACCCATCAATAATCTTTTAAAGACCTTAAATAAGAATATTTTTAAAGGATCTTTATATTTGCTTTTTACTCTTTCATTTCTTCCTATATAAAGGGGTTTTTATCTGGACTAAGATAACAGTCTCTAAAGGACATTCTTGGTATATCTTGTAGTGCAAGCCTTCTGGAAACAATTTTTTTCAGACTTTTTTTTTCTACCTGTAAATAGCTTTATTTTGCCTCCATTTTTGATCAGTGTTGCACTGGATATTAAATTATAATTGACATTTTTTTTCTTTCCATTTTACATTTATTGTGGATGATTTTAGCCATTATATTTTCAAGTATTTCTATTCTTTCTCTATTGTCCTCAGACTATATAAGGTATTGTAAAATAATAAGAGGTATGCCAAACATAAACTCCCTTGGTTGTTTTTATCTGTAATAACTAAAACGAAAGAAAGTACTGAATTGAAACTTGATACTTGACCAAGCTCAGATTTTGGTTAGTTTGATCTTTTCCACTAGCCTCAAAACCACCCACAAAGAGAAAACTTATTCAAGGACAACAAAAAGTACCTCTAAGCCCTCTGGTCACCAAGAACATTGTCCACATGAGGGAAGGGAAAAACCTAGAAACTATTAAAACTAAGGGTATAGTGTGAAGGAGTTGTTTTATTTTGTAGGTTAGTATCATCAGCTTCTTAAAGAACCTTTTCATTTACTAAAAAGAGAGAGTGAGAGTGAGAGTGACTAATTTAAGGGCAAATTCTTTGGTTTGGGGTGCTGTGGAATAGAAGTGCATTTTCCACATAGGAGCCACAACTCTATGGAAAAATCACAGATGGTTGTACATGATCCAGACACACAGATGTTATTCCTGAGAATATAGGTAGCCTAGTGGACTGGATAAAATATCTTGTATGGTCTGTTTACCCTGAGAAGGGGAACTATCCAGCTCCCCCTATAAATGCTACGAGTTTCCTTTTGCTTTAAAAAATTATTTTGTCTTTTTTCCTCAGTTTAGAGAATTTATATTGACCTGTCTTCAACTTTACTGATTCTCTCTTTTTTTATACAGTAAGTTTATAATTTCAGATATTGTACTTTTTCATTCTAGCTGTTGTTTCATTACAGTTTTTATTTCTCTGCTAAGATTTTCCACCTTTTCGCTCTTTAAGGTCATGTTTTCCTATAGGTTCTATAGTATATTCGTAATGTTTTAAAGATGTTGTGTTTTGTGTTTATTTGTTTTGGGGGGGTTATTTTTTATTTGTTTTTGTTTCGTATTGTTTTTTTTCCTGCTGAATTCAATTTCTGAAACTTCTAGGCTAGGAATTGATTTTTATCATTTGATATTCTGTTTTGATTACAAAGCACTTTTTATGCATTTTTTACATGTTTCTATCTCTATGTATATATGTATAATGATGTATTATTATTTCATATTAAATATTGAAATGCTTTGTAGAAATTCTGGATTATATTGTATTCTTTAAAGAGCATTATATTACATTCTGGAAGACAGCTATATCCTTGGCTGATTCTTTTGTTCCTCGAGGCTAATTTTGCAGATCTCTTTTGATTTTGTCCTTAGTCTTAGAGAATGATCCTTACTCTATGATGTATTCCTCATTTCCAAAGATATGATCCATCTGGAATTTCAACTGAATGGCTGAAGCTACCAAAGCTTCTCTGCCCTGACTGGCTAGAACTCCAAAGCCTCCAGCACATTGTGACTTCTAGACTCTCCACTCAGCTATCTGTCCCTTAGAAGCTCCATTCTCTGGAATTAGTGGAGTATTGCTCTGCTCACGCACAGATTAGCAGCTTCCTCCTTTCCTGTATCCTGTCCTACAAATTCTATCTGCTTCAGCATCTTAGAAATCTAATTTCTTCTTCCATTTAGCAAAAACAACACTATACTTGGGCTTCTCCACCTTGCATCACTGTAGAAGTATCCCTGACTAGAGAATCAGTGCAAATAGGGGCTTAATTGTGGAGTTTCTTTTTCCTCAGGGATTTTAGATATATGCTTCCTGCTTTTTCAATGCATGAAAATAGTTGTCTCATATATTTTTTTCCAGTTTTATACTGTTTATAGCAGAAGGGCAAGTCCAGCGTCAATTACTGTGTCATAGATGGAGGCTTAAGTCTTCCTCAAGAAGATATATTTGACAAGGGTACATGGTTTTCCATTACACGTTCCAATCTTTGTTATTATCCAAGCCTTTAGAATACTGTAGGCTCTGAAGTCTCTAGGGGAGAATATGTTTCGTTGCTTTTTCAAGCTGCTAGAGCTCACCTTCATTCTTTGGTTTGTGGCCTCTTCTTTCATCTCAGAACCTGCAGAGTGATATATTAAAATCTGACACTCTGCTTCCATTTTCACACTTATCTCTGACTCTTTGGCCGCTCTTCTTTAAAAATATTTTTTTATCTTTTTATTGAAGTATAATTGACATATAACATTATTTAAGTTTCAATAGTTGTAATATTGCTAAATAATCATGACAATAAATCTAGTTAATATTGTAATCATATATAGTTGCAAGTTTTTCTTGTAATGAGAACTTTTAAGATCTACTGTTTTAACAACTTTCAAATATGCAGTGGAGTATTATTATCTACAGTCACTATATTATACATTACATCACCATTGTCTTATTTATTTTATAACTGAAAGTGTGCCTTTTGAACACCTTCACCTATTTTCCCACTCCCTCATCCCTTGCCTCTGACAACTATCACTTTGTTATTTGTATCAATGTGTGTGGTTTTTTGTTTAGTTTTGTTTTGTTTTTAGATTTCAAATATAAGCGAGATAATATGGTCTTTGTCTTTCTCTGTCTGATTTATTTCACTTAGCATAATGCTTTTGAGGTACATCTATGTTGTCACAATTGGCAAGATTTTATTCTTTTTTATAACTAAATAATATTCCATTGTACATCTATGTCTATATCTATTGCATGTTCTTTACCATTCATCCATTGATGACCACTTAGGTTATTTCCATATCTTGGCTATTGTAAATAATACTGCAATAAACTTGGAGATACTTTCCAAGTTAGTGTTTTTGTTTTCTTTGGATGAAGACCCAAAACTGGAACTTCTGGGTCATGTGGCTTCTTTCTTACAATGGCCCTTCTAATTACATTAGGTCCAATTAGATTACCAAGGTAATATTCCCATCTCGAGATTCTTGATTCGTAACATATGCAAAGTTCCTTTTAGTGTGTAAAATAACATATTTATAGTTTCCAGGAATTAGGACATGATACTGGTGGTGGGAGAGGCATTATTCTGCCTACCATACAAATTAAATTAACTTCTACTTTGATGACCCTCCATTATGACAGGTGAAGATGATGACCCTAATCTAATGAAGTCACATTCCTTTAAATGATTTAGGCTCTTTTGGTGATTATGAAGAAATTAGACAAGAAAGTTTCTCTTCACTTATTTGAGTCTGTGAACAAATTTTTTTTTGTTTCTTTCTCACTTCTTTTCAGAAGGTCCTAATAAGAGACTATTAACCTATAGATAATACGAGAAAAGAAAAAAATATCTTCATATATAAGTTCCTAGGCCTTAAGCAAAAATACATTAGCAATAAAAATCCCAAGCCGACCAGATTTTTTTGAAAAAAAAAATAATTGTTGATAATTTCTAGTTGTTCAGATCTATAACTGTTTCATTAAATAGCAAAAAGTCACCACTTTGTTTACTCTGCTTCCTAAGTTTCTGGGAGCCTATTGAAGCCTGTTGCCTCTCTCCTGATTATTTCCTATAGCTACCTAGTTGTCCACCAAGCTAATATACTATAATCTTACCAAAATATGGAATATATGCATGGTTGCAAATGATACAAAGGAATATGAAAACAAATGAATACATCTAGTGGCAACTTTACAAAAATTCATATGGCCGTAGATATGGAACAGAAATTAATCAAAAGGAAAACACGATAGGTAGCAGTTATTTTCTGTTTTTATTTATTCATTTAACTTTAATTAAAGCATTCTTATTGGGCTCCTAATATGTGCCATATATTATGATGGATACTAAGGAATCAGATATGAAAAACAATATCTATACTAAGGAAGCTGGCATTACTAGACTAGACAACCATCAACAATAATTACAAAATAGATGAGCATTGGTAAGAAGGCTTTTATGTGAAATATAATGGGAAAAAGAGATGAGGCTCTAAATACAAAGAAAGTATAGTCATTCTCCAGGTGAAAATAGGGAATGATCTGTCAAACAGAGAACGGTAATGTACAAAGGTGTAAATAAAGTTAAGTCGATATGGAGACAAACTTAGGGAAATGATTGTTATTGACTGAAGATGACTAGAAAAGACACTGGGTGGTGAGGATTGGTAAAATGACACTGTCAGGGAAATAAAAACCATATAGGATATGTTAAAACTTTGTTTTTAAATTATTTCCTTTAATATTTTATTATTATGTATTATTTATATAAATAATAAAAGGATAATTATTGTTTAGTGTAAGAGCCATGAAGTGTGAGTCTTTCATTGACTCTCCGTAGCTTCTTAAATGGAAAATAAGCTTGCTAAAACATTCATTTAGTCCTCACAGTATGTACTGCATTGTCTTGGAACTTTAGTTGTATCTCGATCCATAAAGGTTTCATTTTCTTCCACTGCACTGATACCCAGGAAGAACAAACTCTTAAAGCTGAGGAACACCATTTTTATGTTTTTTATTAATATTTAATTTCAAGTTCTAATTAGAAGTCATATGTAGAATTTCCTACATGTTTTATTGGAGCTAAAACAACTACCAGTATTTATGAGAACAGGAGAACTCTTTGAAATACTACTTTCTATTGGCAATCTTACCTCCCAACCCCTAAAATAAATATAAAGAATTAGAAAATGAAGACTTTTTTGAATGCAGTAGCATGAATTGGTAATTGAAGCTTTTCTTAATATAGTAGAAAGAGGTCAGACTTTAAAGTCAGACAGATTTGGTTTTGAATCCTAGCTTTGTTACTTAATGTGTAACCTTCAGCAAATTCATTTCACTGAACTTCAGTTTCTTTATCTCTTAAAATGAAGACAATGTCTACCTTGTTTAGGTATGGAAATAATATGTGGTCTGCTCATGACACTAAATATGGTTCAATAATTGTAACTATTATTATGTTACAGTCATTTCCCACCTAGAAGAATTTAGTCTCCTTCTTCTAAGAAGTATTAATCTCTAATCCCAGCTATACAGCACTCCCATAAACTTGAAAGAGAGGGCAGTCACTGAAATAATTATATACATACTCTTTCCTTCTGCCAGCTATTCCTAGTGATTGAATGTATTTGTATATGCAAATTAAAACAGTGTGTACTCATTACTTTAAATATGTTTTTCATTAGGTAAATGAAATGCTTATTGAAGATGATATAAGGCTAAAAGCAGAATATTGTCAAAACAAGTTACTAGATGGATTTTTAAAATTTATTTTTTCAATATGGCAACACCACTTTTATTTTTAACCATGACATATATATATATATATAATATATATATATGATATATATGTATATATATAATATTCACTTTATTCAATATTTTTGTCAGTACATGTACTAGTCTATAACCAAATTCTATGAACATATATGATTCTTCTAGCTGCATTACAAGCGTAATTTAAATTTTCTTTATATGTCATTCAAATTATACAAGGATAAATCAAGTATTTTCTCCTTTATTCTTGACCACAGCCTATATTAGAAATAAAGACAAGGTAAAAAAAAATACCTCTTTGAAAACTGAAGCCAACAAAACTCTATTAAAAAGAAAAAGACAACAGATTATCTATCTGCAGAGTATCTCCACTAGAGACTTGAAAATTTTCCAGATGTTATTAAAATGATTGGAATAGCTGGTTACCATACTCTCAGTCAACATCTTTTCCTTACTAATTCTATCTGAATATTTGAACACCTTCTTTTACCTTCCTTGTTTTTAAAATAAACAAGCAAGATCATTCTCTGGTTCTCCTCTCCTTCCCCCAAGAGAGACTGAGAGAACCAGGGAGAATCTAAATATATCCTCTGTGTCCTCTGAATCAAGCTGCCATCTGAATTAATATTACCAATCTTTGCTCCCACCAGTGTTGCTTTGTTGCTCTATTGAGATTTATCCTCCAATGTGTTAGATCTTTAAAAAGACTATTAAAATTGCTTAGTTATGTAATATCTGAGTCTGATGAGTCTTCTCTTTTGGTTTTCTCTCATCTGGAAAGAGGAGTCTTTTCTTTTCATAATACTTTCTACTTTTCTCTCACCTAATTCCACCCCACACCTTTTCTCTGGATTTTTCATTTCCGATTCAATTTGTCTATTCAGGCATTAAGAGGTATAGTATAGATGTACTGCCATCTCAAAAGCTTTTATTGTTTTTGCTACATGCTCTGAAACAAAAGTAACACAAACTTAGGCTTGTATGATGTTTGAAAAAAATGTGGCACACCAAAAAGGATACTATATATGAGCTGTTATTTCAGGGGTTCTATAACTCTTCTGTTGTTGTTGTTGTTGTTGTTGTTGTTGTTGTTATTGCTTAATCTAAAATAGCTCATGTTTTGATCCAAGTATTTTGGATCTGTGCAGCACTCTAAAACAGCCTAAAGGTTCTTAAGGAGTTGTTCTGTCCTACTCTCATTATGACAATATGTATTAAAAAAAAAAAAAGAAAAAGAAAAGAAAACGGTAGAAGTACTTCCTGAAAAGTTTTTTATGGTCCAAAGTTGTATTCATACAGGTTGTATGAGTTCTGTGCATTCTATCTGGAAAAGAAGGTGTGAAATCTTGTATGATCAGTTGTCCAGAGTCAACTTTGCTCAAAAGATTGGGCTCTTTGAAGGGAAATAGGGGAGATAATTTTGGGCAATGTCTTAGAAGTGAGAATATATGGACTGTTCTTGTCATGCCAAATTTTCAGCATCTTTATGCAAAAAAGTCTAGGTTCTCTGCAATCCAAAAATATATTTATTGAAAAAGTTAATCCTAACTGTTTTAAGCTCCTCAAAGATGCTGTCTGATTTTCTCTCCTCACATAAGCCTATTTGCTTGTGAACGTCACATTTTCTATTTTCCAAAGATTTTGTGAAGATGCAAACAAGGTTATATCTACATCCTCTAGAGCAGAAGGTCTTCGCATGCTACTGCAGAGCTCCATATTATTTCCAAGAATAAGAACATTTTGGTCTGCCAAAACTTCTAACTTGAATGTTTAAAATGATTGGATTTTTTTTCAGATTTTGGAATAAAAATGATCCAGATTTTTTCCTCAGGTTAGTTTCTTACTCCTGTGTGAGTTTGGACCTGATAGGCAAGCTCCTGAAACTCAAGCAATGTAGCTAAGGCTTATATAGTGGGAATGGGTATTTCAAAGATAAAGAATGTGGAGGAAAAGTTTTATTTGAATGATGGAGATGCCACCCAGAGCCTTGAGTAAGAAGCTTATAGTCCTTCATTTAAATTTTCCCTCTAACACTGATTCTAAATGTCTTTGAATGATTTTCTTCATCTGTTTCTTCTTTCATTTATCCAATCATAATTTATTAAATGTCAATTCCAGGAGTGATGTCGGAAACATGGTGGCATGATGTGTGCCCCTTGATCTCTCCTTTTGAAATTACAACAAATCAAACAGCTGTAATCCAACAAGAAACACCCAACCTAACATACAAACATGTCTGAAAGATCTGCGCATCAGTGCATCTTTAGGTGGGCGAATCCAGCAAGCAAGGGTGGAGGAAAGGGAGTGGAGCAGAGACAGATGCTTCCCTTGCAGCCCAGAGCCCCTCATGGGACTGGGGGAGGGGAGGCATTAGGTGGAAGTTTGCACTCTCTGTAGCCCCCAGCATTCCTGCCTTAATGATTAGCATATACCACGTGACAAAGCCCAGTGATCGAGGCAGGGATCAGGGCAGAGATGGATGCAAAAGGGCAACAACTATGTTTTAGCAACTACCATTGACAGGTAGAAAGCTGAGTCATGGAACCTGGTTACCTTCCCCCACCATCTCACAGAACACCTCCCCATACCCTCCCAGAGCTAGCAGTGGGCCCCAGGGGAAGCTGCATCAGAGAGTGTCAACCTACAGAGCAGGAAGTCTGCAACCCTGGAGACTGAGGACATGCACATTGCAGATGGGCCCAGTGATAGAGGTGGAGATATAGAGGCCAGGCAACTGAAGCTAAGTGGCCAGCATTACTAGATAGAAAACAACCACAGGACACTGGTGGCTTCTCCCATCCCACCCCACCCTACCCATCCAAGCTGATTTAGGAGGGGCAGCACAACACTGCATCTTGCTAGTAGGATAGTGCCAGGACTACGGGGGCTCTTCAGAGGCTTGGATACCCATTGTTCAAAACATTCTCCCACGGGGGCTGGGCCCTGGGACTAAGCTACCTGGACATGGAGAAGACATGCACCTGCCCAGGGAATAAAGGGCATTTTTTTTGTAAACAAAGCAGTGATCTGGGAGGCCTGGGCAGTGCAGGAGGCTTGTGTACCACCTACTGGAAAAAAAAAGAAAACCTCCTTGTCGGGAGCCTTAAGCCTGCACCCAAAGATAAGAACCACATCCTGTTACCGAAAACAAACTCTGCTAGCTGTGACCTTTGGACAGCCGCGGCACTGTGAAGCACCCGCCATTTCCCGTGTCTTTGTTCCCCATTCCACCACCTGCAGAGTGGGAGCCTGCAACTGCTGGCACAGCCCACCTGTTTCTGACTAGCCAAGTAGAAATCACCTCATCTGGTGGACACCAATAAGCTTGTAACGAATACTCTCCGATCAGTCCTGCCCCTGCCCTCTCCACTTGAGTGTATAAATATAACCGCTCGACAATAAAATTTTGAGGCTTGATCAGAACACTGTCTTGCCTCCATTCTTTTCTCCCGCCCATGTTTTCTTCAAGGTACGGTCCTCCTCGGGTTCTACGCAAAAACTAGGTCCTGCAGGTCGGGACACTCCTATCAATCTGCTAAATAAAAATCACTCTAAATGAAAAAAAAAAAAAAATTAAGCAGAATACATTCCCATAAATGCCGAGGCAGAGAAATTATCCATCAAATACTGTGAACAACCGTAGTGACAAGTCACCTGAGAAAGAAAATAAAAAATCTCCAAAAGTAAACCTAAAACTATGAAAATATGTGAGTTAAATGGTAGAAAAGTAAAGAGTACACCTCTGTTAGAATTCAATGAGATGCAAGAAAATATTGATAGGCAGTTCAATGAACTCAGAAACAAAATCAATGAACAACAGGGATACTTTACCAAAGAGATTGAAACTCTGAAAAAGGACCAAATAAAACTTCTAGAGCTGAAGAATTCAATAAAAGAGATGAAGAATAAAATAGTGAGCCTAGGAAATAAAGCTGACCAGGTGGAGGAAAGAATTAGTGATGTCAAAGACAGAAATCTGGAAATGACACAGATGGAAAAAGAAAGAGACTTGAGAGTGAAAAAATATGAAATAACTCTACAAGAATTATCTGACACCATCAGAATAAGCGACATAAGAACAATGGAGGAGAAGAGAGGGAGAACAGAGAATTTCCCAAACCTATGGAAAGAATCGAATCCTCAAATCCAAGAAGCAAATAAAACTCCTAACTATCTTAATCCAAAAAGGCCTTCTCCAAGACACATTATATTAAAACTGTCAAAAATTAATAACAAAGAAAGAATTCTCAATGCAGTCATGGAAAAGAAGATGATAATCTATAAAGGAAAACCCATTAGATTATCATCAGTCTTTTAAGCAGAAATTTTACAAGCTAGGAGTGGGACCAAATATTCGAACAATTGAAAGAGAGAAAATACCAACCAAGAATAACATATCCAGTAAATTTCTCCTTTATATATGAAGGAGAAATATAGACCTTTTCAGACATACAGAAGCTGAAGGAATATTTCATCAGAAGGCTTGCATTACAGGAAATACTAAAGGGGGTCATTCTACATGAGATAAAAAGACAAAAAAAATACAAAACTATGAGTAACATGACTAACAGATAGAAACAGGAAATTGCAACCCTTATATAGAACAGGGTATTATAAACTTAAATATTACATAATGGTTAAAAGAAATAAAACATTTTAAAAAGAGAAAACAATAGCTACTGCAACTCAGAAATGAACTCACAGCATAAAAGGGATAATTTGAAACTACAAAAACAGGAAAGGGGAGGGTATAAAGGTCTAAATCTGAAAAGAGTAATGAAGATAAGATACATGCAGAAGATAAAGAATTACTACATATATGAAAGTTTTTTAACATAAACTTAATGATAACTACATAAAAACATCCGGAATTGCGACACAACACAAAACAAGAGGGAAAAATCATAGTATACCACCAAACTAAATAACAGACAGAAACACAAGTGCATAGAAATAATGGAGACACTGAGCTACCAGAAAACAAAAAATAAAATGGCTATAAGAAAACTTTATCAATAATCATTCTAAATGTAAATGGACTGAACACACCAATAAAAAAGTGCAGAGTAGCAGACTGGATCAAAAGAAAAAAAAAAAAAGAAAACCAACAATATGCTGCCTTTAAGAGACACATCTCAGTTGCAAGGACAAATATAGACTCAAAGGGAAAAAATGGAAAACGATACTCCAAGCAAAAGGCACCTAAAGAAAAGTGGGAGTAGCAGTACTTATATCTGACTAAATAGACTTCAAGATAAAAAAAGGTAGAGACAAAGATGGACACTTCATAATGATAAAGGGGACAATAGCTTATGAAGACATAATACTTATTGATATATCATCTCCCAATCAGGGACCACCAAAATATATAAAGCAACTACTAACAGAACTAATGCATAAAACTGACAAAAACACAATTTTAGTAGAAGACAAATACCCCACTGTCAGCTATAGATAGATAATCCAAACAGAAAATCCATAAGGAAAAATCAACCTCAAATGATACATTAGACCAATTGGACATAATCGATATTTACAGAGCCTTTTATCACAAAACATCAGATTATACATTCTTCTCTAGTTCAAATGTAACATTCTCAAGAATAGACCATATGTTGGGACACAAAACTAGCCTCAAAAAATTAAAAAGATTGAAATCACACCAAACATAGTCTCTGACCACAATGCTTTGAAATGAGATCAACAGCGAAAAGAAAGTGGGAAAACCCACAAATATGTGGAAATCAAACAACATGCTACTAAAGAACAACTAGGTCATGAAAGAAATAAAAGGAGAGATCAAGAGATACATAGAAACAAATGAGAATGAAAGCACAACATATCACAACTTTTGGGATACATCAAAAGTGATAATAAGAGGAAAGTTCATATCGTTACAAGCCTATCTCAAAAAATAAGAATGAGCCAAAATAAATAACAAATTTACATCTTAAGAAACTAGGCAAAGAAGAACAAATGAAGCCCAAAGTCAGCAAAGGAAAGAAATAATAAAAATTAGAGGAGAACTAAATGAAATTAGAACAAAAATACAATAGGAAAAATTTATGCAACAAAAAGCCAGTTCTTGAAAAGATCAATAAAATTGACAAACCCATGTCTGGACTCACTAAGGAAAAAAGAGAATGGACAAAAATAAACAAAACCAGAAATAAGTGAGAAGTTATGACAGGTACCACCTAAATACAAAATACCATACAAGAATACTATGAAAGACTATATGCCACTAAATTCAATAACCTAGAAAAATGGAGAAATTCTTAGAAATATACAACCTTCCTAGACTGAATCATGAAGAACTGGAAAACCTAAAGAAACTGATTTACAGTAAGGAAATTGAAACAATTATCAAAAACCTCCCCCAACATAAAATTCCAGGGCCAGATGGTTTTACTAGGAGTTCTACCAAACATTGAAAAATGATTTATTACCTGTCCTCAAACTTCTTTTAAAAATTGAAGAAGTATTACTTCCTAACTTATTTTATGAGGCCAACATTACCCTAATACCAAAACCTGAAGAAGATAACACACAAAAAAAGGAAATTATAGGCCAATATCTCTGATGAATATAGATGTATAAATCCTAAACAAAATATTAATAAATTGAATACGGCAATACATTAAAAAGATTATACATTATGATCATGTGGGCTTTATTTCAGAGTCACAAGGAATGGTTCAACACATGCTAATCAATTAATGTGATACACCACATAAACAAAATGAAGGATAAAAATCATATGACCGTATCAATAGATGTAGAAAAAGCATTTGACAAGATACAATATCCATTTATGATTAAAGCACTTAATAAAATGGCTATAGAAAGAAAGTACCTCAACATAGTAGAGGTTATGTATGACAAACCTTCAGCTTAAAAACTAAAAATCTTTCCTCTAAGATCAGGAATATGACAGGGCTGTCCACTATCACCACTATTATTCAATATAGTATTGGAAGTTTAGCTAGAGCAATCAGGCAAGAGAAAGAAATAAAAGGCATTCAAATAGGGAATGAAGAAGTCAAATTGTCACTTTTTGCAGATGATATGATTGTCTATATAAATAACCCTAAAGACTCCACTAAAAACACTATTAGAAAAATTAAACAAATATAGTAAAGTTTCAGGATATAAAATTAAACATACAAAAATCCATAGTGTTCTTCTACACTAACAATGAATTTTCAGAAAAGAAATGAAAAGCAATTCCTTTTGCAATTGCAACAAAAAGAATAAAGTACTTAAGAATAAACTTAACAAAGCATGTGAAGGATCTATACACTGAAAACTGTAAGATATTATTAAAAGAAATTGAAGAAGATTTAAAGAAATGAAAATATATGTTGTGTTTATGGATTGGAAGAATCAATAAAATGACCTTATTACTCAATGCAATACAGATTTAGTGTAATCCCGATCAAAATCCCAATGACATGTTTTTAAAGAAATAGAACATAAAAATCATCAGATTTGTACAGAAACACAAAAGACCCTGAATAGGCAAAGCAGTCCTGAGGAAAAAGAACAAAGCTGGAGGTATCACTCTTCCTGACTTAAAATTATACTATAAATAGGCAATAATCAAAACAACATGGTATTGGAAGAAAAACAGACACACAGACCAATAGAATAAAATTGAGAGTCCAGAAATAAACCCCCTTATATATGGACAAATAATTTTTGACAAAGGAATAAAAAATGTACAATGGAGAAATGAAAGCTTCTTCAGTAAATGGTGCTGGAAAAATTGGAAAGCCACATGCAAAAGAATGAAACTAGACTGTTGTCTATCACCACACACCAAAATTAACTCAAAATAGCTCAAAGACTTGATTATAAGACCTGGAACAATAAATTGCAAAGAAGAAAACATAGGTACTAAACTTATGGATCTTGGATTTAGAGAGGATTTCATCAATTTGACCTCAAAGGCAAGGGAAGTAAAAGCAAAAATAAATGAATGAGACTATATCAAACTAAAAAGCTTCTGTACTGCAAAAGAAACCATCAATAAGACAAAAAGGCGAACAACTGAATGAGAGAAGTTATTCGCAAACAGTGCTTTCGATAAAAGCATAATATCAAAAATATACAAAGAACTTATATAACTCAATGATAAAAAACAAACAATCCACTTAAAAATGGGCAGAGGACCTGAAAAGAGACATATACAAATGGCTAATAGACATCTGATAAGATGCTCAATTTCACTAGCTGTTAGGGAAATGCAAATCAAAAACACAATGAGATACCACTTTATACCTGCTAGAATGGCTATCATTCTAACATAGACAGGACAAGTATTAACATGTTTTGAAGAAATTGTGGGGAAAAATAAATCCTCATACACTACTGGTAGGAATGTAAATTGGTGTAGACACTATGGAAAACAGTATGGAGGTTCCCCCAAAGAAATTAAGAATGGAATTACCTTATGATCCAGCGATCCCTCTTCTGGGTATCTAGCCAAAAATTTGAAGACATTTATTTGTAAAGATATATGTACCCCGATGTTCATAAAAGCATTATTCACGGTGGCCAAGATATTGAAACAACAAAGTGTCCTTCAGTAGATGATTAGACAAAGAAGATCTGAGATATATATATTATATAATATATATAATATATATCTATTCATCTTTCCTTATGGCTGAGTAATATTCTAATATATATATATAATATTAGAATAATAGAATATTATTAGAATATTAATAATAGAATATTATATAATAGAATATTACTCAGCCATAAGAAAAGATGAAATACTGCCACTTGTGGCAAATGGATGGATCTTGAGAGAATCATGCTAAGTGAAATAAGTTAGACGAAACTGTTGAGAACCTTATGATTTCACTCACATGTAGGACTTAAAACTGAAAAGAACAAACGAACAACACAAACAAACAGAGACTCATGGATACGAGCAACAGTTTAGTAGTTGCCAGAGGGAAGGGGGAAGGGGGGGAGGTAGATAAAGGTAAAGCAGGTCAATAAGTGATGATGGAAGGAAATTTAACTTTGAGTGGTGAACACACAATGCAATATATATATGATGTATTACTGAATTGTATACTTGAAACCTATATAATTTTATTAACAAATGTCACCCCAATAAATTTAATTTAAAAAAAGCAAATAAGAATAGACTTTTCTAATATTTTAATATTTTTAAATAGACCATAATCTCAAGATTAAAATCCATTCTTTTCAGAAATACATACATACATACATACATACATACATACATACATACATACATGCCAATTCCACATTAAGGACATAAGGATCAGATTACTTTTTATAAGAAACTTGTAGTTAAGTCTTTGAACAGTCACTTTATTAAACATATATAGTAGACTGTTGAGTTATTCAATTAATATAAGAAAACAAATGGCACAGTCATTTAGGGTAATTTAAAGAGGGTTAATTTGCAAAGGAACTATTTATAGAGGTGCAGTGAAGAAAAAACAAGGATAGTTCAGTATCCTGCAGCCAGTAGTAGCACAGCTTTTATTACCTCAAAAGTTGAGAGGAGTAAGCAGTTAACAGAAATCGAAGGAATGAATTGCACAGAGGAGACAACATTTAGAAAAGCCTTTGGTCAAGCGAAACTGCCAGTCCAAAATTACTTTGGAGGGAGGAAGCCAGGGAATATAAAAGATGTTCTTTCTCCAGTCTCCTAAAATGACTCCCCATTGACTGAAACCAACCAGAAGACAGAGAGGCCATTGATATATCTGTGCATCAGCTGCCCAGGTAGTGAGCTACAAAAAGAAAGGTGAAGAGTAGATCTAGAGAGTAAAAGAAAACATCCCTCATTCTTTACCATTTTTATTGCTTAACATCCTATCTTTTTTTTTTTAATCTGGGGAAAATTTTGTAATTAAAAAAATAGATAAATGAAAAATGGATCATGTTGTTCTACTAATACCTAAATTTTAAGTCATCTACTACTGGTACTCTTGACAAAAAGTAATGGGAATAGGCATAGGTGAAAGGTGGAATAGAAACATTAAAATAACATAAAATGTGTCTATATTTAATGCACAATTCTGTTGAACATGTATTTTATTAGGATCACAAATGATATAGTACATTAGAAACATGTGTATATGTTGCTGCTAAAATATTAAGAGGTCTACTAAGTATTTATGTCTCTTTTTTTTTATGGTGTACAAAACAGGGTTTGGCAAGTTTTCTTCTACTTTGAAAGGAATATTCCATCATGCTCCAGACCACTACACTTCTAGAAATGTTACTGACATGACAACACCCTAACTTTCTCTGTTTGTCTCTTACCTACTGAGTCTGTCAGTAAAATATTGCTTAGTAATGCTACATAACAAATAATCACAAAATATCAGGGTGTAAAACAATAAATATTTATTTCTTACTAAATTTATAGAATAATTAATATGGCTCTGCTTTAGTCTGTCAATTTGAATGAGTCAGCTTCAAAGGGTTGCTTCTGCTACACAAATATGTCATTTTCCACCTGCTATCTAGTGTGCCAGTAGGAGCTTGTCCTGGTGAATGCAGAGGGACAAGATGACAAGGAGAGGCACCAAGGCCTCTTAAGCCTTAAGTCAGAGAAGACATGCTATCATTTCAGCCTCCATGCCATTAGCCGGGATAAGAGACATGGTGGAGTCTAATGTGAATAGGTAGCAAAACATAGTCTACCTCTACAGGAGGATCACAAAAGTCACATGGTAAAGAACTTAGAAAAAGGAAGGAATAAAAATTAGGGCCAATAATATAATCTCCTACAAGGATCAAAATGGTATATATTATCATTGACATGGGCTAGCATTAAATAATATGGGCTATCAAGAAGATTAAGGTCATTTCAGACTATATATGATACAGGGGTTGGAAAGTTTTAAATATGCCTGGGACATGACAAAAACAGTATGTAACCACAGAACCAGCTCAAACCGGTCTTATCCTGTTTCTAACCAGATACTGAGTAGTTTCTTAGAGACAATTGAACAAAACCACAGGTCATGCAGTTGAAGCATATGCAGAGGAAAGAATTTTGACCTTTAATAATGCCTGAAACCAAAATTTTACCCCAACTCCACTCCTGCCTCACAGCTGAAGAGCTAGGACTTGACAGGAAGATCTGGTCTTAAAGCCCTCCAGCTGAAACAGCTTGTCCTTTCCTAACCCTTTGAATTCCACCTCAAATCCTCAATTGGGGAGACACATTTGAGCCTTGCCTCCTATATTCTTGCTGGTTGACCTGGAAAAAAAGCCTCCTCCCCGCCCCCCACCCTTCCATAGCTGATGTTGTAGTATTGGCTTCTATGCACATCGAGCAGAAAGCCCTTGCTCAGTGACAAGTATACCCCTGTCCCTTCCATTAAAACCAAAATTACATCTAAATTTTCTTAAGGTAAGTTTTTATAACTTATATAGTGAATAGACTATCTCTTCCTGTTCTGCTTGCTCTAGAGTATGTTGAGATCTCTTTTTTCTAGAAAGGATCAGAGGCAAAGATGATGATACAAGTGATATTGTGAAGCAATTCCCAGTTGCAGATCTTGAAAGGCTCTTTTGCAGAAGAAATCTGCTTTTTTAGTTGAGGAAAAATACTGCTTCTGCAAGCAAGGGGTTTACAGAGAAATTTGTAGACTCAAGTTTAACCTTTATCCATATTTGCTCAAACATCTCCATCGCTTTTACCTTGATCTTATTATTATTTTTTTTTTCTTGACAGTGTAAAAGACTTGGTAGAACTGACTTGGTGCAACTTTTATCATTATTGACTTACTATCTATAACTCATCACCAGACCCTGGACTTGTTCTAAACCATTTCTGTCATGTAACTACATGAAATAAGAGACTTTTTCAAAGCTACCATGGAGCCTAAAGTTTTCACATATGTTCTTAGTTATGTTACCCAAGAAAGAGGCTTAAACTAAAAGATAAATAAAAAGCATTTATTTGAAGTCATGGATTGCAACTGGAAGACACAAATTCAAGAAGCGCCCTAAAATGTGCTTTGGGGAGAACAAAGAAAAATAGGTCTTGTAAAGTTTCAGGCTTCTTGTGTTGTCCTCATTCTGGTCCTCTCTATGTATATGAAGGATTCTGGCTAGGTTACTAGAGATTGGTAATGCCCAATATATAAAGGAAGGATGCTGGTTGGAAAAATAGTTTGGCTCCTTTCAAAGTAAGGAATGCAGATGGTCTGGTTGTCATGGTGAGGAGGCGATAAAGTTCAGGCATGGATGAAAAGTTCAAAAGTTCATGGAGAAATATTCTGGGTAGAACATGTATAAGACAAACTTCTTTATGGGCTCCCAGCTCTGTTTTTGTTCCCTCAACATAAATGAGTCCACCCTGGCAATTTCTGTTCGCAAATATTTCATTCATAGATTTTATTTACTCTTTGCCTTTATGGATGCTCACTATGATTGTTAGAAAATACATGGTTCCAAAATTTTATAATTGCTATTCTTACTGTAGCAACTAATTATTACTTTCAATTCTTCAATAACTTGCCTTCCACCTGTGTTGTATCTAATATCACCATTGATGATACTGCAATTAATCATGATGTGATTGTCTTCACAGAGATAATTCATATTCCATTTCCCCCACCCAAAGTAGATTAACTTTGTACCCTTGAATATATGATTAATTCAAATTCAAATCTCATTTTAAAGGTCTGTTTCCTGGAGCCTCTTCTGATACCCATTGCTATACCAATCAAAGTCTCAACAGAAAACAGATGGTAGATTCAAATTAAGATCATTTTCCCAAAAGTTTGTTTACAAGGGAGGTGGTGGATTGAAGAGGGTTATCAGTTTTTTAAAGCTCCATGGTAATTTTGACAATGTTCCTTATTTAGAAAGTATATAAAAGGCCTGGCTGGTCTTTCTAGTTCACAAAAGACTCTCAAAGCAAAAATTGGCCTCAAGGCAAAGTTCAAAACCAAAGCAGTAAAGTATGACCTCAGGCTAAAGATAAAATCAGGTGTGGCTCTAAGACCCTTATTAACACCTAAAAAAAAAATCATCTTTCTTTTTTTTTTGATTGATTTATTGTCTTTTTTATAGCAACATTGGTTAATGCAATCCAAAGTTTCATCTGTACACTTTAACAGTAAGGCACATATATATTTACACTGTGTGTTCGCCTCCCATAGTTAGATTTCTTTTTGTCACTACATTTTTGACTCCCTTTCCCCCATCTAGCTCTCCCCTACCCCTACCTCCTACCCTCTGGTAACCACTATTCTAGAGTCCATGTCCATGAGTCTCTGTTTGTACGTCCTGTTCATTTGTTGCTTTTAGATTTATATCCCACATATAAGTGATATTATGTTATTTTTAACCTTTTCTGTCTGAATTATTTCACTTAACATGATTATCTCAAGGTCTATGCATGTTGTCACAAATGGCAGTATTCCATCTCTTCTTATGGCTGAGTAATATTCCATTGTATATATGTACCACAGCTTCTTTAGCCGATCATCTACGTTAGGACACTTCAGTTGCTTCCATGTCCTGGCCACTGTGAATAATGCTGCTATGAACATTAGTGTGCAAATATCTTTATGGATATGATTTTTTAAAGTGTTTGGGGGTAAATATCCAGTAGAGGGATTGCTGAGATTGCTCATGTGGTAGATCAATTCTTAGTTTTTGAGGAACTTCCATACTCTTTTCTATAATGGCTATACCAATTTGCAGTCCCATCAGCAGTGTATGAGGGCTCCTTTTTCTTCACATCCTCTCTAACATTTGTTATTACTTGTCCTATTAATTATAGCTATTCTAACAGATGTAAGATGGTATCTCATTTTGGTTTTGATTTGCATTTCCCTAATACCTAGCGATAAGTATCTTTTCAAATATTTGTTGGCCATTTGAATGTCCTCTAGGGAGAAGAGTCTGTTCAGCTCCTCCTACCCTTTTTTGATTGAATTGTTTTTTTGTTGTCATTGAGTCGTGCGAGTTCTTTGTATATTTTGGATATTAGGCCCTTATCAGAGGCATTGCTTGCAAATATATTTTCCCATTCAGATTATAGTCTCTTTACTTTATTGACGGTTTCTTTTGCTGAGCAGAAGCTTTTCAGTTTAATGTAGTCTCATTCATTTATTTTAACTTTTACTTCCCTTGCCTTTGAGGTCAAATTTATAATATCCTCTTTAAGTCCAAGGTCCTTGAGTTTAGTTTCTATGTTTCCTTCTATGCATTTTATTGTTTCAGGTCTTCTATTCAGGTCCTTAATCCATTGTGAGTTAATTTTGGTGTGTGGTGATAGACAACAGTCTAGTTTCATTCCTTTGCAGGTGGCTTTCCAGTTTTCCCAGCACCATTTATTGAAGGGGCTTTCCTTTCACCACTGTATGTTTCTGCCTTTTTTGTCAAAATTATTTGCCTGTATAAACATGGGTTTACTTCTGGACTCTCGATTCTGTTCCACTGGTCCGTATGTCTGTTTTGCCACCAACACCATGCCATTTTGACTACTGTCGCTTTGTAGTATAATTTGAAGTTGGCCAGAATGATACCTCCAGCTTCATTCTTTTTTTCTCAGGATGGCTTTGGCAATTCGGGGTCTTTTGTGCTTCCATACAAATCTGATTATTTTTTGTTTTATTTCTTTAAAAACTGCCGATGGGATTTTGATGGGGATTGCATTAAATCTGTATATGTAATAAGATCATTTTAACGATCTTGATTCTTCCAATCCAAGAACATGGAATATCTTTCCATTTCTTTATATCTTCTTCAATTTATTTTAGTAGAGTCTTATAATTTTCATCATATAAGTCTTTCTCATGTTTCGTTAGATTTGTTCCTAGGTGTTTTATTCTTGTTGCAATTGCAAAAGGAATTATTTTTCCACTTCTTTTTCTGACACTTCATTATTAGAGTATAGGAACGCTATGGATTTTTGAACATTGATTTTGTATCTAGAAACTTTACTGTATTTGCTTATTGTTTCTAGTAGTGTTCTTGTGGAGTCTTTAGGATTTTCTATATAGAGAATCATGTCATCCGCAAATAGTGACAATTTGATATCTTTGTTTCTTATTTGGATGTCTTTTATATCTTTCTCTTGTCTGATTGCACTAGCTAGGACCTCCAGTGTTATATTGAATAACAGTGGTGATAATGGACAGCCTTGCCTTGTTTCTGATCTTAGAAGGAAGGGTTTTAGATTTTAACCATTAAGTATAATGTTGGCTGAGGGCTTGTTATATATGGCCTTTATTATGTTAAGGTACTTTCCTTCTATATCGATTTTGTTAAGAGTTTTGATCATAAATGGATGCTGTATCATGTCCAAGGCTCTTTCTGTATCTATTGATATGAACATATGATTCTTATTTTTTAATTTGTTATATGGTGCATCACATTAATCGATTTGCATATGCTGAAACATCCCTGTGCCTCTGAGATGAAGCCCACTTGATTGTGTTATATAATCTTTTTAACATGTTGCTGTATTTGGTTTGCTGGTATCATATTTAGGATTTTTGCATCTGTGTTGATGAGATTTATTGGTCTGTAATTTTCTTTTTTTGTGTTATCTTTACCGGGTTTTGATATCAGGGTAATATTGGCCTCATAAAATGAGTTGGGAAGTATTACCTCCTCTTCGATTTTTTGGAAGCGTTTGAGGAGAATAGATACTAAATCTTCTTTGAATGTTTGGTGAAATTCGTTGGTGAAGCCATCTGGTCCTGGACTTTTACTTTTTGGTAGATTTTTGATGATTGTTTCCATTTTCATATTGCTGATTGGTCTATTTAGAATTTCCAGGTCATCTTGATTCAGTCTATGAAGGTTGTATTTTTCTAAGTACTGGTTCATTTCTTCTAGATTATTAAATTTGTTATTATATACTTTTTCATAGTATTCATACATGATCCTTTGTATTTCTGCGATGTCAGTTGTAATTTCCCCTCTTTCATCCCTGATTTTGTTTATTTGTGGCCTTTCTCTTTTTTTCTTTAGTGAGTCTAGCCAGGAGTTTGTCAATTTTATTAACTTTCTCAAAGAACCAGCTCTTTGTTGCATTTATTTTTTCTATTTTTTTTGTTGTTGTTGTTTTGTTTTCAATTGTATTTATTTCTGCTCTAATTCTGATGATTTCTTTCCTTCTGCTGATTTTAGGTTTCATTTGTTCTTCTTTTTCTAGTTTTTTTTAAGATGAAGCGTGAGGTTGTTTATTTGGGCTTGTTCTTGTTTTTGGAGGTAGGCCTGTAATGATATGATCGTTCCTCTTATGACTGCTTTTGCTGTGTCCCAAAAGTTTTGATATGTTTTCGTATCATCATTCATTTCTATGTACCTTTTTTTTTTTAGGCAAGGCAACCCTTGGTCGACCTCACATATTGCAAGGACCTTGTCAGCTTACTATCCTTATTTATTTATTTTATTTTATTTTTATTTTTTACGCCTATAGCACCTGGTCTTCCTAGGTGGTCTCTCATTCAAATACTAACCATTTCTATGTATCTCTTGATCTCTCTTTTTATTTCTTCTCTGACCCAGTTATTCTTCAGTAGCACGTTGTTTAATCGCTGAGTGCTTGTGTTCTTCCCGCTTTCCTTTTACAGTTGACCTCCAGCTTCAATGCATTATGATCAGAGAGTATGGTTTGTGTGATTTCAATCCTCTTCTATTTGTTGAAGCTATCTCTGTGTCCTAGTATGTGGTCGATTCTTGAGAATGTCCCTTGTGCATTAGAGAAGAATATATAATCAGCTGTTTTGGGATAAAAGGCTCTGTAAATGTCAATTATATCCAGTTGTTCTAATGTGTTATTTTAGGTTGTTATTTCCTTATTGTTTTTCTGTTTGGATGATCTGTCCATATCTGACACTGGGGTATTTAGGTCCCCTACTACGATAGTGTTTTGGTCTGTTTCTCCCTTTAGTTCTGTTAGTAATTGCTTTACATATTTTTAGGATCCCTGATTGGGAGCATAGATATTAATAAGTGTTATGTATTCTTGGTGCAAGATTCCCTTTATCAGTATGAAGTGTCCCTCAGTATCTTTCTTTACCTTTTTTTATTTTGAAGTCTCTTCCATCTGATATTAGTACCTCTACTCCCACTTTTCTCTGAATGTCATTTGCTTGAGATATATTTTTCCACCCTTTCACTTTGAATCTATATGTCTTTGGAGATGAGATGTGTCTTTTGAAGGCATCATATGGTTGGGTTTTGTTTTTTGATCCAATCTGCAACTCTTTGCCTTTTTATTGGTGAGTTCAGTTCATTTACATTTAGGGTGATTATTGAAATATGAGGTCTTCTTATAGCCATTTTATATTTTGCTTTCCGGTAGCTTGGTGTTTCCACTGCTTCCTTGTCCTTATGTTTCTGTTTTCTTTATTTTGGTTGACTTTTGTGGGTTTTCTCTCTGGTCCTTCTTGTTTTATGTTATATACTTCAGTTCTGAAACTTTGGTGTGCCGTTACCATTACGAATATGAAAAGGATAGTTATGTGTGTGTGTGTATGTGTGTATCTATCTATCTATATCTATATCTATATCTCTATCTATCTATCTATCTATCTATCATCTATCTATCTATCATTAGTCTATTTTCTTCTGTATGTTCCTTATCTCCATTCCCCTTTGTGAATTTGGATCTTTGAATCCTCCCCTCTTCAGTCATTGTTGTCCCAATTTGTAACTACCTATGCTAAACATCTAATACTATCTTGCTATAGCAAATCTCTTCTTAATGTTTAAGCTTATAATATCCTGTTCTTAGTAAGTGTTACACTCCTCTATTTCTGTTAGCTGATAGTCACCTTGCTTCTAATTATGTATACATATGTTTTTTGTCATTTTGTTTTAGATGAGCTGACTTCTTTCAATATTTCCTGTAGTACAGGCCTCGTAGTGGAGAATTCCTTCAATGTTTGTATGTCTGGAAAGGTCTTAATTTCTCCTTCATATCTAAAAGAGAACTTAATTAAATACATTATTCTAGGATGGTAGTTCCTTTCACTTAATAGTTTGCATATGTGATTTCACTCCTTTCTGGCTTGTAAGGTTTGTGCTAAGAAGTCCAACAATGATCTAATGGGTTTTCTTTTATAAGTTACTGTCTTCTTTTCCCTGACTGCCCTGAGAATTTTGACTTTGTCGTTGATTTTTGATAATTTTAATACAATGTGTCTTAGTGAATGCCTTTTGGTATTGAAATAATTGGATGTTCTGTTGACTTCTTGAATTCTAAGCTCCAGCTCATTCCTTAGATTTGGGAAATTCTCATCCACTATTTGTCTGAAAATGCTTTCTAGTCCCTGTTCCTTTTCCTTGCCTTCAATAATGCCCATTATTCTTATGTTTCTGCTCCTGATGATATCAGCTGGTTCTTGTATTTCTCTTTCATTTTTTTTCATTCTTTGGTTTCTCTCTTCTTCTTTCCGATTTATTTCTAGATTTCTGTCTTCGATATCACTGATTCTTTCCTCCATTTGGTCGACTCTATTTCCCAAGCTTGTTATTTCATTTTTCAATTCTTGCAGTCTGCATTTTCCTTTTTTATCTTCAGAAGATCTATTCTGTTCTGTTTGAGGGTTTCAACCTCCTTGCACTGTTCATTTAAGTGTTTTTTCAATTCTTGAAATTGTTATTATGACTCATTTCATAACTCACTGAGTTTTTTCAGAATTACCATCCTGAATTCTCCGTCATTTAAGTTACATTCTTTGACTGTAAGCTTATTTTCTGTAGATTTTGCTCTTTCTTTCTGAGATGCCTTGTCACCTTGATTGTTCATGGTGTTTAATGGACTATTTCTCTGCCTGAGCATTAATGGAAGTGTATTCAGTTTTTTTTCCAAAAAGAAGATTTATTATATTAAGGTGTCTCTTTAGCCTTTTGCAAAGAAGGCACTTTCTTTTGGCTTCCAGTAGGTGGCATCTAAGTCTCTTGGATCCCTACTTTATATAAAGACTTAATAATGCCTCTTTTTTTTCCTTATAGATGTTTAATCACACGCACTACTCTCAGTCTCAGTCTCCGTCTGTGTTAGCGACAGTTTTGTTAATGTTTCCTCAGATTCTCCTGGGGCTCCACAGTGTTTGGTCTCAAAGTGTATTGGGCGAGGGGCCCTTGGATTGGGGGTTAGGGGCTGCAACTCAGCCTCGGTTTTGTAAACATGGCTGGTAAATATCAATTGTTGTTTCTCTACTGTCCTACTTCTGTACTTTCTGTCCTGATGACTGGACCCTGCTGCCAGCTGCATGGAGCTCACAGCACTCCCAGGCAGGGCTATGCAGAGAACTCGCCGCACTTTTACCCTCCCCCTCCTTCTACAGGTAGCTCTGGGGGTTGTGAGAGGCAGCTTCTTTATTTCTCTCAGTCTACTGCCCAACACCCAGGATTCTGACCCTTGGTAGCTCTTATGCGCAGATCCCACACTCAGATGTGCTGGTGTGCAGTTTGGGTGTTTTTGTTGCATTTTAGATGTTCAACTTATTGTTGTTTCAAGAGGAGAGATCTAGGGGTGTCTCTCACTCCTCCATGTTTCCCTAAAAACTTCCTTCATCTTTCTAAGAGTAGAAAGGATATGCCTTGTAGGTGGTTTCAAGAGAACTTCTAAAAATATTAAGCACAGCATCCCTGTTATGGGTTGAATTGTGATCCTCCAAAATTGGTACATTGAAATCCTAATCCTCAGTAATTCAGAATGTGACTTTATTTGAAGATAGGCTCTTTGCCAAGTTAAAATGTCATTAGATTTTGGCCCTAATTCGTCATGATTGGTATCCTTATAAAAGTCAAAATTTGGAGACAGATTCACACACAGAGATGCCATGTGAATATCAAGGTAGAGGTTAAGATGATGTGTTTACAAGCCAATGAACACCAAAGATTGCCTTCAAGCCACCAAAAGTTAGGGGAGAGGCATAGAATAGGCCCCTCCTTATACTTCTCAAAAGGAATCAACCCTGCCAACACTTGATCTTGGACTTCTGGCCTCCAGAGTTGTGAACAATAAATGTCAGTTGTTTAACTCACCTAGCCTGTGATACTTTGTCACAGCAGCCCTAGCAAATTAATATAATCCTCCATTAGATTCATAGGAATTCCAGGGATAAGAAAGACCATATAGCTACAACAGGTTTGTAAGTGTTGTTATGTATAATGAAGTTAATTATTATTTGACCAAAAAAAGAAAAAAAGGAAGTCAACACATTTTTTTAAATGACTTAGTTTGAAAGGGACAGAGATAGAACAACATGAAGAGAGAGATCTTAAATCTACTAAGAGCAGGTACTAAGCTGAGAAGCCTACTCAGCTGAAAACAGCAGCCATGTCTGATGACAAAGAATGGATGATACGAAGGTTGAAGACAAAAGCCACAGAGAATTATTCCAAGGGAGCAGGACTAAGCTTAATTAAGAGTTGACCAAATGTGCCCAGCTGGGCTTTATAATTACCATGGATCAGTAATGGCTATATACCTTCCATTTCCTCTCTTTTGGAATAGAGATGTCTATCATGATTATCTTGTTCTGTCACCCTATGTAAGTTTTGACATATGAGGAGCAGAAGACATGTCAGTTTTTTTTATGCCAAGAGGAACCGTATTCAAAGAACTGCACTCAAGGAGCCTTATTTACCTGGGTCCATTTTAGATGAAAAGATCCTGAACTTCAAGCCAATGCCAAGATGGGATGAGATTCTGGGGCTCTTAGAAGAAGGTGAGTATATTTTCTATATTGTAGGAATATAACGTGACCAGAACATGGACTGAGATGAATTATAAGTGACCACACATCCTTTGAGTCAACCGCCATTGACAGGTGAGGTCTTATCCCTTCCCCTTGAACCTATAAAACTTATGACCGCTTTGACTTATAGAGTACAATAAAAATTACACTATGTTGATGTGGTAGACAAAATTCTAAGATAGCCTTCAATTATGTGTATCCTTATATATGTACCATATATGATACTCCTCCCTTAAGTATAAGACTAAATGATGAGATATCTCTGCCATGAGTGTTACAAACTGAGGGAAAGAAAATTTGCAGGTGCAATTAATACACCAAATTGATTGTATAACCACACACAAACTTCACTTCTTTAATACAGTTCTTTTTTTCTGATTCAAGCTGGTTTTGTCCAGATAATGCCATTATGACTCATTTTCTTTTTTATGTTATCTTCTGTATGTCTGCTCCTTTAATAAGTACGCTTTAGTACATAAGATTAGCCGAGCCTCAGGTCTATAATCATGAGGTCAATAAGTTTCAGTTGGACTTCAGAATATGGATGATATCCTGGCTTTAGATGTGTTTCAACTCCAGGCCCATCAAGGCGGAATAATTCCACAGACCATGGGACCAGACAAGATGGCACCATGGCTGATTCTAGAACCAAACACAATGATCAATTACCTCATCCCTCCAATTGCCCAATCAGTAGCACCCACAACCCAAATCCCTTAGTTTCCATGACTACTTATTTTTTTCTGTATAATCTGTACTCCTGAGACACTGGAGGAGCCAGGTATTTGAGTGATAGCTTGCTTGTGTCTTGGGAACTTACAACTCTCTAAAAAACCTTACTTTCTTTGCTACAAAACCTGCACATATCTCTTCTTTGGCTTAGATGCACTCAGGCAGAAAGACTCCTTTTTTGCACCTATAACAGTTGTGAGTTAATCAAAAGAGACGTTATCCTGGGTGAGTCTGAACTAATCAGCTAAATCTGAAAGAAACAAGCCTTTCATGAAGGAAAAGATTCAAAATCTTAGAAATTCTTAGGGAAATTCTTTTTCTGGTCTTGAATTTGAAAAGAGCTATATTGTGAGAAGGCCTATGGCATGAAACACGCGACACAGAATTGTGAGCCTCTAGAAACTTAGAGTAGCCCCTAAATGACAGTCGACAACAAGAAAAAGGAAACTTGGGTCTACAACCAGAAAGAAGTGAGTTCTGCCAAAAACTTGAAAAAAACTTGTAAGAGGACACTGAGCCTCAAATGAGACCCCAGACTGGCTAACACCTTGATTTCAGTCTTATGATACTCTAAGCAGAGAACCTACCACTTCTGACCTTCAGATCTATGAAATAATAAAGTTATGTTATTTAAACCTGAGTCTGTGATAATTTATCACATAGCAATAGAAAACGAATACAGATTTTGGCATTAAAATGGGTTGCTGCTATAATAAATACCTAAAATATGTTAGCAGTTTTGCAATTGGATGGGTAGAGACTAGAAGAAGATTGAGGTAAATATGAGAAATTCTCAATTGCTTTGAACGGATTCTTAATAGAAATGTGAACATTAAAAATTTTAGCAGTATTAAAAAAAACACACACACAAAATTCAACTGAGTAAATTTGAAGATCTAATTGGCTTATTAAGCAATTCATGAATCAGGTAGCTTCCCACCTAGCGACTTGAAGGGCACTCCAAGGTGTTATACAAAATGTATTTTTTTTCTTTTTTTGGAAGATAAGTGGGGCAAGAGCACTATGAACAAAAGAAAAGAAAGAATAATTTTTTGACCAGGCCATCTTCTTAAGAAGAGAAGGAAATAGCAGGGTTTTTGTCATGTAAATTGCCTCTTCTTTTTATAGGAGATAGAGAGGGCCTGCCTGACAGATTACCTCATGGGTGTTGACAAAAAAATTTCAGACTGGTTAATTAAGCTTATGTTTCTGGGAGATGTTGAAACAGCAACTATCTAGGTCAGGTATGAAATATAGGTGTGGTATCATAAGCTTTAGCACAAATGATGCCATTTGGGCCTATAGTTTTCTCTTTAACACCAGTAAGAGCTCAGAAGAAAATGAGAAACATATTATTAGAAACTGATGGAAAGGGGTCTTTGTTATTTAACATCGGAAAGCTTAGCAGAGTTGTTCCTGCAGTTATGTTGACAACAGACCTTAAGAGTGATGAATGTAAATATGTAGTTGAGATTTCTAAGCAAATTGTGGAAGGTTCTGCCTAGTTTCTTTTTTCTGCTTATGGTAAAATATGAAAGACATATGTGCACATGAAAAATGTCTAAAACTGTAGAGAATTTTTAGAAGAGTTTATTTGAGACAAACTGATGACATTGCCAGGAAGCAAGATCTCAAATACTCTGAAGAATGACAATTTTCAGTTTATTCTATACATTTGGAATTACGGAGGGGACATAAAGAAGATTACATGAAGGTGAGAGAAAGCAAGGCTGGGGGATTGGATTACAAGATAGTTAACAAGATTATATGCTATCCAGGGGGTGGTTACACTTTGGAGAGTTCTGGAGAAGAAGATTACTTCTGGCATTCGAGAAGTATTTTAACCTAGCTACACAGAAACAATGGACAGGGCATGCTTAAGGCAAAGATAACCTCTTACTAGGGAAGTCATAGGCCTAAGGAGTGACCATCCACCATGACCTGCCCAGTTAGAAGTTTGTGATCTGATCACCCTGTGAAGTTACTTTCAGTTAGATTTATTACAGCTCCCATTTTTCATCCAAACAAAAATTGAAGGAAGAATTATTAAACAAAACAAAACAAAACAAAACAAAACTTAATAATTTTGAAAATTCTCAGCCTCTCCAGATAAACATAAATGCTATAAGTAAAATAGTAGAAATAAAAATATATATGACCAAAGACGTCACAAAGAAAAGGCTGAAGGTTCTGTCTTATGTTATGGTCAGTCAATTGTGGCTACAAGAAGAGACACAGGAGAGGCTTGGAAAACAAAAGTTTATTATACTCGCAGGTCCGACAAAGAGATGTTGTCATATGCCATAAGACTCACATGAGTCAGGTGGCAGAAGACAGGAGAAAGAGAAATTTTTAGGCCAGAGCTTGTATTGGGATTTCTGTAGGAAAGGCAAGGCATGGCAGAGTAAATATAATAGGAGTGGCTAGTTTGAATAATTTCAGTGGACTTTGGACTATAGGTGTGGTCTCTGGTTGCCTGGTACTTGGCCTTGAGATGATTAAGGCCAAGAGAAGATATGGCTCTGGATTGGTAAGTCTGCATATCAAAAAAGCATGCTGCTGAAGCATTTGGTCTAGAAAGCATAGAAGATAGACACTGTGCACACCTTCTCTCAAGACTACATCGAAATTACAACAAAACTACAAAACAACCATCGTTGGAAGTCTCTTAAGGTCTGGCTGAAAAGAAATCCTACAAGTGAGGATATACAGAAAAGGCTTGAGACTGGTAGGAGGGGTGAAGACATAAAACAAACCCTCCAACAACTTTGTGTGGCAGTTGAGAATCTGAAAGGATATCTCGGCTGCAATAATCCTCTGGAGGAGTGAAGGGTCCCAAACCCACATTGGGCTCCCCAGACCAGTGCTCCAGTACCAAGAATATAAGTCCCCAGAACTTCTGGCTGTGAAAACCAGCAGAGAATGTGGCAGAGTGAGACATAAAGCTGCGGGCTCTTAAAGAGCCCCCACGCAGACTTAGTCAATGATAGACTTACTAGCTCTGAGCTCCAGCACTGTGTCAACTGCTCAAGGAGTCCCAGGGACATATGGGGAGGAACTCAGTTGTCTGACTTCAGGACAAGGGCAGGAGAGGTGGATTTCTCCCAGACAGAAGTGCTGGCAGAGGGTGTTGTTCCTTTCTTGAGCACTACCCGCTCCTGGTGTATGGACACAGCTGCCACCATATTTGAGTCTCCATCATCCTGGCTAACACAGGACGCTTCATCCAGGAGATTCCCTAAGACCCCTCTCCTACCAACTTGTGAGCCAACCCAAGATATCTCCAGTTATTTTCTATGCAAATGGCTTGCCTTGGCTCATGCTGAGGACTTTCCTAAAATCTCTCAAAAGTTCACAAAACCCAGATGAGCAGCATGTAGCCTCCATGTGCCTTGTACCTACTACTGAGCAGCCCCAAGTCTGATGGTAATGGCAGCTGGCCTCTATTTCTGGCTTGGCCTCTCCAGGCACCTCTAAGCCAAGCATGGGTGGCGGCTATCTGTGGATTGCTTGCTGATTCATACCAGGTGGCCCCCAGAAGTACACAGGCTGCAGCTACACTTGGCCTGCAGCTGGGCCCCTTCCAGGAGGTCTTTGGGCTGGCATGCCCAGTAGTCACCTTCAACCAGAGCCAGAGCATTTGAGTGACACTGGGGGAGGACATACCCAAAGGACAGTCTGAGCAGGTACCAGAGCCCTAGAATAGAAGTGAATCCTACTCCATAGGATCAGCTCTTCAATGGCTAACACATACAACCCTCTAGTCAGTCCCTTCCAGCAATCTGCAAACAATAACCAAGGCTCAACTACAATAAGAGGACACACACAATCCATACAAAGGACACACCTTGAGCACCTGGCTCATGTGACCAGGGAAGACTGTGCCACTGGGCCCCATAGTATACCTACTATATAAAGTCACCCTGCTAAGACCTGTAGATTTAGGAGTTCCATCTAAAAATAATAATAAACACAGAGAGGCAGCCAAAATGGGGATACAAAGAAACATGTCCCAAATAAAAGAACAGAACAAAACTCAAGAAAGAGAACTAAATAAAATGGAAATAAGCAATCTATCAGATGAAGAGTTTAAAACATTGATTATAAGGATGCTTAATGAACTTAGGGGAAGAGTAGATGCACTCAGTGAGAACTTTAACAAAGAGATAGAAACAGAAATGAAGATAGGAAAGATAAAAAAGAACCAGTTATAAATGAAGAATACAATAACTAAAACGAAGAATACATTAGATGGACTTGACAGTAGATTAGCTGAAGCAGAGGATTGAATCAGTGATTTATAAGGTAAGGTAGTAGAAAACACCTAATCAGAATAGTAACAAGAAAAAAGAATCCAAAAAAAACAAGAATGGTTTATGGGGCTACTAGGAAAATATCAAGTGTACCAACATGCATTCATAGAGATACCAGAGGGAGAAGAGCGATCAAGGAATTGAAAACCTATTTGAAGAAATAATGACAGAAAATTTCCCTAACCTGGCAAAGGAAATAGACAGACAAGCCCAGGAAGCTCAGAAAGTCCCAAACAAGGTGTACTCAAAGAGGCCCACACCAAGATACATCATATTTAAAGTGCCAACAGTTAAAGACAAGGAGAGAACCTTAAAAGCAACAAGAGAAAAGCAATTAATTACCTACAAAGGAGCTCCCATAAAAATTTCAGCTGATTTCTCAACAGAAACTTTGCAGGCCAGAACGGATTGGCATGAAATGTATGAAAAGTGATGAAAAGTAAGGACCTACAACCAAGATTACTCTTCCGAGCAAAGCTATCATTTAGAACTGAAGGACAGACAAAGAGCTCCCTAGACAAGAAAAAGCTAAAGGAGTTCATCAAACCCAAACCAGTATTACAGGAAATGTTGAGAGACTTCTTTAATAAGAAGAAAAAATATGTATCAAAAATAGGAATAATAAAATGGCAATAATTACATATTTATCAATAATTACTTTAAATGAAAAAGAATTGAATGATCCAATCAAAAGATAGAATGACTGAATGGATAAGAAAACAAGACCTTTAAATATGCTGCCTTCGAGAGACTTACTTCAGATCTAAAGACACACAGAGACTGAAAGTAGAGGAATGGAAAAAGATATTTTCTGAAAATTAAAAAAAAAAAAGCTGGGGTAGCAATACTTATGTCAGACAAAATAGACTTTAAAACAAAGTCTATAACAAGAGTTAAAGAAGAAACCCAAAATACTACTTTGAAGGGAGATGTGCATTCATATGTTCATTGCAGCATTATTTACAATAGCCAAGATATGGAGGCATTTGTGTGTCCATCAATGGATGAATAGATAAAGAGGTGGTACACATATATAATGAAGTATTACTCAGCTATAAATGTAAACAAATAAATAAATATAAGAATGAAATCTTACCATATGCGACAACATAGATGGACCTAGAGGATATTGTGCTGAGTGGAATAAGTCAGATGAAGAAAGACAAATGTCATATGATTTCACTTATATGTGAATCTAAGGAACAAAATAAACAAAACAGAAACAAGCTAATAGATACAGAGAACAAACTTATGGTTGCTATATGGGAGAGAGGTTGAAGAGTGTAGGTGAAGAAAGGGAAGGGTTAAGAAGTACAAATTCTTAATTACAAAATTGTCAGTGACATGTAAAATATAGCATAAGAAATATAGTCAATAATATTGTAATAACTACGTATGGTGTCAGATGGACTTATTGGGGTGATCACTTCGTATGTTGCATGAATGTCTAATCACTATGTTGTACATCCAAAACTAATATAATATTATCAACTATAATTGAAAAATTAAAAAATATTTTTAAAATAAATATTACTGAAAAAAAAAGTATATTGAGTCCAAACTGGTTATTTTATAAATAGCTGATCCCTTGAGGAAAAGATTATAGACAGCATCCATATCACTGAATGTAATTAGCTCTCTGTGTGAAACTGTCTGAAGGGGAAGAAATTAAAGCCTATAATCTATTTACTCCCTTTACCGGGGGGAGACTACTAAGGGAAGGAAAAGAAAAGCTAGCAATGTTGTCTAATATCCTTGGCAGCACAATAACAGGACCTGTGAGCAAATAGAATAATATTTGTTAGGAAAGGGGTTCTTATCTAATGGATAAGGATGTCTGTTTTTAAGAATTGCTTGTTAACAGAGAAAAGGATGAAAAGGAGAAGAAACAAAGGAAGAAGAGGAAGAGAAAGAAGGAAAAAAAAAAGCATTGTTTATAGTTTTGAGAGACATACCTCTCTGGAAACTATCAGCAAAGCCAGGGTATAAAATGGAGATGATTAATATACTAAAATTTTTCTACTCCTGTATCTGACTTAGAGACCATATCTATTCTGAGCTAAAGTGTGTGTCTAGTGCAGGGAAAATAGAAAAAAAGTTAAAAGGCTCAAGGAGTTGCTTGATTTTCTAGACCTTGATCTGCTTCTAGCTTCTTGATTTTCTGCATTTGAATTTCAAATGTAATTAAAAATTTTTTTAAATAGTAAAAAAATACCACATAAAACAGACATAAACCAGTCACAAATAAATACAATTGTATTTAAAACAAAAACAAAAACAAAAACAAAAACAAAACATGCTGCTGGCTGAGCCTTTTGCTATATTTAAGAACTGTCTAGCCCTGAGAGGGGGTGTGTCTCCCCAGCCAGAAAGGTTTTTAAAATGTCAAAACCTTGTAATATAGAGAAAACTAAAAAACATAAACAATATACTAAATGTGTGACTCTACAACCTTTTGCTAAAACCTCAGAAAGCAAAAAGATTTGAGAGTATAGCTTTTGATAATGGAATAAAAACCAGTAAAATCCATGGCAGGCCCCCATGTTCTTGAGAAATTTTTTTCAGCAGAAATACTGCTAGGTTGGATGGAAGGGGACAGAGAGAAACTGAAATGAAAGGAAGCTTTCAGACCACCCAAATTCTATTAACAGCAAGTAGGCCGATAAAACTATTGAGCTTCAAACACAAAGAGGAAAGATGACTTAGAGAGTAGAAACAGCAGCCCAAAGAGCAGAGCCTGGAGACCCAGAGGATTATTCCTAATCTTTGAAACTGAATCAAGAAAAGTTTCAGTTTGCCTAGCTGTATTACAGAACAACCAGGAATAAGTTACTCTTTTTCATCTTCTATGTTTCTCCCTTTTGAAATGGAATATCTGTAATTGTTATCCAATACTTGTCTCACCATTGTATGCTGGGAATATTAAGGCTAGATAACTGTCTCTTTAGTTCCACATGTCCACAGATGGAGAGAACCTTTGCTGTAGAAGCTGAATTTAATGGCTTACACACCAGAGATTCACCTTCACGTGATTTAGATGATTTGAATGAGTTCTTGGACTTTTAGCTGATGCTGTAAGCATCTCCTTGAATATGATTGAGATGTATAAATATGATGGAATATTTGTTATGTAGCAATAGAAAACTAATATGGTCAGATAACCAGCCTAGTTTTTAAAAGGCAACTTCCTCTATTCAAGCTAGATAAGAGAGAAACTCTTCAAGCCATATAAAATCCATCATGTAAGAAATCTGATTACCCTGGAAAGACAAGGTAGAAATGCCCTGAGACTAGTTTAAAAAGGGAAAGGGCCATTTCAGTTCAGCATTCCTAGCAATGTTCTAAGGATAATAGTGAAGCCCTTTTGGACCCTCCAGACCAGTCCAACCTTCAGCCAAATACCACCAAATGAACCCACTCAGTGCTACATAAAACAGAGTAATTAGCCAGACAAATTCTGCCAGAATTAGAGAATTATGAGAAAAAATAAAATGTTTGCTGGCAAAGTCACTAAATTTTGGAGTTTATTATGCAGACTGGATCTCTCAAAGAGAGGCTATTTATAGAAATGTGACATAATTACAAGGGATAAAACCATAACTCAAAGCTAGTGAACAGTACACTTATAGAACTACTGTGCAAAAGGGATAAGGGAAGGAAAATTTAGTATAACCCTGCAGTGGATGGTTGTTTAGAGGAGACCACCTTGAGAAAAGTACTGACTTGGGTTTAAAGGACATGCTTATTCAAGAAGAAATCCAAAGGAATAAAACTCTTGACCTTATTCTTTTTTTCCTCTCTGCTCTCCTTCCATGGATTCCAATTGGTCAAATCTCCAGAAAGTACAGATATGACGTGATAGTCCCTTGTTGTTTATACAAGTCAGCCTTCTGGGCAGCAAGTATGATGGAGATGAATGAAGAGTATATCTGGTGGAGTATAGAGAAGATATCTAGCCCAGCTGTAATCCCTGCTGTTATGGAGCTAGATACAAGATGTGAGACAAAGGTCAAGTATATATCTCAAGGACCGGGAATTTAGTTGGCCTTCTTGAGGATCTATGGCTAAAAGAGTGGTAAAAGTTCTATGAGTATAATTGTGGAAAATTTTCACTCTTCTCTTTATCCATGGTTCAAACTGGCCATACATTCACTTGCTTCTGTTTTCTTCATCCTTCCACTTCTGCACATACTGCATGATCATTCCCTTAATCATTAAACCCTTAGGACATCAGATTCTGGTCAGCATCAAATAGTCTTAGGAACAAAGCTTCAGGTCAGTTGACTGTAGAAACAGAGTTTTGGTCAAACTAAAGATAACATCTTGACCTCAGTTACGTTTCAGCACCAGATACATAAAGGCAGAATGACCGTGGTGGCATCCCATCGAAACCAGACAGAACTACACCATGATTGACATCAAGACCTGGTGCAATCATCAACTGCCTCCTACCCAAACCCCGACCAATCAGTAGAACCCATGACCCTAACTCTTGGCTACCATGACTAGCAAGTTTTCCCCTATGTAACCTATTTCCAAGAGGCTATTGGGCAGCCAGGTCTTTGAGTGCTAGCTCACTTGTGTCTTGGGACTTGGTGCCATTTCCTTAAACAAATCTTTACTTTCTTTGCTGCAAACCCCTGTTTATGTCTCATTTGGCTCTGATGTGCACAGGCAAATGAACTTTAGTTCGATAACATAAACAAAGATTTAAGGAGACAATTTATGAAAAAAGAACAGCAGGAAAATTCACGGAGCAAAAATAAAGATACCGTATTTTATTGTAGTTCTGAGTAGTTAGAGAAAAGTAATTAGCAATAGCATTTACCACAACAGATTATTACTATTTTTGTTTATTGCTAAACCATTTATTGATAAAATAGGTTGAATGTCAGTTTTTCAACAATCTACCACATTCCATCTGTCATGTAATTGGTATTTTCAAAGCTTCAGCAAATGGAATCATTTAGTGACATTCTCTTAGTCTGATACACATTCATTCTGTCCTCCCTTTTATAAATGGTTTATTTGTAAATCAACATCTATAAAAAGGAAAAGAAAATCACAGCAGGATTTAATGGGACACTGTGATCAGAGAACCAGGTATAAGTTGGGGAACAATTTATTAATCCAGACCTTTCCAGCAGAACAGTACATGTTATGGGTTTTTTGTTAGGCCTCTTTTACAGTATTCAGGAGATGTCCCATTTACTGAGCAGGATGGCAGGTCCAATTGTCACAACTGCTGAGCCCATGAAGCAAAACAGATATTACATCTGTAAAATGAATGTAGCAATCACAGATTAATTAGATCCCTTTCAAAAATAAAAGTTAGAAAAAAATTTGTTTTTCTGCACCAGGGTACTGATGTGGCAGAAACACAATGGGAGATTTCTAGTTTGCTGAGCCAAAAATATGAAGAAGTGGATCGTGTTTGCAAATACTTCGCTTTATATGCAACTTTCATTAAAAGCCATAAAGGTTTTACATTCTGCCAGATTTAATAAACAATTCTGTCTCATGTTTGTGGTCAGATGAAAAAAGGCAGTGACTTGCCTCTCTGCATAGAGTTTAGTTTCTGTCATCTTCTTTCAGCTGCTAGGCATCTCCATTAGAAAGAAGCCAAATATGCAGCTTAAATTTATTTGTCGGACAAAACAGTTACAAAAGGCCTGGCCTGTTAACGCAAGACTGTGATTGCTCCCTTAAGGAAGCAATATCAGGTTGTTCTGTTTTTTTGCTGAATGGCTTTAGCTGAGAGCACTGAAAGAATTCCTGTACTGTGCCCTGTGGAAAATTTTTAAAATTTATTATTTATGTATGTCCTCATACTTAAACATTCTTTATCTACCCAAACATTTAGAATATCTTTAAACTCATGCTATTTATCATCAGAAAGAACAATATGTTTTTTTCCCTCCCACTACTCTACAAGGCAAAGCAATATCTTATTTCATGTTAATTTTGAATGATACAAGCAATAGATTGACTCTTTTTTCTGGTAAACAACTTCAACCATAGAGAATAGATAATGTACAAAGCACACATTATTTTCACATATTTCTCCACACATTATCCTACACTTTTCTCCATCATTATCAGTTTGGTGAGTAGAGACAGATTTGGATATTCCTGAAGGCTTGCTTCCTTCTTCTTTATGGTGTTTATTTACCTCAATAGATATCAGCCAGCCCCAAGATAAGAGGATGTTAACATCAGCTGATGAGCTCCAAAAGCTTTCCCCTTCTAACAGACCAGTTGCTCCACTGGGAAGCTTTCATTGTGATCTATTTTTTGACTAAACATTCCATGCAAACCCTTCTAATTTTCCTACAAATTTGTAGAATGATATAGGGCATAGTTCTTGTCTTGGACCCCTTCATATGGGGCATCAATGCCAGGACTAAACATACCTTTCTGTGGGATCCTCTGCCTATTAGTTTTCCCCAATAAACTTTACATTATGTGGCACTAGATGTGTATGTGTCTGCATGGAGTATGTATCTTTTCAAACATTTTCATGCCTTTTATATCTATAATATAAAAATCCATATTTAACTATAATAATGTAAAAGAATATATAGTATATGTATAATGAGAAAAAAAGACACACATAGTTTTTTGCATTTTCCTTTTTGCTATGTAGTTGACCAAATAGCCTAGTAAGCATATTAATCTTTTCTGTGAAATTTTCTCTCAATCATGTTGGTTATTTCCTAATAAGGTATATTATCAATGGAAGTAATATGGCTAACAAATTTTCTAATGCAATTTATTTACTAAAGCATTCTTTCTCCCATAGAATGAAACTATAATTGTCATATATTATATTATTTTATGTCAGCAGATATATTTCTCTATGTTTAGTACTTATGCATTTACTCATTCCTATGCCAATGCAACAATTTTAAAATTAAAATATTTGTACCATGGTTGTACTTGTCGGACCTCATTTTTCTTCTTGATTATTATAGCATTTATATAGTTTCATATGTAGTATATGTTTAACCATCCAAGTCTTAAATATTTTGTTGAGGTTTTAAATGAGGTTGAAATAATATTCTTCGCTACAGTAGTATAGTTTTCCCTTTTAAGCTTTTACATTGTTCTTGTTAATTTACTGTTATCTAAAGTAAATGTTTCTTTTTAGTTTTTACATTTCAAATTGGTCATTGCTGATATATATCAATGTATACTATTAATAAATATATGCTTTATATTTATCTAGTATACACACATATTCCTGTAATTTGAATTTTCTATACAGATAATAATTTTCTCTTCAAATAATAGAACTTTTATTACCCTTTGATATTTATCATTACTTTTTTCCTTTCCTTATTATATTTGCATAGTTCTCTAATAGTAAAATAGTGGCAACAATAGCAGTCATCTCTGCATTTTCCCCATTTTATTATAAAGTTTTTATAAAACTTGAATAAAACAGCTTTATCAAAAGTATAGAATAAGAGGATTTCTATTTTTCACATCCAGGCAATACTTTGTACTCTTCAGCTCTCCAATTATTTTCAACTGCTGGATATAAAATGTTACTACATATTTCAGTTGATTATAGGCCTAAATATAAAATACAAAACTGTAAAACTTCTAAGAGGAAACATAGAAAAAAATCTAAATGACCTTGGATTTGGCAATGAGAGTTTAGATAAAACATCAATTTATAAATGAGAAAAATAGATAATTTGAACTTTATAAAAATTTTAAATTTCATATTTATGCAAAACGCAGTTAAGAGAACGAAGAGATAAGTCACACAGTGAAAGAAATTATATGTAAAATATGTATCTGTTTAAGGTCTTGCATCCAAAATATACAAAGAACACTTAAGACTTAACAATAAAAATGCAACAACCACATTTAAAAATGCACAAAAGATTTGAACATACACTTCGCCAAAGAAGATATATATGTATACTTTAATGGACCTAATAAAATGACAAAATCCAAAAATCTGACAACACTAATTACTGGCAAGGATTAGAAGCAATAGGAACCCTCATTTATTGCTTCTCATTTAGTGGGAATGAAAAATGGTACGGCCATTTTGGAAGATAGTTAATAGTTTCTTATGAAGCTAAACATTGTCTTACCATATGATCTAGAAATTTTGTTCCTGGACAATTACTCAACTGATTTGAAAATATTCAAAAACTTGAATACCAAAGTTTATGGAAGTTTTATTCATGACAGCCAAAAACTGAATATATCCAATATGATCTCTAAAAGATAAACAAACAAACTGTGGTATATACGCATAAGGTGAGTGTTATTCATCTTATATGCAAACTAACAAGTTAGGCTGCCACATTTTCATGAATGCTGCCAGAAGATCCAAGATCTCTGGTTCAGAGTCAAAGGACTTCATTAGTCATGACATAGCAGTCAGCGTGAGTTTCATATTAACATTGGTTCCCTTCGATCTCAGGTACCATGTAACCAACATAGAGCTGCTCAGGTAGATGTTACATATGATATCATAGTTAAAGAAACTTCAGCTTAGGAAATTCAATTTTTAAAAATAAGATGTAAAACAAATGGTTCAACCTTTGCTCTAGATAGAGACTATATTTTTAATATAATGAGTAGCAGACAAATCTAACTTCTACAGGTAGAACTATTTTTATCTGTTTTCTATAGAGGCATGGTTGAAAAGGTCTTCATACTAAAGCTGTTAGTTTCTCTGCTTGTAAGATTGCAGAAACATGAGAAACTCATGGAGAACTGACTCAATAATTTAAGCTATAAAATTACATTATTCTTCTCAATTATACATTTAGATTGGCTTTACATTGAGGTCTGTCTAATATTAATCTATTTTTCCATTCCTGGGTTAACTCTCTTACTTTTCATTTGTAAAAAAACTTGCACAATAAAATTCCTGTATGTGATACATATCCTCCATTACAATAATAATTCTATTTTTCTTGAAGTATACTTAATTTGATATTTTAACTCCATTTTCTCAGATATCAGTTTTGATTGTTAAGATCATTGCCTCTCTTTTTTATAAGTTTTTGTAGTATTTTGTGAATCTTTGTTGTATGTTTATCTTTTATTTGTTATTCCCTGTTTTCTTCTCTGTTTGTATTGTCTATTTTTTTCCCAACGCTGACCACAGTAATTTCGCGGAATCAATATGGGGCCTGTATTAATTAAACGCTATTGGCTTATTTATTTGTAGTGGAAGATTCTTATTTTCTTTGTGTGCTGTCTTGCCTTTATTTTTGTCCTGAAGCAACAATCTCTGCTGCTTCTTGCTTATCACAAGTTGTAAAGGCAGAAAAATGTTACACTTCTAACTTCTTAGCATTGATATTTTATACCAAAGTTTTAGACATTTCTATTTATAAAGACTCTAGTATACATTGTTTTACAAGGAGGTGGTTATAGCTTTTTCCAACAAAGAGAATATTTACGATTTTCCTATTCCAGGAATTCTTCATATTTTTATGTTTGCTTTTGATATACATTTTTAATTTTCCATGATTTTATGAATTTATTTACTTTTAAATGTTTAATGCTAAAATTGTTATAATGTTATTTATTTATTTAAACACATATACAAACACACACCCATATATCAAGGACTTATGACAAAAGGAAAAGTTTTGTAATTAAATTCTACATTATCAAAACTTTAATAACATTTGCTTGTATTTGTGTTTCTACACTTCTTCAGCCATTGTACATATTTAATAATGAAACATTTTTCATTATAGCTATATGAATACAAAGATAGCGGTATTAATAGCTTCCTCATGTATAAAACAGTTTTTTAAGATTAAATCGTATTTCTGGTTTTTAGAAATATTGGTGACAAGATATTCAGAGAAATATTCTCATTAGAGAACACACAAAAAATTAGTGTGAAATAGAAAAGACAATTTATAGCTATATAAACTATATAAACTATCTGTTTCCATGTCCATAACTATGTTAAAAATTTATATTAGAAATTCCTCAGTGGCTGGAAATAGAGTTTGAATCTGGAGAAGTAACACTTCTGTTGTGAATAATCCTACTGACATTGGCTAATCAATGATAGCAAAAGCCAGGTTTTAACATGTACAGGAAGATAGCAGACAAATGTGTTAGGTCTATATAGAGCAGCATTTTAAATTGAAGTTTTTCTATATAAGTGAAGTGCTTGGAAACCCCTGCTTTATTCTTACCTTTTGCTACATGAGGAAAGAGAAGTAAAGTCCAAAAAATGTCATCAGTCAACGTATCTGGTAATATATCTGACAGAAGCAAAACCAAATGCTATATGGAAGGATTAGCTTTAGACCCAGGCCTTCTTTGAATTTCAATAAACAAAATGTCAATGGAAATGAGTTTAAAATTTAAAAAAATTCCAAGACTCACAAAGTAACATCATCATGAGCAAGAGTCAGCAAAAATAACAGCATGCTAAATTGGGCCTGCAAAATCCTAAAACATTATGAAATATAAAATATAAAGCAATGATATTTTATATATGTGTGTTTATATGTGTATGTGTGTGTGTGTGTATTTGGAACCTTTCTTAGTCCATTTAGGCTGCTATAACAAAATATCACAGACTGCATGGCTTAAAAACAACAGAAATTTATTTCTCACAGATCTGGAGGCTGGAAGTCCAAGGTCAGGGTGCTGGAAGTCCAAGGCCAAGTTCTGGTGAAGGCCCTCTTCTGACTTGCAGACCGCTCTCACAGGGTGGAAGGGGTTAAGGAGCTCATAAGAGCACTTATCCTGTTCATGAAATCTCCACCCTCATGACTTAAGCACTTCCCAAAAGTCCCACCTCCTAATATATTCATGGTGGGCATTAGGATTTCAACACATAAATTTTAAGGGAAAACAAACATACAAACAACAGCATAAAAAAAAAAGATGGAGTTGGGAAGATGACTAATGAATAAGATGGTATTTACTTTGAAAAAGATACGTTTATTAAAGAATTATATTTTCCTGGAATGAAAAAAAATGTAAATGTTGTAATTATAGACTCATTGAATATTTTGCAGCAGATTAAACAGAGAGAGATAAATTAGAAATTCAGAAAACTAGAGAAGTTATCTAGAATGCAACATAAAGAACTTATGAATATGAATTAGAAATTAGAACATAAAAATAAGAGGATAATAAATTTAACCATAACTCTAATTTGATTTTCAGAAAAATAGAAAGAATAAAGGGTATCTATTTGAAAATAAAATGAATAAAAATTTTCTTTATTGAAAGTCATCAATCCAGAGTCCCAATGAGTACTAAGCAGAATAAAAAAAATTAGTTCATAAAACTATATTGATTTATTATAATAAAAGTATAGAACTCTAAAGAAATCTAAAAATGGTCAAAGAAATAACAGTGAAATTAATTTCCTATCAACACAGCTAACTTCTCAATAGCCACATTAAAAACAGATAGAAGGAAATAACTTAAAAATACTAAAAGAAACGAAGTTATTTTTCATAGATTTGGAATTCTTTTTTGCATTTATGTATAAGTGCAGATTGTTCGATTACAAGTAACAAAAGCACATGTGCTCTATTCTAAGCAAAAAATAAAAATAGAAAAATAATGAGTATTTATTGCAAGGATACCAGGGTGTTTCATGAAACTCAGGAGCATGAACACTAGGCCTCCTCTCTCTCTCTGTCTGTCTCTGTCCCTGTCTCTGTCTCTGTCTCTGTCTCTGTCTCTCTCCTTCTCTCTCTCTCTCCTTCTTCCCTCCTAGGCATGTTTATGAATAATCACAAATGCTCTGTGAGTATTGATTTTGGGTTTCCAAATAAATTTTAATAACTAGATAAATTCACAACATGGGATTCATAAATAATGAGGATTGATTACATAATTTAGTTTCAAAATTTAATTATGTCCCATATTACATTGTATATATATTCTCTTAAATATTGTCAAAGAAAACTGTAAGTACTCATTCATAAGCTATGACAATTTTTCTTCCTCAGCTATACACTGCAAAATGTAAATCACTATGTTAACTTCTTTGGTGTTGAATGAAACAATATTCTGCATTGTGAGTTTTTTCTGCAAATAGAAGAGAATCAGCTTAATATGTGATTCTTATATCATGACTGTGAAGTTTACTTTAAATTTGTTTGGATTAATATTAACTACCTTAGTAATATACATGTTTGAGAAAAAATGACTTAAATGGAATATAGCAAATTATCTAAAACATTATCACTGCCTATTTCTATGATACATTTATTCAGCATATTTTCAGTTATGGTGATTTTCGGTTATGGTGAATTTGGAGTTTGCACTCCAAACTTTGATGAACAACATTAAAGTCTAATTTCATTTTAATTATGATGAGCAAATTTCCCCTTAATGATTTTCAAGCCCAAATATCTGCTTTAAAAAATCTCGGTGACCACCAGAAAATAATGTGTAGTGTGCTCTCATTAACTCTTAATTGTGGCTTTACAGAAAGAGTGGTGGCAGAGAGAAGAATTTTTTCATTACAAAATTTATATATCACAGTAAAGGGATAAATATAAAAAATATCTATTCATCATGGTCAGATTTATCTCAATTTAATTTATTTGTACTTATAATTTTTCTTTGTTTTTCAATATCAATATTTTTTATTAAATTTATTGAAGTGACATTGGTTAAAAAAACTATTTAAGTTTCAAGTGTATACAATTCAATAATACATCATTTATATACTGCATTGTGTATTCATGACGCAAAATCAAATCTCCTTCTTTTACCATTTATTTGGTCCCCTTTATCCTTAGTTACCTCTCCTCCTACCCCCTTTTTCTCTGGTAACCACTAAACTGTCGTTTGTGTCTATGAGTTTTTGTTTATCTTGTTTATTTGTTGCTTTAGTTTTATATTCTACATGAGTGAAATCATATGGTTCTCAACTTTTTCTGTCTGACTTACTTCACTTAACATGATAATTTCCAGATCCATCCATGTTGTCACGAATGGCAGTATTTCATCTTTTCTAATGGTTGAGTAATATTTCACTGTATATATATATCACATCTTTTTATATGATCATGTATGGAAGGATATTTCAGTTGCTTCCATATGTTGACCACCATGACTAATGCTGCAATGAACATCAAGGTGCGTATAACTTTATGGATAAATGTTTTCAAATTTTGGGATAAATATTCAGAAAAGGAATTACTGGGTCATCTAGTAATTCTATTCTTAATTTTTTGGGGAACTTCCTATTGTTTTCCATAGTGGCTGTACCAATTTACATTCCTACTAGCAGTGTATGAGAGTTTCTTTTTCCCAAAAACCTCTCCAACACTTGTTATTACATGTCTCGTTGATCATAGCAATTCTGTCAGGTGTGAGGTGGTATCTCATTGTGGTTTTGATTTGCATTTCCCTAATAGCTAGTGAACTTGAGCTTCTTTTCATATCTGTTGGGTGTTTATATGTCTTCCTGAGATAAATGTCTATTCAGGTCCTCTGCACATTTTTGAATAGGATTGTTTGTTTTTCTGTTGTTAAGTTGTATGAGTTCTTGGAGATAATTTTTAAAATGATGTTACTGAAAGTTTATAAAGGAAAGGAAAAAGTTACCCATGAAGACATAATTACACTTATCATTTAAAAATAATATCACAAAAATATAAAGTTTCAAAAAGGGATATAAAAGAATGCAAAATGTAATATATTACCAACAAAAGAAATCTTTCTCTTCAAAATCAATAGTCAGTTACATATTTATGTTAAAGTTAGGAAAAGGAATTTCCATTAAAGTTACTAATAAAAGATATCAAAATCAGTATAACAATATTATTCAAAACTTTCTTAATTCAATGGAAAGGAAGCAAAGTTATAAACAGATAATAAAATCGTTATTTATTCATTATATGGGAAGTGGCAGTAATTTGATAATTTATTTAATATATGGTTATACAACTAAAAACAAAGGAATTTAGTGTCTAATTAGAAGATACGTGTGGAAATAAAGGTGGTTTAATATATGTGCCAGCAATAATGAGCTAAAAAATAAATGAAAGAAATTATAATAGCCATATCAACTATATTTTGAAATACACATACTGAGAAATAGGTATTATCCGAAATGAAAAATCCATACATATTCACTAAGATAGTAAACCAGGGTCAGAAAAGTGAGAAAACATAAGTATAGTAGAAGAGAGTAAACATAGCACCCTGTGTCCTGGGTTCAAATCCCAACTCTGCCACTTATCGGCTCTGTGTTCTTAGACAAATTACTTAACCACTGTGTCCCTCAGTTTCCTCAACTCTAAATCTCAGGTATTAATAATACCTATCTCATAGGGTTTTATAAGTTTTGAATGAGTTAATACTGTGGACATAAAATGCTGCCAGAGTACAGTAACGGAATGACTGTGTCAGTTATTTATATTGTAGTTAAACCTGAAAGCCTTATTCTTTTTCAGATAAAGCCCACATTTAATATCAATATTCACTATCAAACTCAAAAGGAATTATTTTGGACTTCGAAAATTTTTTTTAATTAAATAAATTAAGAAGAACTATAAATAATAATGAGAATCTGGAATAAATAGCCAGGTATGTTATCATTACAAGTTAGTAAATACCAAGTTAGATATAACAGTAGGTATTAGAAGTATTAATAGACAAATAATCCTGTAACTTTCAATAAAGATGTATTAGAATGTTAGTAATATCAAGTATTATGGATTTAAGGCTCGATACATGTCACATATTCCAACAGGTTTTTAACCAGCATTCGCCAACACAACAAGGCAAGTAATTTGCTACTATCCCATTTTACAAGTGAGGACACAGAAGAAAACAAGGGGATTACCTAGCTTGTTAATAGTTACATCCTAACAAAGGGCACACTTATATTTTAAGTATGAAATAGTAAACTCTAATCATATTATTTATATTGTATTATTTTTTTTATTTTATTAAATACTTTTAAAGTAATACAAATAAAACTGGACACCTCATGAATCAGGCTCAACGTAGAGTTTTAGCCCAATAAACGGTAATTCAATTCATAAAGCCTTAGTGAATAATGACAGCCTTCCTATTTTTTTTTTTTTAAAAAGTCTGTAAGCTGACACATTAGAGAGCGCAATACCTTAGAGGACATCTTAAGTATCTTTTCCACTTTCCCCTCCTCAAGCTTATCTTTATCCCATCAGCCCCTTCATCACCACACCTTTCCCATTGTCTTTTTTTTTCTCCATGGCATCACTGTGCTTGCCACATTTCCCATATCTGAGAGATGCACTAGGATCCCCTTATCCAAGGGCATCTCTTGATGTAATTAGCAACCCCTCCCCTTCTGTTTACTCTATTTCAACCCCACAGTCTGGTAACTAATATCTATTTCTTTTCATCACATACTTATTTAAATTCTTTATTTTTTATATAAAAAATTGTAAACATATTTTAATGTCAGTATATAATCATCCCTCACATGATATTTTACTGGCATAAAAACCTTCCATTGTACAAATGTTTACTACCACATCTAACAAATTCTCAGTTGTTGAAAATTTTGGTTTTTCAAATTTTTCATTACTATAAACAACTGTAAAACAAACAGCCTTGCAGTTAATTATGTTAAAGTTTGACCATAAGCTTAATTATTTCCTTAGGATAAATATCTAGTAATTGAATTTTCGGTTCATTGTTTATACATATTGTTAAGGCTTTTGATACACACTATCAAATTACCCGGCAGATAGATTATACACATTCAAATTCACTCCAGCAGAGACCTGAGACTGAGAGATAGCAAAAATATATCTCATTGTTATTTTAATTTGCAGTTCACAGTAAGGTATGAAATTGTTTAATAACTTTATTTTTGCCCCAAATATTGCCAGTTGTCTTCCTAGTGTTTGCTGATTAAACCAGTTGAAATTGAAACTATAACAACACAGTATGGTATACACCCATACACATAGATAGATACACACAAAACACATATAGTATTTCTTATTCATTGAATGAACACCCGTCCATATTTCAAATTACTGGCTGATGACTTAGAGAATCAAAAAGATAAATGTGTAACTCCTAAATGTTTTCCACAGAGCAGTGTTTTGCACATGTGTTTCTAAGCCCATAAGTAGTTTGTGTAATAAATTTAGGAGATCAAGATCAACATTTTCTCAGCCACCATAGAATGCAACAGAACAAAGTATCTCTGTGTGCGTGTACGTTTCCTTAGTAGCATGTGTGTTGCTGCAGGTTTAGGGTACTGAGGTAAGGGGTACGAGGTTTGGGCAGTTGGAAGAAAATGTGGAGAGCCATAGGCAACTGTGACATAGCTCTTTATTACACAGCCAGCCTTGCAGGGCGGTAGTGTCTTTATACACAGGCTAAAAAATAGTGGCACACTGCCAGAAAATAGAAGCCCACACATGCATACCTGGCACATGGCTATGTAAGGGGAGAAGTGCTGAGTCACTTCTACCCAGAACCTGCTGAGGGTGTTGAGAGGGAGCTTGACTACAGCCATCTCTCTCTCTCTGCACACTCCACCCCTTCGGGGTTCCTGTAGTACACCTAAGTAGGCTTGGCAAGTGATTGTTGAAGGAGGACAGAGCTCTTCATCCATATGCCACAACAACAATACAAGGAACCACAACATGCCACTAGGAGGCAGGCTCCGCCTCCCAGGAAAGCTAAAACCCAGCGCCAGGTGGACATTTGGCTTACCCACCACTCCTGCAGAGGATCCCCAGTGAGCCATTGGAATTCCTGTATTTCTTGGGAGAGACCTGCCAATGTGAGAGTTGTGCCAGTGGTCCAGGATGTAAATACAACATTTAGTGTGGAGAACAGCACAAGTGCCCCCTTGGGCAGCAGTTAAGATGTCCAAAGCTATACAATTTTGCAATATTACTTTTCTCATTTGATCTACTTCATCAGTTATCAGACTAAGAGCTTTATGCATATAATTCAAAGCTCGAGCAGTATGTTCTGCCAAAGCTGTCATTTGGGTTTCAACTACCACATCACCTGCCACAGGCAGAAAGATAGCTAAGGGATAATACCACCATGGGGTCTATTCAGTGAGGACACGTTCAAAATAGTGGGGCACAGTGGGAGCTCCTGCCACACAGTTACTGGCAAATATGGGTGTCCCTGAGTACAGAGGCGTGTCCAATTTGAAGGAATGTCGGGCCATCCACGAGTCCCACACACCCATAGGCTTCCTGGAGGCAAAATGTAGTTGGATGGGCACCAGCATACTTTTGTCGTCTCCACCAGTGTGTGGTGGATGAGATAGTAGTTATGTTTTGGCATACGGGACATGACACCCACCATACAGTCAGGTCCTCGTGTTTTTTTTTCAATACAGTGGGGCACTTCCCCAGTCACCTACACTCCTTCACTAATCAACCATGACCATCCTTCATGTACCAAGTACCCCAGTAAAGGTTTGTCCAGCTCATGCCGAGTGCTTTGTGTGTTCACTCGAGTATGGATGACTATGCAGTTGGCACAGGCGGGACACCCACGTCGCAGTCTCAGGATTGACGGTTACTCATAGGCACTGTTTCAACAGCCCGTTGTACTGCTCAGTCATGCCCTCTGCCTGGGGATTATACAGGGTGTGCCATTTCCATTGAATGTCCATTTGCTTGGCCCATGTTACCTGATAAATGAGTCCCTTGGTCACTTTTCACCACTAATGGCTTACCATAAAAGGCACATAAGCGTTTGAGAGCTTGAATAGTATGTTTTTGGTCTGTGGCTGCACAGGGCCATGCAATCAATAACCCAGTAGACTGTCATAAGGGCATAATATGCCTCTATGAAATATGAGCTTTTGGAAGAGGTCCTACGTAATCTATCTGCCACATGATCAATGTGACCCTTCCCCTTGTTTCTTGAGTGTGCTTCCATTTCATATGTGAGGATGTGGCATATCTCGGCTGCACCCCGGACACTTGGCACAGGCCTCTGTGACATCTTCCCACTTCAGGAGAAGGTTCCATTGTTGTTTCACTGTCCACATAGTTTCGGCACCTGCGTGCCGCAATCATCTATGGAACCAGTGTGCCGCATCAGTGGCAGGAGTCTTTTCTAGCCATTGCACACATGAGCAATTCCGCCTCACCTGGAGTTACTAAAGGGACATGACTGGTAACATAATAAACAGTTATGTCCTTTTCTTGTCCTGTCTCCCAAAGGTCTTGCCACATGGCTTATCCTCATAAGGGCCTGTGGCCCGCTAGCCAGTTTTGCCATTTCCACATAGGCATCCACAACGTTAGGCCTTTGAACACTGCCCAGCTTTCAGTATAAAGTCAGTGGGTCATCTTCATGGGCTATAACCATCCACACAGCTTGCAGTTTAGCCCATCGACTATTCTGGCCCATACCTGTATCATACCAAATATGATCAGTAGTTGGTCGCACCCCTATAGATACCCACTTGGCTCCCTGTCCCCTACTGGATCTATCTGTGTGCCACACATCAGTGAGTATGGGTGGCTGTGTAACATTGGATATGGGAGGCTTCCCTTCTTTGTAGGGGAACACTTTTAAATATGTAGCAACTGCAGCATCCAATATATTGTCAGTAGTAAACTCAAGTGGGCCTAAAATCATTTGTAACTCTATGGCCAGAGGGCTATCAGCTTTCCCTGTTGTTCCAGATAGGCACCCCATTTCTTCAGGGTAGGGGTTTGGGCCGCCCCTGTTTGGGGGGTCTGTATCATGTGTATAACCAACCTGGTATAGGGTAAGTGGTGTGCACCTGCACTTAGGCCACGCCAGTCACTGCCTCAGTGGCCTGCAAGGCTGTATATACAGCGCTAATTCCTTCTCTATTAGGGAGTACCAGCTCTCTGCACCTTTCCATATTGGGATCAAAAACGCACTGGAGTCCTAATTTGTTCCAAACATTACCATAGGCCCCAACCGCATCCTGCTGTTACATGTGCATCCGATTCAAAGAGTTTACCTGGATTTGTTACCTATAGGGCTTGGGCTTGTTGCATCGCTCACTTGGTAGTGGTAAACACCTTCTCTACTGTTTCATCCCAGTCCCAAGTAGCTCTCTTCTTGATCAGGCCATATAACGACCATGCTGGCTATGCTAGGTGGGGCACAAACACTCTTCAGTACCCCAAAAGGCCCACATAACTCTGTAATTCTTTAACTATAGTGTGTTTTGGGTATGCTTATATCTTATCAATTATAGCATCAGGGATAACGTTCGTCTTACCCGACCATACAACACCCAAGAATTTGACAGATAAGCCAGGTCCCTGAACCTTAGTTGCATTTACCACCCAGCCACATGTTTTCAGATGCTGCAACAGTGCCAGCGGCACTTGTTTTAGTCTGTAAGGGAAGCAGAGGTAAACATGATATCATCAATATAATGAAAAAATTCCACCATTGTGGGTCGGGTCCAGGTTGTCAAATCTTGGGCTACCAACCCATGGCAAACGGGTGGTCTATATAAGTAGCTTTGGAGTAATACCACAAAAGTCCATTGTCTTCCTTTCCATGTGAAAGCAAATTGGTCTTGACTTTCGCGAACTAAACCTATGGAGAAAAAAGTGTAAGCCAAATCCAAGACACGGCGATATGTTTCCAGCTTCTAGTCAGTTGATCCATTTGATCATGGATGGATGGTACTGCTACATGCAGTGGGGAAGTCATTTTATTCAATTCCCAACAGTCCACAGTCATCCTCCATGAGCCATCAGTCTTCACTGGCCACACAGGGGCCTTATACGAATTATGGGTGGAGCCCATCATCTGAACTTTCTCCAGTTCCTGAACCATAGCCCTGATTCCATCATGTCCACTAGGCAAGCGATATTGCTTTACATTGACAATACGCCTTGGTCCTGGCACTTTCTGTGGTGGGTGATGAGTATGTTCCCACACTACAGTCTTCACCACCCAGACTCGGAGATGGAATTCACCACCAGAGGTCTGCAGATTGAGCCCCTACACATCCACTCCTAGGATATATTCTGGCACTGGAGAAACATACACTTTATATGGACTTGGGGGCAAACATCCTATTCCAAGAGACAAAGTCACAGCTTTGGTCTTAATAGTCTTACCCCCATAGATGTCTATATAAGCGGCTGCTCCCAGGAATTTGTCTGGATTTCCATAGATATGAGTGCAGTACGCCCTGGTATCCACTAGTGCTAGGACTCTTTACATGTTGTATGGGTACCAGTGGATTGCTAATTCCACATGCAACCTCCGGTCCCTTCCTGTCCCCTCCAAACGGGTACCTCAGCCTTCCCCCTAATCATATAGGGTTAACAGAAAGTCCTGGGATTTTAAGAAGTTCTTCAAGGCCACCAGCCTAGCTCTTTTGGTGAGACGTTTCTGTCCACATCTGCATTGCTATTCAGATTTTAACTGCCATCACAATTCTCATAACCCCGCATTAGGCTGTCAGTCTATCTTGTCCTGCAGCTAGTAAATCAGTCCATATGTAGACCCTACATAGGGCCTTTCTTTTTCTTCTCAGCTTTCAGGGATCTGGATGTTACCTCACGGACACTTCTCACCCCTGCCTAATGGTGTCTCCTGTCTACATACCTCAGAGAAGCCATTGCTGTAGTCACTTCATGTAACGTCTCTCCACATAAGGAGCCAGGGTAGCAACCAATGAGCTAAAAGCGGTAGAGGAGACAGTTCCTAACATTAGGTTCCATGCCAATTATAGACCATTCATCATCCGGTCCCCACGTATTCAAATTAAACATAGCTTGTCTCATGTCCAGTTCACAAATGATCGGCACTAATTTGGTATACATTTGCCATTTACTCACATGGTTTGAGAGTTCTCTGGTGTCATTCCAAACTGTCCACACAGCGACAGTAAGTCATTCCATCAGGGTACGTATGGTTCCTCTGACCTTGAGCCATGCGGCAACTGTTCTATAGATGCTGCCATAATGAGGGCTGTACAATTATTGATGCCAATTCCTACATCTCCTCAGGGGAACATGAAATACCGTCGGCCCCCTTGTCCCAAAGGCACAGCAACCAGGCCAGCAATGGTTCACCAGGTCACTGCAGACATTGTTTCCCTAAATCCCGTAATTCTGCAGGTATATATGGGATGGATATACGTGGTGAATTCTGTCATCATGGGGCCGCCAGCTTTCACCCCACCCAGACCCAAAGGTTGTTCATGTTTTACCTTTTGGTGTATTATGTGCCGTACTTGTGGGTGGACTTCTTCCAGTATGTCTTCCCCTACCTTAGAGGGTAACTCTAAGGGTGGACTTCTTTAGAACTCAGCTTCCAGTTGTTGCGCCCTTGCATCCAAGGCATCTGCCTTTTGCTGAAGCTTCTGTACCTGCATAGCCTCTTCTAGAATTTCATCATATTCTGCTTCAAAGCCAATAAGAGCACCAGCCCACTAAGCAGGCTGCAGCCAGGATGCAGAGCGCCTTCTCAATACTTATCAGGGACCCATCAACTGCCTCCCAAGGCTCAGGTGGAGTCCAAGTCATCAATACCACTTCCATGGGTTACCACATGCTCTGTGGAGGCCTCCAGTGGGGCAGATGGCTTCCTTACTTGGGAATCCTGTTCATGATGTTAAGTATATTGCTGCAGGCTTGAGGTACTGAAGTAAGGGGTACGAGGCTCAGGCAGTTGGAAGAAAAAGCAGGGAGTAATAGACAACTGTGACATAGCTCTTTATTCCAGCAAGGGCACAGCCAGCCTAGCAGGGTGATGGCATCTTTATATACAAAGTTTAAACAATAGTGGCACACTGCCAGAAAATAGAAGCCCACACGTGTATACCGGGCACATGGTTACATAAGGGGAAAAGTGCTGAGTCACTTCTATCTGGAAGCTGATGAGGGTGTCAGGAGGGAGCCTGACTACAGCCATCTTTCTCTCTCAGCACAGTGTGTAAAATATGTTTCTTTCTGTGAGCTGTGGTCAAAAAAGTTTTAAAGTCATCGATATAAACATTCTGTGGAATTAAACATGCTAATACATGCAGTGTCCTTTGTGTAACACTCTACTTAATCACTTAGTACATATTTTGTAAGCACTATAATCGTTACACTCATGCGTTTGCATATAAATCATAATCGGGAAAATGTATACATTTTTAAATGAAAATACACCTTCTGATATATATATAACAAAACTGTCAAAGACTTCAGCACTGTCTACTTCTAGAAATAGGTGATCCCACCTGAACTTAAGACTTTACCACACACTCTGAAAAAGTTTGTTTTTATTGACTGAGTCTTGATTTAGGTAAATAGGCTCATGTAGTCCACGATGCATAACTGTTCATGGGCATAAATTAAAGCTGGCAAGTCTCTTTTGTACCATTGGTCCTCCAGATGCAGACACAAGTCTCTTTTGTACCATTGGTCCTCCAGATGCAGACACAAGTATTCACGAGTCAAAGTAGCAGAATTCTCCTCTATGAATTCCAGGACTTTTATCTAGATCCTAATAGGAAATTCTTAGCTTAAAGAGGGATAAAAGAGTAGGTGCTGAGCATTTTCTTCAAGACATTTGAATATATACATATAATCTCATTCTATATTCTAAAGAAAATTATCCTTAGATCTCAATTTATTGTCCTTATAAGTACTGTTCTTTAAAATCTCTAAATCAATCTTAATTGATTTTGATAGAGCAATTATTGTGTGTTTTGCCCTTGAAAAAGATATGTCTTCATGCTGATGTTCCTAATTCAGACTTAAATGAGACCATTCATTTTTTCGTGATTTATGTTAGTATTCTTTCTTTGCCTAGGAATAAGCTTAAATACATTAATTCTACATATGTAATTTAAGCGTTTGCCACATGATAAATAGATTTTAAAAGTTATCCTCATTAACCAAGGGCCATGGCATGATCAAAGCCAGAATAGTGGTGATGGGCACATTGAAAACCACTGGGAAAATGTCTCCATATTCCAGTTCAAATCATCTTATTTAAAAAAAAAAAAAAAAAAAAAGTACTGCTTTATGTACCAGTTATCCTCAGGAGGTATCTGAATATAGCTTAGAAAGCCCTGCATGATCAGACCACTATTTACATCTCTATCTCCAATTCTGGCACTTTGCTCCCCTCAATTCATGTTCAAGTTAAAATCTTTAATTCAAGTTTCAAATTTTTGTTGTTGTTGTTTATCCTGCCTCTGGACCTTAACCTCTACTTTCCTCTATGTTCAGGTCTATGTTTTCATAGAGATGAGATATGTACCACAGGTGATATAAGAAAAGATTTTCAACTGATGCTCAGACAAGGCTTTGTATGTCAATGTATTACAACTTAAAATAAAAGTTATTTATCTTCTAACTAGATATATCAATGGGAAAATCTCACTTCCATACTAATTGAATTTATTTGTTTGTTTACTCAACATTAAAATTGCTAATATCCTCCTTTTAATGGAAAAAGAAAAGGTCCAAGGCTCAGACTTTATTCAGAAGGCAGTAATTAGCTAAGATTTATTTATATGCTTTGTGTTATATTTATTTTCAGAGATATCTTTTGCTTATAATACATCATTTTGATTTTCTTCTTATGGATGTGTTTTTTAAAACAATTTTATTTAAATTTTAAAAACAAATTGACCAAAAGTAAGTGTTACATAAATAATATTACTGGATATTTGTGAATACAGCAAAAATCATGAGCTTGGTAAGCATGTAAGTAAAGTTTTAGAAATCTTGACCTAGAATATTCTTTCTTATACTCTTCCTGTATCTCCAGTTCTTATTGAAACTCTACTTTTGTCTGAAAAACATTTTAGCACTCTAAAACATGGTTCAATAACCTCTTTTTGGGGGGATTCTCTATTTCCCTCTACATATTTATCAAACGATTTATTTCCTTTAAAATATTTATTAGTTTAATTTTAATAAATATATAAATAAAAATTATATACTTGCCTTTATCTTCTGTATCAAATTCCATGAAGGTAAATGTCATTTAAAAATATATCATGTGATAAATATTTGTTGAATCAATAAATGTAGAATTTGATTGAACAAACACTCGGACAGTTAAAAGGGTAAAATTATTATAACTAGTTCTCTAAAATGTGGTCTTAAATTATTGCTCTTTTGGTTTTTTCAAGACTTGGTTCTTCCTTTAAACAAAATTAACCTATGATCAAATATGAGATGTAGAGGTGTAACTCTAGACCCACTAGACAATGGACATAAAAAGAACAGACTAATATCAGACTTCGTTCACTAACTAGAATGGGATTTCCAGTGGTCTATTAGCCTGAGAGTCTACAAACTCAAGATTTGGTTGAGCTAAATCACTAGAAAGTATGTCATATTATACATGTGGTTGGGACTGAGACAGAAAAATAACCACTCTGTTGATAATTTGTCTCAGAGTCTTTGCACTTGTTGATGGTATCTTGTTGACACTCCAAGCATGTTAGACATTCATGAAAAGGAGACTTATTGAGGGTAGGTGTGACCAGAACCTCATAAACCAGGGCTATGAATAGAAATGAGTGGCAGAGATTTAAGAAATCTTTAACTTGTAAGGGAGTGTGATGCATGTTGAGGGAGTCAGTCTTGCAATTGCATTCAGAGAATATCTATTACTGGAAAGATGACAACTTATCGGTTAGTCAGTAATTGAGAATTTGATTAGGTAATCAATAATTTACTACCTTAACTGTCCATAAAATATTTCATTGCAAGATCTTAAGTGAATTTTGAAATTACTCATGTTAATTAAATTTCTTTCTTAGGCAGTGCCTATGAAATCATAATATTCCTTTATTACAGAAAACAAAGAGCTATTTAAAGAGAAAGGCTACTGCACAGAGGAAAAAAAATGTTACATATCATGTGCTTAATTTATGGACATTGCACCATGTATATCAAATTGTTATTATATTTTGTAGCATAACATATTTCTTAATGAAGGAACAGATTACTCCTACAAATATGTGTTTTTAAAATTCTCTTTGAAGTTCAAAAAAGATGTAAGGTATTGTTTTAAAAAGCTTAATTTGTCACCCATGGAAACCACTATATTGTTCTAATACATTAAATTTATATTTCATAAGGCATTCTTGGATATATTGTCTAATTATAAATATTAAAATATTACTTATTTCAAAAATAAAATAAAAATGAAGAAAACATGGAAATGATATACAATCTGTATGATTTTAGAGATAGGTAGGGATAGTTATAATCATTCATTCAACAAATATTTATTTGATCGATATATGTGTCATGCACTGTACTGTATGGGTGCTGCCTCCATGGAAGTTTTATTTTTTATGGTGGAGATCAATATTTTTTGGACTCATTTTGGAAGATATGGAATCTCAGGAGCTCAATGTGATAGACTGCTTGGTATGTCTGTTTTCTGTATACACCTGGACTGCATTTTTCATTCTCCCTTGCAGTTAGATGTGACCAAGATACTGAGATCTGAATAGTGGAGTGTTAAGTAGTAGTGATTATGCCTTGCCCGTGAAAACTTCCCATCTGTGTCCCTTCATGTTTTTTCTCCTCTACCAAGTGGCAAATGATGATAAGTTCTGAGAGATGAAGGATACGGGATCCCATAGTCATTAAAAGTGAAGAGCATCATGCAAACAAGAATCCTGCCTTTGTTATATGAAAAATAAATAAATAAATAACTGATATGTTTTCAACAGTATACATTTTGGGGCTGTTAGAGCAATTTAGCCTACCCTAACTACTATAGTCCCATGGACTCAGATATAAACTGCATGGTTTTGACCCTCAGTTCTTCTACTCTGCCATCTGCCACTTTGGATGGTTGTGATAGTCTAATTTACTTCATCAGAAAATAAGGCTAGTAATTATAATTATAACCACCACATATGGTTGTGGAGAAAGGGGTTTATGTATGCACAGGGATTACACTAGCCCCTGGTAAACAAATAAGTTTGGCTACTTTTATTATTGTTCTTCAGAGAGTCTTTAAGAATCTAAAGAAAGCTAAAGAAAGCTAAAGTGGATTAATGAAGTTACAAAATAGGATGTAAAAGCTGCCACAATCTTGGGCAGGTTGGGTGGAAGAGATGGGACATAAATGATCAGTGTAGATCAAAAACATACCCTCTGGTGAGGAAGTTGACGATCTTACCAACCTCTTCACGAGGCACTGTAAATTCTCTATTCACTGAAGGTCCTTATATTTCAAAGATTGTCTAATATAGTTATATCCACGGGGAATAAACTGACAACAGTACCTGGAGAAACACAAGTTTTCTGAAAGGAGGAATACAAATAACAACTGAGAAAAAAAAATTGAAGAAGAAGGAATAGGAGATAGGAGGAGGAGGAGGAGGAGGAGGAGGAGGAGGAGAAAAAGGAAGGAGCTCAAGGGGAAGAAGAAAAAATAGCCTCAGCAGCAGTGACGTCATGAAGAGAAGCCATATGAAACCTAGAATCTCTAAGGGAAAGGAGAGAATTCAAGAGGCACAGAAATCTAGAAGGCACAGCATCAACAACCATCCTGTTTCATTCCTTGCTCTATCAGGAAGAGGAACTGTAGATACATTTGAAGGTAAGACCAACATGCCTTTATTATTATATGCATTTTAGCTAGTCAGAGAATTGTAAATCATGGATATGTCTATGAAGGTATCCACTCTTGCCATGGCAGGTATAATTATAAGGAAGGGGAACATTTAACAACCTCCTTGAGACAAATGATGGATTGCCTTTTAATAATTACATAGATTTATTTAACACTTATTTCCTCAAAAATAACCTTAGGTCCATAAAATATAAATATTCTTATTGTGCTCTTACATATTAATTTTTATAAAAAGAAGCAAAGCACTTAAGGAAATTTTCTGTTAACCACTTTGACAGCATTAATCCTGGTTCTGGGAAATCAAATAAAATTTTTATATTTCTCATTCTAATTTGACTAAAACTATTCTAAGTATTTCTAATGAATATCTTCCTGACTATTCAAATCTTATGATAGGTTTTCCTTTTAAGAACTGGAATTCTTGCAGAACCATGTTAGAGAAGATGAGAACAGGAGGTAGTGGGAAGTTTAAAGAAGCCCTGGTCTGGGAAAGAGAAGCCTTGTGTTTAGTGTTTAATTCTGCACTAACACAGTTGGTTAAGGTTATTGCCCCACGCATTGGCTTTGAAATGCTGATTTTCAAAGAGAGGGGCAGTAGGTGTGTTACTTTTCATCCAATAGCATTTAATTTCCTCTTAAAGTACTGCTTCTTTTTCATCTAGTGGGGATCTCAATTACATGAAGTGAACATTTAACCAGAACAGAAGAAATTAGAATCAGCCTTTGGGCGTTGGCTGAAACCATCAGGAAGAAGGTCTTCCTTGTCTTCTGAGACACAGAGCAATAATGATTACATGAGCTAAGAGATGCTTCTGGGCATTTTTGCCTGAAAACGAGATCACCACAGAGAAAAGCAGAGTCGAAAGATGAATAGAGTAAAGTCATGTTTCCATGAAACAATCTGACCTCCTAGAGCCAGCTGTCCTTGTAGCTAATTCAACTATGGACCTTTTGATTACATCAATGGTTCTCACAGTGTGGCACCTAGAGCAGAAGCAGCAGCAGCAACAGCAGCACCTGGAAACTTGTTAGAAATGAAAATTTCTAGGCCCTAACAAAAAACCTATCAAATTACTCTCTGGAGTTTGGGACCAGCAATCTGTAGTTGAACAAGCCCTCCAGGGGATTCTGATGTCTGCTGAAGTTTGAGTACCCATAGGTTACATAAATTGCTGTTGCTGTGCTTCATTTGCTTATTTAATATATATATATATATACATATATATATATATATATGTAAATATGAAATACTTATATATATATATACATATATATATATAGAGAGAGAGAGAGAGATTACATAATAATAGTGATTGTGTGTGTGTGTGTGTGTGTGTATATATATATATATAAATACGCATAGCATTTGAAATGTTCTCTATTCAGAATTGTATTTCATATTTACTTAAGAAGTTTTAGATATGTTTAATATAAAATACAGTACTCATTTAACAGAGGTAGGTACTGATGGATATAACATGACCCTATCTGTATTTGGAAAAAAACATTCTGGCTTAAACAGATTGAGGAACAACAGAGACAAGAATAGACCAGAGAAGTGTCTCCAACTGCTAACCAAATGAATAAATAATCAAATGAATGAATGAGTGAATAAATAAGAAGAGTGCCACCTGCTTTTCGTTAGACTTTTTTGGGAGGTGGTGTGGGGATTTTGAGTTTAATTTTTTTCAATCCTATAAACCCCACACTCTCTCTCTATTGAACATGATCAGGGTGATGTCTTGGAAAATACTTTGATTCAGTAGTTCTTGAAAGACCAAGATTAAGCTCAGGCTGAAAAAGCAAGAAGCAACCATGAGAGTAGTCAAAAAGATCTCTCGGAACTGAAAGACAGGCAGAGGGGGCTGGAAATCCTGTCCAGGAAGAAAACTGTGTTCTAACTCTTAAGTACCTAAGGGAGAGTGGAAGGCGACATAACATAATGGCATACCAGTTAAAGAACAGGGCCACAGGAGTCAAACAGGGGCCAATTACAAAGTGAATTTGACATGTGTTCTCTCTAGACACAGCACTGATGGGATAATCTTATCTCAGATTACCAGCCAATCCTTGGGTCTTTTGTTTGACCTTGTAAGCTTTCTGCTTTAATATCATCTATCTCTTCCTTGGTGTAGTGATTCTGCTTTGGAAAATACAAACAGAATTGGGGAGAAAACATAAAGATAAAAAAGCCCTTTAAAAATCATCTGGTTCTTCTTCATGACCTTACATTTAGCAATGGTTTCATAAATGCAATACCAAAAGCACAAATAACAAAAGAAAAAATAGGTTAATTTAACTTTATCAAAATGAAAATATTTGTTGCATTAAAGAATTCTATGAAGAAAACAAAAAGATAACCCACAGAATGGGAAAAAAATATGCAAATCACATATCTGATAAGGTTCTAGTATTCAGAATGTAAAGAACTCTAACAACTCAACAACAAAAAGACAAATAAATCAAGAGGGAAAAAATGGGCAAAGGACTTTCATGGATATTTCTCTGAAGAATATATGTGAATGGGCAAGAAGTACATGAGAAGATGGTAATATCATTAGTCGCTAGAATAATGCAAATCAAAATCATGATAAGATACCACTTCAAACCCACTAGGATGGTTATAATAATAATTTTAAAAATGTTTAATAACAAGTGGAGTAATGAGAAGCCTCGTAAATTTCTAGTGGAAATGTAAAATGGCACAGCTGCTATGGAAAACAGTTTAGCAGTTCCTTAAAAAGTTAAACATAGAATTGTCATATGACACAACAATTCCACTCTTGGATATTTACTCTTAACAATTGAAAATGCCTTTTCTAACCAAACCTTGTGCACTAATGTTCATAGCAGGACTGTTAACTATAGCCAAAAGGTAGAAACAATCCAAATTTCTGTCAAATGATGAATGGATAAACAAAATGTCAGATATCTACATACTGAAATTATGTGGCCAGAAAAAAGAATGAAGTATTCATACATGCTATAAGGTAAATGAACCTTGAAAACACTATAATAAGTGAAAGAAACCAGAACAAAAGACCACATCTTGTATGATTCTACTTATATAAAATAACCAGATTAGACAAATACATAGACACAGAAATCAAGTTAGTGGTTGCCAGGAGTTACAGAGAGGCAGTCATGGAGAATGATTGTTTAATGGGTATAGGGTTTGTTTTTTAGGTGATTAAAATATTCTGAACTAGATAGTGGTAATATTTGCATTCACATTGTGAATATATAAAATGTCTCTGAATTGTGTACTTCGAATGATAAATTTGGTCATGTGCATTTTACCACACACGTATATACACACATACATAAGATCTTTGTTGTTGGAAACAGATCTTTTTACTTATACACAGTGTAAATAGAATAATTTCCTGACACCTCAAAAAATGAGATTATACAATGAGAGCCAGATGTCACCTGAACATGAAGCAGAATTTGCACCAGAGAAGAAGAATTCCAAAATTTAAGAACTCAGTGTTTACTAATCTGTTGGCATACCTACCATTCATCCTCCTGAGATAAAAAGAAAACCGTATCTTTACTCTGAAATGTAAACCACCTCTCTTGGAGAGGAAAGAAAGGTCTCTACCTCAAAACGTAAGCAATTATCTCAGGAGAGATTTAAAAAAAAAGACATCACTAGACTTTATTACCATTAGAACGGGAGAAAAATAGCTCTGGAGGAGAAGAGACAAGTGTCTCTGAGTTTATTCCCCTTAGAATCTGAGCAAATGACTGTTGGGGAGAAGAGATATTCTCTATCTTTATGTCCTGTCAATTTTCATTATTCAGAAGGCTTGGACCATGTAGGAACACAGAATAAATTAAATGAAAACAGGACTGTCTTTCAAGATTGGTCTAAACAAACAAAAACTATCTAAAGTATCATTTTGTTTTTGTTTTTTTTTCTCACTATGCATTGCCCTTTTCAGGTTGAATAGTTCCAGGGAATTCATTACCTTAGGGGACAACTTACTATATCTGAAACATGTTTGTCTTTTGGACAGGTATGCATTGGGTTTTGATTATAGATGTCATAAAAAGAACAGGATTTATTATATACAGAATATAGATTCATAGTAGTGTTTACTATACAGACAAATACTCTTTAATAATGTCTAGTGTTTAATACATAGACAAATTATATTTAGTAGCTTATGGGAATACTTACTATAATATGACATTAAATTAAATCATAATACTATGAAAAGTTTTATATTGTCTTGTTTTATTAATAATCTCATTTTTTTCTACAAACTTTTGTTTTCATGCTCAGAGGGTAACACAAATTCTTATATAATTTTCCTTTAAAATCTTACCAATATATCTGACTTTGAAAAATCTGACCCAATATATAAATGTCAAAAAATCTGACCCAATATATAAACATATAAATACATTAATTAATGTATTTTTAATTATAAAGAATGTAGTGAGGCACTATACCAGAAAAAAAAAAAAAAAGATTTAACAAACAGACCACTTGAGTCAGAACTTTTCATGATTTAGTCACTAGTCTCTAACAATCCACTAAAATGGAGGTAGTGCTTACCCAAACAGTTATATTAAGATTACAGTACAAATGTTTAGAATTAATAATTAAGATTCTATATTGGGAATTATTTACAGTGCTTGAGTCTATGATATTTTCCTCACCCGAGTGAGAAAAATAGAAACTATTATAAGCTCCGTTAGCCATAAGCTTGGACACCAAATACTTTGACATGAGATCATAGTTTGAATAATGGTGCTTTGCATGTTCAAACACCATTTGTTGCATTCCAATGTTAGATTTTAACATGGAAAAATAAAAGAGCTCTTTTCAGCATGCAAAACAACAAAATACCATTAATTTACTCCCGAATCTTGTCCCATATGCTCTTCTTTTTTAAGTAAGTGAATAACCTTATTAATATGATGGAAAAGAGACAGAAATTGTCAAAGATGAGGCAAAGCTTGCACATGCAAACCAATTAGAATAATTTAGTCTAGATACAAAGAGGTGAGAAGGGCCTTGATTGAAGTGTGCAGAATCCTGATGTATATAATAAGAACTACTCACACTCTCCACTCTCTGGCCTATAATCATAGACTAATGAAGTCTTAGCAATCTGTGATAGCAAAGTGCTCCTAGGTCACTTATTAGCTCTTTTCATAATATTAACCTTTCACTACTTTATGGGCATGAGACATGGTAGTAAATATTTCAGTGATCTTCAAAATAAGAATGGATAGGTATAGTGAAAGAGAGAGTGGATCTGTCTTCAGTGGAGGATATATTATAAGCCCAGTGACTTGGACTGAAGACTACGCAGCTATTTAGAGATCGAACTGTACTATTTTGGTAAATGAGGTACAACCCTTCTTGAGAGAGATTAGTAGGTGAATTTGTTTATGATTTCAGCTAAGCGGGAGAAAAGATATACACGTAAATCCCACCTTCTTCATATGTGGTGACATGACAAAATTCCTAAGGAAGGTATGTATGCAAATTGGGATTTCAGGACCCATAGGTAATTGCCAAGGCTCTAGAATTAATATGTATACATACATGGTAGTAGTTTTCATATTCCACACTCACAGTTGTTTCAGAAGTTAGCCCATGTACACTCTTTTAAAAGTATCACAGTGGAAGCAGCATGGAAGCTTGATGCAATGCTGAAGTAGTATAAACATTGATTAAAGTAGAAGATCATGAGTCAGACAGCCTCAATTCAATTTCTTTACTTCTGTTTCCTCATCTGTGAAATAATGACGCATAACTCAAAAGTTAAGAATTGTGAGGCTCAAGGGGATATTGCACATTAAGCACTGATCACACGATACCCCTTACCCTTATCTACCTCCCTACATCTCCCCTTTTTTCTTTGGTAACCACTAAACTGTTGTCTGTGTCTATGAGTTTTTGTTTGTTTGTCTTGTTCATTTGTTGCTTTCAGTTTTATATCCCACATATGAATGAAAGAAACCTTTTAAAAGAAACTTTCTTATACCTTTGACTATGAGGGCACCACCATTAGGCTCTAATATTACACCATATGCTTTTCTTAAAGATTTGATCAATATTCATAATTATCTAATTTTATGATTACTTATGTTTTGATCTCTCATCTACTAGACTATATCATCCATAAGGAACTAAGATTACATCGGTTGCCTTAATTATTGTTTTTCTAGCATTTAGTACATTTCTTTGTGTACATAGGTGCCCAGTAAATATTTATTGCATGAGTGAAAAAATTGCTAATTGTAAATAAACAGGCTTTTAAAGAAAGAAAACAAGAAGAACTTTACCTGAGCTGCTGGAAAACTAATTTTTTAAAATTATTAATGAGAGGAAAGAGACAAAGTGTAAGAGATAAGTCAAGCCTTAGAGAGACAGGTAGTCCTCATGGGCAGTGTTCTTTATATTCAACCTAAATGTTACTGGAACTTCTGTCAAGATGGTGTACTACATTGATTCTGAGCTGGCCTCCTTTTATGATCATATGAAAATTAGCACTAAACTACAGAATAACCATTATTGGGAGTTACCTGAGGTCTGGATGAACAGAAGTCCTACAACTGGGGAACATATATAAGAGGCCATCTCAAGACTGGTAGGAGGGGCAGAGATGCAAAACAGGCTGGTCCCATAACCATGTGTGGAGGTTGAGAATTGGGAGGGTTACCTTGGCTGCAGAGGTCCCCCCAGAGGAATGAATGATTCCAGTCTCAACTGAGGACACACCTGGAACACCCAGCTCAGGTGACCAGGGAAGACTGAGCCCCATAGAAAACTTACTATATAAGGCCATTCTACTAAGACTGGGAGACTTAGGAGCCTTACCTAATACATAGAAACAAACATGGGAGGGGCAGCCAAAATGGGGACACAAAGAAACATGTTCAAAATGAAAGAAGAGAACAAAATTCCAAAGAGAACTAAAAATGAGGATGAGCAATCTACCACATGTAGAATTCAAAACACTGGTTATAAGGATGCTCAATGAACTTAGGAGAAGAGTAGATCAACTCAGTGAGAACTTTAACAAAGAGATAGAAATAAAAAATGGAGATAGAAAACATAAAAAAGAACAAGTCAGAAATAAAGAATACAATAACTGAAATGAAGACTGCATTAGACAGATTCGACAGTAGATTAGACGAAGCAGAGGATCAAATCAGCAATTTAGAAGATAAGGTAGTAGAAAACATCTAATCAGGACAAGAAGAAAAAAGAATCCAAAACAATGAGAATGGTTTAAGGGGCTGCTGGGAAAACATCAAGTGTACCAACATGTGCATCATGGGGGTACTCCAGGGAAAAAAAGAGAATTGAAAACATATTTGAAGAAATAATGATAGAAAACGTCCCTAATCTGACAAAGAAAATAGACAGAAGTGTAGAGAGTCCTAAACAAGATGAACTCAAAGAGGCCCAAACTCACACATTATAATTAAAATGATAAATGTTAAAGACAAAGAGAGAATCTTAAAAGCAGCAAGAGAAAAGCAATTAGTTACCTACAAGAGAGCTCCCATAAAACTGCTGATTTCTCAACAGAAACTTTGTAGGCCAGAAGGGATTGGCATGAAATGTATGAAAAGTGATGAAAAGTAAGGACCTACAATCATTTAGAATTGAAAAACAGATAAAATCTTCCCAGACAAGAAAAAGCTAAAAGAGTTCATCAACACCAAACTTGTATTACAAAAAAAATATTAGAGGGACTTCTTTAAGAAGAAGAAAAGAAAAGATCAAAATATAAATAATAAAATGGCAATAACTACCTATCTACCAACAATTGCTTCAAATAAAAAAGAATTAAATGTGCCAGTCAAAAGATAGGGTGGCTGAATGGATAAGAACACAAGACTCTTTCATATACTGCCTATAGGAGACTCACTTCAGATCTAAAGATACACACAGACTGAAAGTGGAGGAAGAGAAAAAGATATTTTATGAAAATGGAAATTTAAAAAAAGCTGGGATAACAATACTTAAACAAAATAGACTTTAAAAACAAAAGCTATATCAAGAGACAAAGAAAGACCCAGTAACCCCATTATTGGATATTTATGGGAAGAAATCTAAAATACTACCTTGAAGGGACATTTGCATTCATATGTTCATTGCAGCATTATTTATAATAGCCAAGATATAGAGGCATCTGTGTGTCCATCAATGGATAAATGGATAAAGAAGAGGTGGTACACATATATAATGGAATATTACTCAGCTATAAATATAAACAAATAAATAAATATAAGAATGAAATCTTGGCATGTGTAACAACATGAATGGACAGAGGATGTTGTCCTGAGTGGAGTAAGTCAGACGGAGGAAGACAAATGCCATATGATTTCACTTACATGTGGAATCTAAGGAATAAAATAAACAAACAAAACAGAAACAAGCTAATAGATACAGAGAACAAACTTATGGTTGCCAGTTAGGAGAGGGGTTGAAGATTGTAGGTGAAAAAAGGCAAGGGGTTAAGAAATACAAATTGGTAGTTACAAAATTGTCAGTGAGGTTTAAAATATAGCATAAGGAATATAGTCAATAATATTGTAATAATTATGTATGGTGTCAGATAAGTCCTAGACTCATGAGGGTGATCACTTTATATGTTATAGGAATGTCTAATCACTATGTTGTTACCCAAAAGCAATATAATATTATATGCCAACTATAATTAAACATTTTTAAAATATTGAAAAAATAAATATTACTGAAAAAAGATAACATTGAGTCCAACTTGTTATTTTATAAATACTGATCCCCTGAAGAAAGGGTTATAGACAGCTTCTATATCACTGGATATAATTAACTTATTGTTTCCGTGTGAAACTGTCTGAAGGGGAAGAAGTTAATGCCTATAATCTGTTTACTCCCTTTACCAGAGGGAGACTCCTAAGGGAAGTAAAAGAAAGGCCGGTAATGCTGTCTAATATCCTTGGCAGCACAATAATAGGACCTGTGAGCAAATAGAATAATATTTGTTAGGAAAGGAGTTCTTATATAATGGATAAGAATATTTGTTTTTAAGAATTGTTTGTTAACAGAGAAAAGGATGAAAAGAAGGAAAGGATGAAGAAGAAGAGAAAGAAGAAAAAAAGAAGCATCGATTACAGTTTTGAGAAGAACACCTCCCTGGAAAATATCACCAAAGCCAGGATATAAAATGGAGATGATTCATTGACTAAATTTTTTCTACTCCTATATTTGACTTAGAGACCTTATCTATTCTGAGCCAGAGTGTGCATCCAGTGCAGGGAAATAAAAAAAAAAAAGACCCGAGGAGTTGCTTTGATTTCCTAGACCTCAGTCTGCTTTTGGGTTCTTGATTTTCTGTATTCCTGAAATTACTAATAATGTTTTATGTGGGGTAAGATTTCTCACTCATATGAGTCTAATTTGACAATCAGATGCTTTTCGTTACCTCATCATTTATGACCCTCTTCTATAAAAGCACATTCCAGCTAGAGACGTTCATATGAAATATTGACATGGGCCAAGGAGGCATTTAAAAATCTCTTTGGGTAAGAATTCCAAAAATTTTGCTTTCCTGAAAAAAAATGAGATACATTATTTGCAAAAAATCTTTGCCCTTTGCCTTTCTCTCTTCAAGGAATGTAGATATGATGCTGTAGAAGCAGATGCTGTTTTTTTTTTCCCCATAAAGATAAAAAATAATAAAGTCCAAGTGTTTAAAATAAATATAATCTTGATATATAGAAGCTACTAGAATAATGTCATCAGCCACAGAGCTCTGGACTTATTAGTTAAGACAAGCAAATCTCTATTTAAGCTACTATAGCCCTTTTCAGCTGCTTGCCACCAGCAGAAAAACATTTCTCAATTATAGAGTACCTTTTAAAATGACTGGAATCTTCTCAGTTAATGTTTTGGAAGGTCAAATAAATTTTAAAGTGTTATAGATACAAACTCTCAATAAACTCATGTGAATATTCAGATACTGTCAATATAATCCAAATGTCTGTAATAAAAGAAATATCCACAAATGAAACAGTGGTTTCCTTAAGTATTAGTTGAAAATATATTTATCCACACAAACTCTTATACATTAAATCTATACTATATATCTCCTATTCGATATATTTATTGAGGTTTTGAGCTTGTCAGGAAAGCTCAGGAAATGAAAAAGCTCTCAAAAAGAACTATTACTAACTCTAGATCTTCTATTAATCATACTTCATTAGATGAAGTCATATTTCTAATTTAAAATTTACATTTTGTTCCACAACTGCTTGAAAATCTTGGAGTTCATCAGCTGACTGTTTCTTTTTTTCCCCTTATTACCCACTTCATTTCATTACGTGAGTTTGGAAGCAGAAAAATTAAATTCTGATTCACTGGTGATATGACACATATTTTTTTTTTACTTCTCGTGCCATCATTTACTTAAATTCAAAATGTTAAGAAGCATTCCCACCTCACTTGTTTCAGAGATTAAAAAAGACTATCCATTTACAGAATATCTTTTTCCCTTTTGGACTGGTAGAGGTACATGTAAAGTTGGAGGCAAAACTTATGAATTTTGAACTGTCAGTGTTTAAATTCTCCATTGTTCAATCAAATGAAAAAAGAGGAAAGGCCAAAGAATCAAAGAAGCCTAGGCTGAACTCTGTTAATTTGAAAGTAACTGAATCAAAAGAGAAACATAAATGACATCCCCAAATGACTTCATGATTATCTTCTTAGAGATTCAAATGTCACAATTGTCTTTTGTAATAGGCAGCATTTATGTGGAAATAAGTGTGGCTCAAGAAGCCAGAACAATATTGCTTTCTGCCTGAATATATTGACCTCTGTGTGGGGAGCTCCACTGCACATGAGCATTGAAACTGCAGATGAGAGCACAGTTATATAACCATAGAAGTGGCCTCTGGGGCTCCTACCTGGAGGTCATGATCAAACAAAGGATTTACTCATGCACATTCAGAAACTCACTCTCGCCACATAAGGGAAGAGAATGTAATGAGCAAAGTGTAAAGGGACTGCATTAAAAAAAAGAACTGAAAATAAGTTTTCTTGATTTTTGAATACCTAGATTTATGGAAAGTTCAAGTAAGAAGAAATATTAGAAGTTATAAATTCAAAAGACTTTATTTTAGAAATGAAAAATAAAGAGTCCAATGAGGGGAAGTAGTAACATAAATCACAGCAGGTAATGGTCAGCAGGAGAACTTAGATCTCATAACCTCCTGCTTTGTACTGGTTTCACTTTCTTGCTTACTATTATGTCACAATATCTTCCCTTCTGAGGTGAATGTTAAAACCTTGGATAATGCTGTAGGCAAGAATAGACCATATATATTTCTGGAGCAAATAAATAATATTACAAATAATATTATCTGTATGAGATGAATGATACTATCTAAATGATAGAGTAGAGGACTTGGATTTTCTTAGTATTATAAATAAAATATCTGGTCTTTCAGTGGTTAGCCCCTGGAAAGGTTTAATTCCACTAAGCTGATGCTCTACTGTCACTCTCACTTTGTGTGTTCTCATGGTTTAGAGTTAGCTTTGATTTTCTGAATCTATTCGGGCTTATTTGCAGGGACATCAGTTTGCTTGATTGATCTGGTGCTAAACCTTATCCAACCTTTTTCACTCTTCACTCAACATTGCTGGACCTGTGGATAACCTCAGGGATAAATCTCTAGAACCACCTAGAAATTAGTTGTCCCGCTTAAATTACTATGAACCCACTATAAACGAAACATATTCACAAAAATACATGAAGATTACAACTCACTCAGATCAATCTCAAATTTATCAAAATATGTTAAACATTGTAGTTTGATCTATTTTGGTCCCACAACTTGGATCTTCATTTGAGCATTTCTCACCAGTCCCTACCTTAATGTCACTGAAGCCTTACTATGGTCCATGCCCTGCAGGGTGCCAAGTAGTGATGATGCTGTACGGAATTCTGCGCTATCATAATAGCTTTATAATTCTTCCAAACACAGCTAATTTATGCCACGGGATGGGAATAATTCCAACTACAAGAATTATCTTAAGCAACTTTCTATCTTGGTCACAGCACTCTATCCCATTTCATCCGTACTTAGGACTTCTAATTATATAATGAGCTGTATTTCAATGATTGTTATTTTCCTACATTTACTACTTTCTTAATAAGTTTCTTTCTTAATAAGAGGGTTTTGATTTATTAAAGGCAGCATGTGCCCAACTAAAAAATTACGTTTCCTAGCCCCCATTGCAGGTAGGTATATCTTTGTCCTAAATTCTGACCACTGAGAGATAAGAGGATATGAGGTGGTTCTGACCTTAGAGGTTTCATAAGTGGGAGGAGGAACCTAGATGGGTTGCTATTGTTCTTGGAAGATGATGGACATGCATGATATATACATAAACACATACATACACCAATAGACTTCCAGAAAACCAATGCAGAGGACTTAGGGAACAATTAAAAAAGGAGAGTTTATATCAAAAGAGCAGAGCACAGGGCCACACTTTGGGCTATTTTGGACAGAGTCTACACAGCCTCCCAACAAGCTATGATAGTGGATGACCAGTGCCTGGGAATGTTTCCCAATCTTTTTCTGAGGGCATTTTTTAATATGGTAATTCAAGGCTTTGCCCATTCCCCATCATTGTATGTTGAGTGTGTTAGGCAGAGGTAATTTAACTCTTAACTTATAGGTCACTGGATCCAAAGAAATCCTATCAGGAACTAATGCATGAAGAAGACTGCACAGATACTAAGGAGATGAAATGTCGAGGTTGTCCATTTATGGAAATAAAATTTTCTCAGGCACAGACCGTGGCAAAGATTGTGTTAGTTTACATTATACATTATTTCTTGTTACATTGTTAGTAGAACTCTGATCCCTGATGACTACAAATGCGTCCTGACATCACTGGGTGGCTCAAAATTAGATATATGTAGAGAAAAAGAAGCCATTTTAGCTTTCTTTTCTGTCACTAGCAACTGCAATTATTTTCTAACTGGTATTAACCCTGGATTCAGTGTTCTTTTATTCTGGAGGAAGTCCCATATTCAACCATCATCATAAGTATATGAATTTAATATTCATATACTTAATGATTATAATTCCTTGCACAGTTTTCTAAGTTGTAACATTCAGATATACTTTTTTTCCTACCTTGATGAACATTACCACAGATAGACTAATTACTCTATTAAGTTATTAAAAAGATGTGGCTTTGTATTCTTTTAAAATAAAGGATGAAATAATAGGTAGATATGATTGGGTAAAAGCATTAGAGATTCAAATTTTCATTTCATCCTGTAAAGAGCAAAGAACTTATCAATCCACTGGTGTAAAACAACTATGGGTGTTAGTGTATTTTTTTTTTTTTTTAGTTTTGTTTTAAACCCAGGTAAAACCTCCTTTATATACAGAAGATAGCAAATTAATAAAAGGAATGAGTATTCATGATTGGGTACATGCCATGTGCTAATTGCTTTTGTTGCATTAACACATCTTTATGAGTTAAGCGTCCTTTTCCTTACTATATTATGATGCTGAGATTGCAAGATCAAATAACTTCTAAATTTTTACACATCTCATAATGTTGAAACCAGAATGAGATAGCAGTTTGTTTAATTTAAATATTATGTTCTTTCCACTACTTCAGATTTATTACACAGGGGAGATTGTGACATATTGCTAGATTAATGTTATACGGCACTTTTTAGAGGGGTCTAACCCCAGGGACTAGACCTGTACCCTGAGGTGGGGCAGGAAGCAGGAGAACAGCCTTTGCTGTAGTGAAGAAGATTATTTTATCAGGCAGAGCCAAAGATGTGGAAGATTCTACTAGAGAAAATCTGGTGTGGCAGGCAAAGTTCTCAAATGGCCACCATGATCTCCACCCTCTAATATTATACCCTGGATAATCCTTTCCCCTTGACTTTGGGCAGAACCTGTTTCTTTCTTCCAACCAACAGAATATGGCAAAGATGATTGGATGCCATTATCTTGGCTAGGTTACATTTCATAGCAAAGGTGAGGGGATGTCACTCCTATGATTATATTAAGTTATATAATACTCTGTCTTCACAGACTAGAGCAAGAGACTTTACTTCTTTCCCTAAAGAAGCCAGATGCTGTGATCTAAGCTGCCTATGGAGAGAGTCATGTGGTAAGGAACTGTAGATGGCTTCCAAGATCTCTTAGCACTATAGCCACAAAGAAATGAATTCTACTTACAACCTGTATGAGCTTAAAACCAGATAATATCCCCAGTCAAGTTTCCAGATGAATACACAGTCCAGCCTACAGCTTGATTACAGCATTATAAAATCTTGAGCAGAGCATCTAGCTAAGTCATACCCAGACTCCGGACCTAAGGAAACTGTGAGATAATAAATATGAATTGTTTGAAGCCACAAAGTTTGTGGTGACTTGTTACACAGCAAGAGAAAACTAACATAACTGGGGAAGTAGTTGGCATCAAGGAGGGTCAGTTCACTTTTCCAGGGTAATATGATCAGAAGGACTAGAGTGTTAGCCAGTGTATAAATAAGCAACTCAAGAACAATGCAGGACTTGAGTTACCTGCACAAAGGAACAATATATGGGTATAGATTAAGAGTCAAGCAGGCCCAAAATTAGCCGAACATTTGTTCATTCTGTAAACCAGAATTGATTTTAGATTGTAATAAACAAATAACAGCATTTCTTTCAGCAAAAAAGAGCTGCCATCTGGCAGACACACATTCAGGTAACAACCTAAATTGTGTTCCACCAACACAAAGAGGAGGCTATCTTTTATAATAAAAGTCCCTGCCAGGTTCTCAATTAGGTCTGTTTTATGTAAATTAGGTATCCAAATTTTGCAGTTCTGATTGAATGGGTCAGGTCTCAGTCTGTTGGTAGACAAATGAAACCAAGGCTTCCTTATAGCATTGATGGACTCAGAAGGTATAAACAAGCAGGGCATAGTGTGGGGAGCTGAGAGTGCAGTCTGAGGTACTTCCTGGTGTACAAAGTACATAAGGAGCTCCCATCAGCAAATGGCCACTAAGTTCTTATTATTCATAAAATTCAGGCCCTTGAGTGACTATGGGGAGTCCATCTTAGCTGATAAATTCATTCTCAAGGTTCACATCAAAAGAATCTTTCTTGTTGGGGTCCACAATTCATTCAGAAATATTTACTAATGACAAAACTGATAAGAAAGCAAGTGAACTAGAAGTGATATCTAAAGAAATTACCCAGAATAAGGCAGAGAAAGAAAAGAAGATGGAAAATATTGAAGATAGGTGTAAAGATACTTCTCACTCCACACTTATGAATCAGAAAACTGGGGAAGGGGTGTGGAAATTTGTGCTTTCTCTGCAACAGATTCTGATGTACACTAGAGTTTGCAAACCATTGGTAAATTTCAAAAAAAAAAAAGATAAACGCATTTTGATTATAAAAAGTGATTGATAGGTTACTGAAAAAATTGTCTTAATTTAATTTAATTTTTTGCAAGAATATTTAAAAAAGAAAAGAATGCATGCTCATTAACTATAACATAGAAACATTGTAAACACATCTAAAACTTTAAGTTACAAGTTTTGTATTAATGTTTATGTTCCTCCACACTTCATAGGTCGAAGCCCTAATGTAATGGTATTCGGAGGTGGACCTTTGGGAGGAAATTAGATCATTAGAGTAGAGGACCCATGATGAGACTTGTGTTCTTATAAGAAAGTGGAAAAGAGCTAGTAGTCTTTTTTCTCTCTAAGGAAAAGATGGCCATCTGTATATCAGGAAGAGGGTCTTTACAAAGAATCCCGCCATGCCGGCTCCTGATCTTGGACTTCCAGCCTCTAGAAATGTGAGAAATAAATGGTTATTGTTTAAATAATCCAGTCTATGGTGGTCTATTGCAGTAGTCTGAATTGACTAAGACAGAAGTACAGAGAATTGGTTTTTAAATAAATCACAAGAAAAACAAAAGGTATATTGGGAAATATTGAATTTTCCCTTTGTTTTAATGTCACATGTCCATAAATTAATTGAATCAAGCAACCATTGTTCTTTTTATCGGCATAGAGTAAGGGAAATTTCACTTTATAATAAATCTTTCTATTTTAAAATATTGCTCTCTTAGGAACTGAAATTTTTCTTTTGCAAATTTTTATTTGGCACTGTAGTTAAATAGCAGTATATTCTTTGACATGTGCCAGAATAACAATGGATTGAGAACTTCCCAAACTGCAGGCATAATTAATGAACTCAACTGATAAAATATGTAAAGTCAAAAGAGTAGATACTTTCTTCACATATGCCCATCCAACAAAATGTCAGGTTCACTTTGCTTCAATACTTGCTTAATATCAAAGATTACAAGTACATGACATCTCAAATAACTTTTAAGTGCTGCTTTTTACTTTTGCATATGTTGAATACTTTTCATATTTTAAAGATAATCAGTTTTTAAGATACATTTTAAAGTCTTTATTTAAATATGAATTCCTTTTTATATTTAAGTTCATGAGTCATACCCACATTATGTCCCTAGAAAAAATTCTGAAAGGCTGCAGAAAAGGGCCACCTCCATAACAATGTCTGTCTATGGGTCTACATGTGCTTTCCAATCCCAAACAGAAAAGCATGACTCAGCACCATCTGAGAAAATCAACATTTGATTACAAGAGATGTTCTCAATGATGATTATTATAGCCCCAGACATACCACCAGCCCACAAGGGAATCTGAGGAGGAGAAGCAGGCAGTCAGAAGGACAGAAGCTTCCTCTTACCAGGAAGCAACTCTACCTCCAAGCAAGAGGTGGGCAACTTGGTGCCACAGAAGAAAAGTTAATCGAGCCATTGTGTTCACAATTAAGAAGCACCCCCATTCAGTCATGAAAGCCTTTCAATGTCTCTAGCACTTGGAACCAAACATAGTCTTCCTAGGCCATCGTTGGGATAGAAGGTCTGCCACAGGACAGAGTCACAGTCAGTTTGGGGCCCTCTATGAGTACTCTGTAATTTAGCTTATGTTGAAATCAATCTTCTTCACAGTCATGGTGCCTCTGCACCATGATGATAGTGCCCATGAGCAAGGAATCTGTAGCTCACTGAAGGCATCAGACATGAAAATGGCTCAGAAAAGATGACTCAAAGGAGCTGCCATTCTTAGGCTCCGGTTTGTGCTCTTAAGGGCTAAGGGGGACAAGTCAAGCTCGTAGAGCTCCTTGAGACTTAGGATACTACCCCAAAGGAGGATCAGCACTTGTGGCACTAGTGTCTGGGCAAAGAGACCCTCTAGGTGGCTGAGGACACTCTAGTTCTGCCATGATTTGTTGGCCTCTTCCTGCTGCTTGCCTCAATAGCGGCCTGTGGTTTCTTCTTCACCAAGTCCTCTGTCTCAGGAGAAGGTTTTTGATTGAAGTGCTTAAGATGTTCAGATGATACCCTTTAGAAGTTTACAAGTAAACAAACAGTAGCTTTCCTGGCTCACAGGCTTGTGAAACACCACTGGCACCAACCAGTCTCTGGAGCAGAAAGGCTCTGAAGATTTGGGAGGTTCTTAGGCAGAGGTAGTCTCAGGTAGTTCTATGTTGGGGAAGAGGGGGTGTAGGTTTCCTCCAGCTCCTCATACCACTCCAAATCAGGGACTGAGGCTGGGGACAGCACATCCAGCTCTAGAGCCACCATCACAACCTCCTCTCTCTTTTTGGTGCCGATACATTTTAAAATCTTGAAGCTAGAAGACAGATACTGACAATAAAGTAAATCAAGTGTTGGAAAGTAAACACTAGAAATAAATTTACATCATTAAGTTCACAAAACTTTTATAGACTTTATGTAAATACCTTTTTTAATATTAATAATCAGAAGACCAGCATTTGGAACTGTAGTATTCAGTATTTTAGTTATTAGAAACTAGTGCTCTTCTTAAATCCAGCTTCATTCTGGAAAAGAATTTTACAACTTCCTTAATCTAGACTCTTTTTGAGAAACTAAAACTCTATGACAATTTTGCTTGTACGATGTCATGGACCAAATTATATTCCTCTCCTAAATTCTAATGTTAAAGACTTACCCCTCAATATGACTGTATTAGAAAATAGGATCTTTAAGGAAGTAATAAAGTGAATTGAGGTCATAAGGGTGGGGCTCTAATCTGATGGGATTCGTATCCTTATAAGAAGAGGAAGAAACAGCATTCACTCTCTTTCTGAGAGGACTGAGAAAAGGCCATGGAAGGACATAGTGAGAAAGCACCATCTGAGGAGACACGTCTCACCAGAAACCCTACTGGCACCTTGATCTTGGACGTACAACCCTCAGAACTGTTGTTTTTGTTGTTTCAGCCAGGAAGTCTGTGGTATTTTGTTATGGCAGCCCAAGCTGACATAATGTTTCTAGAACAATGCTTGATACATAAAAAATGCTAAAAAGATATGTGTTGAGTAAAGGAATAAATGCAGAGAATTTTTAATACTCAGTATGGCCATAGATGTCTTAAGTTTACATCTCAAGGACATAATTATTATCTGTAGAAACCTATTCATGAACATCTAATGAATGTTATTTTTTTGCTGTTTTGTAAACTGCACATTTGTTTTTTTAAGTGTGTATAAGAAAATAAGAATATCACTCTTGCCATGAACTAGACTCTAACTTCAGAGTCACAGTGCAACACCGTTCAAAGTACCAGAACAGATAGATAGATAATTGACACTTGAGGACAAAACCCTGTGTTGCCTATAAGAACACAGGAAATGTGGACAGGAAAATGATTTACTATTCATTTAATATCCTAATTTTTATACCAGAAGCAATGTCAATAATTTCCTCTCAAAGCCCATTAGGGCAGAACTAGATATTGGGGCCCACTTAATTGAAAGGAAGATAGGAAATGTGTGGGAGCATGTGGATAGCAGTTAAAATAGTAAATGTATCTGCCACATAATTAATTTTAGGTTCCAAGTTTTTAATGACTGTTTATTGAACCTATTGTGGTAGCAAATACTTCATGGTCAGGATTTGTTCAAGAAAACATTTCAGGAATTTAATACAAGAAAGTAGGTACTTACAATATATTTGTAAGAGATGATGTTGTGCAGGTCAGGAAAAACAGTGATCTCAGGGAAGCAAGAATCTGCAAGGATACCAGATCCTATAGCACTAAAGCAGGTGATTGCCTAGAAGATTTTAGAAAGTTGCTGCAGATTGCCAAAGTCCTGAGCCTAGCAATGATGTCACACGTGTAACGAGGATTCTGCCATGCTTTCTACTTTCAAATCTCTTGGCAGTAACTGTCACTGATTAAACGCAAATTAGAATTAACAGGCTATAAATTCCAGGAAATGTACTTCTAGAGTTTCACCCCAGTCCTTAAAACACACACAAGAGCTTAGAAGTGAGTGAAGAAAGTTCTTGGCTGTTAAATAGAAAATAAATGTGTGCATACATACACGAATGTGTGATTGACATTATAAGTGTTTGTAGTTCTATTTAGTCTTTGGTTTCCAGGAAATTCAGAAACTTCTTCCTTTGTTTCTTACTCTCATTCTCATATTTCATGAATATTAATAAAATCTACTGTTTTTTGATGAGTAGAAGAATCTGTAGTATTTAAATTCTTTTATAACTAAAATGATATCATAGTAATAGTATATTCTTGCTTTTGTCAGTTGTTAAAATTCTCATGTGTAAAATGCAAAAGTTCAGTTTTAGGTACAATTTTATGATTAGTCTGCATTGACAATCTCCAGTATATACTAAAGAAAATTGTTCCCATATCAAGGCAAGTCCTGATGCCCATATCTCTGAAGTAAATGTTATAAAAACATAAATGAGAAATTAAATGTCTAATAAAATATTTATGACATTTGAATAGAGTTTATATTATCCTTATTCTGAAGTTGTGTTTGATTTTGGCTGGTAATTATAGTATTTTATGAGCAAGCAGTAATAGAATGTGGCTGTGAAAATAGTAATCTTTCTGTCATTGAACTGCTACCTTTTTAGATTTGGAATTTTTTTGAACAATTAATATACAATGTGATATTTTTGAGAAAAAAATGATTCCATTTATATGGTAACCAAAAATATAACATAACTAGGAATTGACTTATCAAAAATGCACAGGACCTATATGAAGATAATGTTACCATACTGCTGGTCATAAAGAAAACTTAATTGGAAAGTCTCTCTCTCTCTCTCTCTGTCTCTTTCTCGTTCAAGAAACAATAACAGTATACTGAATCAAGGTTTGATTGGTGGAAAGCAACACAATAGTATTGCTAACACTGTTGAAAAGATTGGAGTTAGAAAAAATATATAATTAATTAATTTTTAATTAGACCTACCACTCAATGAAGTATATTATACTACATTGTCTAAATGAATGCATCTAAATTGTAAGATTTTGTTTTTCATGGTGATATTTCTGGTTAAAAAAATTCATAAGAGGAAGACAGTTGCTAATTTGGAGCCCACTCAGAGACAAATGAACTTAATTAACAATCAATCCTTGAAGGGGATTCAATAAAATTGCATATTCAATACAATATTTTCTCATCTATGTATCCTTTCATTCACTTATTTGTTGATTCATTCAACAAATAATTACTGCTTGTCTGCAACATCCTATTTAGTATTCCAAGCACTGTAGACATAATAAAAACAAGGCAGACATAAGATATAGTTTAAGTGTTTTATGTTCACTATCATGGGGACTAAATTTTTATAATGTATATTAAAATGTCCAACCATCTATTGATTTTCTAACTGATTCAGCTCCTATACTTGGATTTGAATATGAGGTTGAATGGGAAAGAAATATGACTCCATAAACATATTGTCCCTTTCTCAAACCATGTCAGACCACTGGTGGAATTGGAAATTGACTATTGTAAGCAAGGACACTATATGTTCACTACTTTTTGAGAGGCAAAGCCCTTGTTTCCCCCACCTCCAAGTCCCAGTAAAAAGGACCTTTTCTAACTTCCAAGAAGCACATTCTCCTATTATATCATCTATATTTTTCCATGCCTGAAATCTGCTCTGAGGGAAGGCTCTCAGGATAAAAAGTCAAGGGTTTATTTGTATCTTTTTCATGTTTTTCCCTATTATTCTTCTCAAACTTTTAAGAGTGGAATGTCTTAGTTGTCCACAATAGAAAGACATTGGATAAAATAAAATACCACGGTCACGGTCAGTGATCCCTCTTCTGGGTATCTGCCCCCCAAATTTGAAAACATTTATCCTTAAATATATATTTCCCTTTATTTTCATTGCAGCATTGTCCATGATGGCCAAGATATGGAAACAACCAAAATGCCCTTCAATAGATCATTGTATAAAGATGCAGTACATATACACAGTGGAATATTTCTCAGCTATAAAAAGATGAAATACTGCCATTTGTGACAATATGGATGGATCTTGAGATTATCATGCCAAGTGAAATAAGTCAGATAGAAAAAGTTGAGATTCATATGATTTCACTCATATGTAGGATATAAAACTAAAGCAACAAGTGAACAAGACAAAGGAAAACTTTAAGACATGGACAACAGTTTAGTGGTTACCAGAGGAAACAGGGAGAGGAGTGGAGGTAGAAAAGGGTAAAGGGGGTAAAATATATGATAACAGAAGGAGATTTGACTTTGGGTGGTGAACACACAGTGCAATATACAGATGATGTATTATAGAATCACACACTTGAAACCTATATGATTTTATTAGCCAATTTTATCCCAATAAATTTAATTAAAAATACTAGGATCAGAGGAGAAACTGCTGCTGATATTTAAGAATATATTTGCCATGCATTTTAAAGATTATTTACTCTTTGCACCAAACTTATGATATAGGAATTATAATGTTAGTTTCTTAAATTAGGAAACTGAAATTGCTCCCAAGGTCTTATAGTGTATATGTGGTAGAGTTTTAACTGACAATCAGGCTTGCCTAATAACAAAGGCCTTGCTCCTTGACATTTACTCTGCTCCCTAGATTTGTGTTTCTTCAGCCTGCATATTATAAGTTCCAAATTAATTCCTCGGAGTCCGCTTCTTAAATGAACTCAATACTGATTTGTTCCCTATCGACATAAAGGGACTGGAACCACATATATAATGTATTTCTATAAGACATCTTGTGGAAGAATTTCTTCAAAAGAGAATGTAAATAAATGCTCGTTAAAGTTACTAATATCCAAAACCCAGATATTATAAGTGTGGCATTATTCATGGAAATGAGTGGTTATCAACCCAGAACCAAAAAGGGTTTCTGAAAAATTTAAGACCTATATGCTTTTTCTGCAGCACATTTGTCAGATTGGATGTTTAGATTATGGCAACAAATGACAACTTGCACTATTTCAGAATAGAGATATTAAACAATTTTTACTTTTTTTTCTCCCCTGTAACAGGGTCCCTATTGAGTTTAGGGTCCCTATTGAGCCTCATGAACACCCTCTTGCAGATACTTTTAAAGCTATTTAGAACTCATTCTTTTTCATTTTTTTATTTATTTTTAAATAATGCACTATCTAAATGTTCTCCCTTCATGCGTACACACAGAAATCTTATAAGTGTGATCTCAATTAAATACATGTCTTTTTATCCATCTCTACTCTTAGAGTTCAAGGTCTAAAATACAGAATTTTACTTAGTTTATATTCAATAAACAAATGTTTACAACACCTTTCCTGGTAAAAGACAAATATCGGTTTGAAATTTATATTCATAAATAACAACTAAAATCTATTGATTGTATGCACACACCCATACACATACACACACACTAAAGTATCCTCTAAGCTGCTAAATATCCAGGGTCATGCAAAAAAGACTACTTTTAAGCACATAGACATTGTGTTCAAGCAACAGTAGGTTCAAGACAGTATGCTGGGTCAGCCTGCAAATTATGTGTGATTTGCTCACATCAAACAAGGGCAAGTGCTCAAATCTCCTTCTGTCATAGTTCTCTAAAAGTGCTGGTTTATCTTTCATCTCTGCACATCTGTATATGCTGCTTCCTGAGTCTGAAACATTATTCTCCTGCTTGAACGAAGAGTGAATTCCTAAACATCCTTTAAAACTCTGATGCAAAATCATAAACTCTGCATTCCTTGTCTCGCCTCTGCAGTTAAAGCTCACATATCATTCTCTCTATACTTTTCTCATAGTCCTTAGAATATTGTACTTAAATGTCTGTTGTCTATCTCACTAGATGGTAAAAATTTAAGTTTTGCATTCAAATACTTTCTCTTGTTCACTTTATTTTTCTCTTTATTCACTCATTTAACACATATTCATTGACCTTGTGTTACAACACAGAAACAAAAAGCAACACTGTTCCACGATGAGTCTCAAGAAATAGACAGGAGTCTAACTGTAAAGGATCTTATAAACTCTGTCAAGGATATGGGGTGCTTTTCCTTATCTGAAGTGCAATGGAAGCCACTATGTAAGAACACAACTATGAAACCATTGTTTCAGAAAACTGTGAAACCAGTTTTCTCATACAATATGAGTTCACAGCACGAGGCTCAACATGCCTTCTGAGTCTCCTGGGTTGGAGGGTGCAAGTGTCCAACAACAATCATCATCATCATCATCATCATCATCATCATCATTATCTCTATCTTGGTAACAACATAAGAGGGGAAATACTTGTACAATAAAAACATTTAGGAGTTTGAAGTGACACATTTCTGATGAATAGGATGTCTGTAAAAAAGAGAGAGAGTAATCTCTTTAATGATAGAGCAAACACAGTTGAGGGTGAGGACTCTGAGTTCAGTTTTCAGTGTGTTGATTTCTCAGGTTCAGAGTGCCTTCTGAATCCCCTGTTCACCTATTCTCTGAAATTTTTGAGTTCAGATTTCATTTTCTCAAGATTAAAATGAAGAGAGATTCCAATAATCATAACTAAGGTTTCCTGAGGGTTAAATGAAAGGATGCACATAAGGCACCCACCTCAGCATCTGGCATGCAGAGAATGCTAAATAAAAGTGAAACATCTTCTTGGCACCCTTCCCTATGCCACTGTTATCTCCTCCCTGATTTCACTTCAATGTGTGTCTTTTACTTTACTTTTTAATAGAAGGAAAGAAAGAAAACCAAGCCTTTCTCTCTCTCTCTCTCTCTCTCTCTTTCTTTCTTTGCTTTCCTTTCCTTTCCTTTTCTTTTCTTTCTTTTCTTTTTTCTGGGATGCCCCGTCATTTGTATGTTTTGTTTTTTCTTTGTCTTTACACGTAAAAGTTATTTATTTTAAAATATTATATATTTTCAAAAAGAACTAAAGATACCAGAGAGAGTTCTCATATACTTTTTACTCAGTTACACTAACGTTAACATCTTCCATTTTAATGTTTGGTACATTTATTAAAACTAAGAAATTAACATGTGTACAATACTATTAGCTAAATTACAGACTTTATTTAGATGTCACCAGTATTTCCACTAATGTCCTTTTTGGTTACAAAATCTAGTCCAAGAAACTTTGTATATTAATTTTCTAGGGCTTCCATAACACAGTACCATAGACTGGGTGGCTTAAACATTAGAAATTTGTTTTCTCACAGTTATGGAGGCTAGAAATCCAAGATCAAGGTGTCAGCAAAGTTGATATCTTCTGAGGCCTCTCCTCTTGGCTAGTGGATGGCCATTTTTTTTGTCTTTACGTGTTTTGTTTTGTTTTGTTTTGTTTCTTGTGTGTATCAGCATCCTAATCTATTTTTATAAGAATACTAGCCAGCCATACTGGATTGGGGCCCACCCCAACGAAGTCATTTAATTTTAATTACCTCTTTTAAGACTCTATTGCCTAATTCAGTCACATTCTAAAAGTATTGGCGGTTAGGACTTCACCATGTGAATTTTATGTGGAAACAATTTAATCTATAACACTATGTTTTATTTCATTATCATGTCTCCTAGGTCTCATCTAATCTATGAGTTTATCAGCCTTTTTTTCCTTTGAAATTTTCGAAGAGTGCTGACTAAGTGTAATATAGATCATCTTAAAATTATTTGTGTTTGATATCATCTCATAATCAGACTGAGGCTAATTGTTTTTGGAAAGACTCTTACAGAGGTGAAGTACCCTTTCCATTACATCATTTGGGGAGGGAATACATTAAATTAACATGACTTATGATGTTAACCTTGATCACTTGGTTAAAGTGGTATCTGTCAGATATCTCCACTATAAAATTAATATTTTCTTCTTTCCATAGTCTATTCATTAGAAATGAGTCCCTAAGTCCAGCCCACACTAAAGGATAGAGAATTAAGCTTCACCTCCTGGAGGGAGGAATGTCAAATAATGGATAAACTTATGTTAAAGACACCAAAATAATTCATAAGTATTATAAGAGAGGAACCTTGAAACTATGCAAATATCTTCTTTGTCCTTAACATTTCACCTTTATTCATATATTTTGATACTGTTCAGTCACAATCTCTTGGGAAAAAAAAAAGAAAGAGCGAATCCAATCTCCTCTAGGGATGCAAGTCCCCAAAGATACATCGTTAACAATCGGTTTTTTTTTTTTTTTCCTGAATATCACAACACTTCCATCCTACTTAATGCAAACTCTTCCTTTTGTAATTTTCAGCATTTGCCCTAGGAAGTAAGATACCACTAATTGTGTTCTGAGAATTTTGGCCAATAACACAGAGTGGAATTGGGTCTCTCTAATATAGTGATATTAAGGAGTAATATAGTAATATCTTTATTGGAGCCCTGGATGCTCTAACAGAACCTCTTTGGGGAGAGGGAAGCAGTAGCCCAGTGCAGTGGCTATAGTCCACAACCGAATCCTAAAAGGACAGACACAAAACAGGTACTGATATTTGTAGCCCAAAGCCTTATGTACACAATAATTCTCCAGGTAGTTATCACCCTTATGTACTGATCTTTCAAGTTTCTTTTTTTTTAACTCCTACAGCACCTGGTATTCCTAGGTGGTTTCCCATCCAAGTACTAACCATGAAAATACAACCTGACTTCTCTCCAAAATATTCTATCACTCTTAAGAATTGGTGGCCCTCATAGGGGTCCATGAATATGAGGGACCTTGAAGTTTAAAGTTCAGTAGCTTCACAGTAGAGCTCTCTCTGCCAGCGATACTTTATGAAGTAGAGCCATCAAAGCAGCAAAGGCAGAGTGAACCTAAAAACAAGATGCAATTCCAAGACTTGAACAAGGACATAATTAAATCATCGAAGCTGGATTTGTGTGATGTGAAAGTAAAGTTCAGAATGAAAGAAGTTCAGAAATGGAGTAAATACCAGAAATCATAATACCTGAGAAGGAGGCAATGGGTAACTGGGGTCAGGGAGAAAATGTTTTAAGTATGCCATAAGGGTATGCCACAGAGGCAAGAAAAAGGAATGAAGATACAGGTTCCTGGTATACTATACCTTCAAACCTCAAGATGTGCCTGTGTGTAGCTCTGAAACTAACATCTTGAAACACTCTGACGACCTAATGGCTTGGAGTAAGGCAGAAGACACAGGAGTGTATAAGAGGATTCACATGACTTCTCCTTCCCAGATCTAATATAATTTTGGCATGACTCACAAATAAGAAAAAAATTCTGCCTTGGTATAAGAGAGGTTATAGATGCTTTAGTGTTCATTCTAGAAATGTGACAGAGTTCCAGAATAACTTTTATGCTCATTTATTACTACTTTGGGACACTTATTAAGGAGTAGACAAGTGCACAGACCTTGTTCTGTAAAAACTGTGTCCTAGGAAAATCTGCATTTTTATGAAGTGAGGAAACCACATTCTTCTGTTGGGAAGCAATATTTTTCCAATCTGACTCAAGAAATATCCTCTGTAATCAATATATTGATTCAAAAATAATGTTTAAAGAAAATACTACTTAAAATAAACATTTACTACTTTAGCCTTTTAGGAAAGTAGAATAATTCATGTTGAATCTAGGTGGTTTTATTGTCTTGGGAAAATACATATTCTTTTTAAGTGTAAAAAGTAAAGTTTCTAGGAAAGAATAAATTTCTCTTTATAATAATGGAGCAAAAATTTTAAATTTTGAAAGGACAGCCTATGATGGAAAAGAAGAGTTTTGTAAGAAGCAAAAGAAAAATATGAGAAAGTTTAGAGAGGGAGAGGAGAGAGAGACAAAGAAAACAACAGAGAAAGTAGGACAGTAGAATACTCACCTTGTGAAGGGAATGGGTAGTCACTTCAGAATGTTCCCATAACAGCAAATGGTTAATAATTTTTTAGAATAAGGATATCTGAGATTGGATGCAAATTTGCATCCTACTTTGTGTTGTAATTGCTATTATTACCATCAAATTAGAAGTAGAAGTAAACTATACACAACAGCCTTGTGTTTATAAGTGTGCTGGGGGAGTGTAGCATTGGAGAAGCAGTGCTTAGAAATACAGGGTCAAAATCAAATGTCAGGGAGAGAATAATAATGGAGACGTTAACTAGAGGATGAGTTTGTGCAAAAAAAGTCATTCACTTCATTCCTGCCAAAATCTAGGAGGATTTGGGAAGGGTTCTGTACTTTCCAAGATATATAATACAGAGAAGGATGGTCCCAGAAGACTCAAGAATCTTGGGCTCTCAAAGCTGTAGAAATATGGATTTCCCATAGAATAGTTGCATAATCTTGAGCAAATCACTTTTGTAGCCTGTGGGACTCAGAATATTAACTTCTAAAATGGAACTTTAGACAAGATAAATCTAATTTTGGCTTTCTAGGAAGTAAAATTTCTGGTCTTAATTCTTGAAATGTTAGGTTCTTCCCTGTGGATGAAGAACATCTAAGAAAGTAAAGAATTGTTCTCCATCATTCTTTGGAATTCTATCCTTAAGAACCACTCAAGTTCAATTCCACGGTGCCAGAAATAGAATTACACAAGAGTTTCAGGTGATAGATACAATTCTTGCTTGATTAATTTGGAGATTTTGAACATATTATGAGTATTTGCATATATACTTATTTCAGACAGATGTCAGTATCTTATATTATTAGAAAGGGCACAGGTTTCACTCTAAGTGTTAGATACCCAAAGGGCTTCTTAATGGTCTTTATTGATTTCTAATATATCAGAGTTAATGGAGAAAATATTGATAAATAAACATAGTTTTTGCTCAACAATTGAATTAAGATTATTTTATAGGAAATAATGGGACCTATAAACACAAGAATTGATGAAATACATTATGGTGGATTAATAGTATTGATAATAGCTAATATTCTTGCACTGTACACTTTTATAAGTGCCTATTAATTTTAAATTATTTAATTCTCTCATCTGGGGCATAAAGATATTATTTAGTATGTCCTGAGTCACAAGGGCTATTTGGTTTCAGAGTTTGCTCTTAGCTAGCAGACTGTAACAATTTCACATAATAGACTGCGAAAAAGGCTCTTTACACATTATGATGTAGATGTATATTCTTTGAAATACAAATGTATTCATTACAAAGCAGGTTAACATATGACTTACATACAGATGAATGTGTGTATCTGCATATCACATATAAAATATTTTATAAAATCTGTACCTATTTAATCTCCCAGTGGTGACCTCAACATTCTATTGTACATATTTGTTATAGTACATTTCTCAATATTTTAATTTTAAGAATAAATTACTGTATCTTTTCTCTGAGTAAAATTTTTTTTAAATAGCACATATTAATTTGTGTTATTTTATTTTTCAGCTCTCGCTTGGATTTTGGAATTATTTAAACTTAACTCTATATTTATTGTTTGTAATGAATTGTCTAATGCCTTTGGAGATTTTAACTTCCTAACTTTCTAGTTTTAAATTTCTTCATTGGCTAGCTTTATTAAACTTCAGGTGACCAATTGTCTCAATTTGACTGAGACTGAGAGATTTCTTGGGACATGAGACTTAAGTTCTAAAACTGGAACGGTCATGAACAAAGTAAGACAGTTGATTGCTTTGGAATTGTGCATCTTTAAGTAAAATTTATTTACTTGCCTTAACAAATAATAGAGATATCTTTACTTGCATGTGAATGGAGAGATATAAAGAAGGCATCTATTGAGAAAGATAAAAGGAAAACATGAGAGACATATACAGGTAGAGAGGGAAAGAGCCATACATATGTAAAGGTTACAGATATCTACATATGTTTGTATGTATGTATTTTTCTATAGGTATATTTATACATGTATCTTTCTGTATGTTGATATTTTTAGAAGACAGAGAGAGGTAAAATGGTCTTAGTTCAAATTCTCACTTTGACATTTACATATAATCTTTGGCCACTAGTGAATTATTTCTGAGCCTTAGTTTCCTTATATGTATCGTAGGTATAATAATGTCTTTTTTATATGATTACAGTAAATATTTGCTACAACTTGTATATATTAATTATTAATTATATCACACCAAAAATACAAGAAATTTTTATGATATCTATTAAGTTATTTTTTAAAATTTCTACCAAAACCATCCCATATCATTCCTTTCCAAGGTCAAAGAGAAGTTCATCCATAGCAATTATTCATTGTTTTTTCCCCTTGTTTGGATTACACATGAAAACTTCCATGAATTAACTCTATGAAATAATGAGAAAGGCCCAGGTTTTGATCCTCTGAAATTACTATTGCTTCCTGATACCCATCCTTGGAAAATCATCCTATTCCCTTAAGGTTCTAAGATTTTGAGAATTCTATTCAAGTGAAAAAGGAAGCCCGTAACTCAAAGGCAAAATGATGGTCTCTTAACACAGGATTTTTGCATACCGTAAACATGTATTTTGCAGATGAATTTATAATAACTTTCCCAAAAGTGATACAAGCAATTAGTTTATGAATAATTTACCCCCTACTTTAATACTGCCATAAAGTAGGTATTTAATAATATTTTAGTAGCTTTTTCTTCCCAATCCTTGTCCACAAAGAATATCCAGAACCATTTCTGTTTCCTCTGAAAACTAACAAAAAAATACTTAGGGAAGAAAAATTCCTTACTATATATCCATTAGCGTAAAAAAGTTTTTAGTTACCTTAATGGTACTGATGGCAGTAATTAATGTAGCCACTTAAAGTGATTCTTTATTTAAAAGACATCAATTCCATTTAGAATTTACTACCCATTGTATAAATTGCATATAAACAATTTTCCTGTTTGGGAATCCATCTTAGTGTAAATACTCAAAGGAGAATATTGACTTCATAATACTCAGTAACACCCAAGTAGGTGAGATGTCAGAATTGGAAACTACAAAATGAATTCTAAGTACAAAAATAGGATCTAGCAAATTTTAATACTAATCCTAACTTGCTTGAGATTCTTACGTATATTTATTTTGCCTTCCTGGTAGATAACAGTTTATTTTGCTAATTCTGCCTTTAAGTTATTTTATAAGAACCTTATCACAAAAATATGAGAAGAGGTAGGCTGGCAGAAGAAGGGGACCAGGGAAGGCAAAGCTTAGAAACTGAAAGTGTGTTTCTTTAAGATAATAGACACAGATCTGCAGCAAGAAGGACAATATGAGGGTTATCTGCCCATTTTCTCTTCTCTTTTGCATTTCATCACCATTGCCTCCTTTATAGAAAACATTTTGTACAATATAAACTTATGGTGAGCATCTGACTCCCCCAAGGACTGCCTTTTCTAGGAATTTTTAAAACCGAATCTCAAGAAAGATTATTATACCAATTAGTATACAAAGACGTAAAATATCAGAAATGGAGCTCAGTCATTTTTAACTACGCACTCTACAAAGCAGAGGAAATTTTTGGCAGAAAGAAAAGGGAGAGGCAGCATTCAAAGATTGCTTGATAGCACTAATGGTTTTCCCTGTATCCTTCCTGCTCCTTGTTCCAGTCTTCCCTGAGGCCTTTGGGTTTATGAGCCAAACCTGAATTATTAATCCTATCTAACACATGTAAATTTTTTTTGTGGCAGAGTGAGAACAAGCACCCAAGACCTCTAATTCCTCATTCCCATCAATGTGTAACCTTTGTCTCTTTCTTTTGCTTACTTTCTTCCTTCTTCTTTCCATTTTAATACTTTAATATAGTTCTAGGAAATTATATATATATATATATATATATATATATATACCTTCTAAGAATAAATTTATTGCAATTGCTAGGAGCTCCTTATCAATTGACAGTCACCTCTGTTCAACTTGTTACACACACCCTAATCTAGACATTAGAAGAACAACTTAAATTATGAAACTTTGACCTTCAACGTCCTACCCATAGACAGCAACCTCCCACCTACTCATGTGTTTTGTACTCATTTCTATTGCTTTTGATTTCTTAGTAAACTCCAGGCCCTTGAGAGGTTGATAACTTAAACCCTGGAGTCAGATGGGCCTAGAATTTAATTTTTGGTGTAAATAAAATAATTTTGAAAATAAAAATTTTCAATCTTCTAAGGCTAAAATGATTTAGCTGAACAAAGGAGTGTTATATCAACCTCTGGGGTTGAAATGAGTATTCAGCGAAGCAATGCTTAATGCTGAATACACCTGGCACATAGTAGACACTCAAATAGGTATTATCTGTGTAATTCTCATGTTTTTGTTGCTCTCTTCATTTTTCTTCAGTCTATCAAAAGCCTCCTGTTTTAATTTTCTTTTTCTAGCCAATAATGTTTGCACCATTTGTTCACATAACCCATATTCTTAACTCTTTGGGCCAGCTATTCTGTCTTAATTATGAGAGGAAACTCAAACGCTGAATAAATTTTCCAACATGCTTTCTCTCTTTTCCTTTCTCTCCCACAGAAGATTCAGATTGACAATCACTCCATGTCCAAGGTCTCCAAACTTAGCTTGGTCCTGAGAATTGCCTTTAAATTATTTTATTTGATCAACTCCTCTCATCATTTCTTTTAATTTCTATGTGAAATGTTTGCTACATTTATTCAAGCCTCTACCAGCAAATCAAGAACTCACTAAGAACATAATTTTACCATCATATCACATTCTAGCATCTACATTCATATATGCTCTTTCTATTTTTCATCAGTCATGAAGAATGATGAGTCCATTCTCCCATTGCAGGCCACTACTTCCACTCTTCCTAGTGTCCCATCCTTTCTCATCTTTTCTAGGAACTTTCTGCATTAGCTTTCTTCTTAATACTTTTTAATCTTTAACCTTCTCTCTTCTCATAGACTCCTATCTCTCGGCTAGGAAAAATCCTCAGGTAATTGTTATCCAGTTACATAAGCTAAATTAGTTAGGATAATTTTGAATTCAATAACATAATAGCAAAATAAAAGTGATTTAACCAATACGGATTTTTAAAAAATTAAGAATATGACACATGTGGATAAGGGTCTCACCTAACTATAGAGAAGGAAGTTCTAAAGCATCTGATTCCTGACATCATTACAGAGCCTCTGTAACTCCCCAAACCTAGACAATGTCTGGTGGAGGTGGCAGTGGTGGTATGAGTGCCTTGCTCCTATTTCTAATATCTACATGCAATTTCTGACTGGTGTGCAAATGTAAATGGTGATCTCTCTGTGACATGGTGTTTTCTGGTAGAGGCATGGCTGTCTCTGAGCCAGTAGGTGCTCTGCAATTACCTGAAATAATCCCAAACTCAGAAAAGCATTCTTGCTGGGAACCTGTCTATACTGTAGGAAAAGAGCAAAGAAAATTAGGATATTTCAGCTTATACAAACATAGATAGTAACCATTTCAAGGCCAATAACTGCCTCCCTCACCCTGCCCCCCTGCCCAAGCTCTCACCAATGAATGTAAGAACTCAACATTGAGATTAAGTTTTTACCTTTCACTTTATCAGTGGAATGGTGGCTTGTATTAGAAATTAAATTTGGTTCTTAAGGCAGAAATATTTATAAGGTAATTTTTTGTGAATATCTGAGTTCTCACCATTTCTTAAAAATGGAAATGTTATAGCCCCATTCTTATCTTTACAACATTTTAATGTTTTTTCATTGCTTTAGAACATAGTTCAGATTCCTGATGTGGCCAATATAGGTAGTATAGCTAAGGGTTCAGCATATGAGCTCTGAGTTTAGATTATGCCCTAACTATTAACATGTCTATGTCCTAACCTCTCTAAACCAGATGTTACTTGACTTCTTTAAATTTATGTTTTCTCATAAAGTGGGCATGAAAAGAATAGTAACTGCTTCATAGCATTATGAGATTACATGAGATAATCCAATTAAAGTATAGCAAATAGATAATTATTAGTGTGGTTCACAAGACATTTTCATTTCGCCTGAGAACATGATTATACTACTCTTCCTTGGCCTCTTGTAGGTAGGTGTGGCCATGTGGCTTGATTAGGCTAATAATACATGAATTGAGGTCATATGTGTTAACTTCTTGTTAGAGGCTTTAAGTAAGAGCTGTGGTGCAATTTGTCATGCCCTTTTTACCCCTTGCCAAAATGATTGACATACCCCAAATGATGGTTGCTCCATCATCCAGAGTCTCAGAGGTGGACCAGTGTAGAACAGACCCTCCAGTTGATCTAAAGCACACATGAAGAATGAGTGAGAGATATACCAATGTTGTTTTAAGCCACTAAAATTTCGGCGATGTTATTTACTCGTGTACAACCTAGCCCATGCAACTGGTTCAAAATAGTTAAAAAATATATAAGTTGTTGTCCTAGGTGTCATCATCATCACCATGAATATTATCCTCATCCTCATTTTCATCATGATTATGCCCTGTTTTTGCTGTTCTCTTCTCCATAGTTTTATTCTACTTTTTGATCTCCCTTACCTCCTCCTTCCCAGCTTCAGCCAGGATAGTGACATATTCATCTACCATTACTAAAATCAGAAGCCTAAGAGATATCCATTTTTTCTTTTATTCCCTCACCTCATAGCAATCAAACAAAAGGTCTTGTTAATTCTATCTGGAAAATGTATCTTTAATTTGTTAACCTCTCCCATGTCTTTCATCTCTAGTGTAAGTCAAGCAATCATCATCTCATGAAATAATCTTTTTAACGGTCTACATCTTTCCAACTCTTGTCTTCTTCCACCCTATTCTTCTGAAGAAAAAATAAAATAAAATCCATAAATCTGATTGTGGTATTTCATTCCTTAGGCCCTTCAGTGTCTTTCACTTGCCTTAGAACTCAATCCATACTGTTTACCATAGCTGCAGATCTCTACTCTGATCTAACTCCTGCCTGTTCTTCAGGTTCATGTATCTATTTTCCTACAGCCTCATTGGCCTCTTTCTCTTCCCTGAAGTGCTGAAGCTTTTATCTGTTCTAAGAACTTTTGTGTATGAAATTCCCCCTAGCTGGAATACTGCTCCCTCTACTCTTCATATAGTTGAAGCACGTGCAAGTTTAAATGTGTTATTCCAAGGGAGGTCTTTCGTAGCCATTTTTATTAGTGAATGCCCTGTCTCCTCTGCTCTGTGTCATTATGGCCTACTCATATCTTTCATGACACTTAGCACCACACACACACACACACACACACACACATTTCTCTAGTAATTTTGTTATCTTAGAAACTTACTGTAAGCAGTGAAGTTTGGGACAATATTAATCAATATCTTATCAAGTTATCAGATGAATAAATGTTGCTCACAATTTTAAAGATCATATAAATTTTCAAAGCATTAATTGTTTGGAACAATAAGAGAAGAATTCTTAAATTGTGTTTTTCAATATTACATTTATTACCCATAGCACAACATATCAGCCATCTTACATGGATTATCACTACTTCAGAGTTATCCTGGCTGAGAAGTCATCCATACATTCTTGCTCTGGAGAGTATGAAATTGAAAACACAATTTGAACTATACATTAAAACTGACTAATTTAACCTTAAAATTTATTTCTAGCATCTGAAACTGCAAAAAAATATATAACCTCTGAAATTTAAAATTTAAAAACATTTAAAAATGGATGTATACTGGAATGGATGGATGGTCCAATTCCACTCTCAAATGTATCATAATGATTTTAGAGAACGAAAAAGTTGTTGAATCCCTCTAAGGTGATATATGATTAACATCTAGATTTTCAGAGATAGGAGGGACCTTAAAGATCATTTAGGATAAAGCATGAAAAATCCCACTGTAAATGTAAACAGTAAATGAATAATAATTTTTCTCTGTCTTTGTGAAATTGTTTTCATATTCCCCAGTCCAACCAACCCAAATCTCTCACCTGTGTTACTCTATTGGCCTCTCACCAGGTTCCCTTTCATCTACTTTTATCATCCTTAAGCCATTTCATACACAGAAACCAGAGAAAATGCGAACAAATCCCTTCTCTTCTTAAAACTCTCTAATGATAATTCAGGGCTCTTAAATTAAAATAAAACTCCATACCATGTCTTATAAGATACTATATAACCTGGTCTTATTTGACCATCTCCTTGAACTCACCTGTTGCAGACATTCTGTCCTCTTTCCTCCTACTCCAGCATGCCAACCTTTCTCCCACCTCAGGGCCTCACACTTGCTGTTCCTTGCACCTGGATTGTCCGTGCCCGGGTCTTTGGGTGACGCCTTTTCAATATTCAGTCTTATTTTGACACATATGAAATTTCTTTAGAGGCGGCTTTTCCAATTATCCTATTTAAAATAACTCCTTCCCCTACATTTCTATGCAGTTGTTCCCTATTTTCTTAGGTTTTCGATCACAAGCTGAAATTATATTATTTAATTGCTTCACTCATTTCTTGTCTGTCTCCCTCACAGAATTCTAGCCCCATGAAAATAAGAATCTCATCTGTTTTGTTTGCCAAAGTATCTTCTGCTCTTAGAACTTGATCTCATACACAGTAAGCACACAGTAGATGCCTATGGAAGGGAGGAGAGAATGCAGGAAGAAAATACATTAACATGTTCACTTATGGGGGACATGTGTGTGGAAAATAATCTCTCTCATTTCATCTGTTCAATGTCTCTACACAAGAAAAACCTGGTCACCATGGTTTTTAAAACAGAAGCGAGTGGCTTACAGGATGAGGCCAGTGTTCTTTCTTACCATACAGAAAGCACCAATGTTAGCAGCACAATATTCATTCTCTCATGTCTCATGGGCTCTGGTCCTTGATGACTGACTCCTCTCCCCTCTCTGTAATCAGACTTCACTTTGTCAAAGGGCATGCACACACTTTAGCTTTGCTTCAGGGAGCAGTAATAATTAGTGTTATTTATTGATCACAAATAGAATTCTATGAACCAGCTCATTATCGCATATGATTTAAAAGAATTTTCTGAACCACTCAAATCCATTTTTAACTGCTAGAAAATTGAAAGCCCTTCCCTTGCCAGAGGCCAACAATTTTCATGAATGATTTGATGCTGGGAAGTATCTGTCAAGTATTAAATAACAAACAAAAATGTGCATCAACTTTCTGAGTTGGAATGTGACAGACAAGAAAGTTGCCATTTGCCCCTGGGTAAGGAAAATGAGAGACAAATTATTACAGCAACTTGGTGCTGTTGAGCAAATATGTCTAATCTCTGGAAAATAAGAAGCCTATGGGGAGAATAGAATAATATTGTCCTTTTTCTTGTTGCTTCCTTCACAACAAACACTCAATTGCAATGCAGGAAAGCGGAACAGAAGCCCCAGTTAATCAAACCAAAGAGGCATGCCAAAAACTAAAAGGCAAATCCCTTCAAAGAAAACATCATAGAAAAATGTACTAATTAGGATTGTAAGGATAGAAAACAAAGTCGTCACTTTTTACAGAATATTGAAATGGGTTTCATAGATTAGACTTTTGAAAATTATATTTAACATATCTTTTGAATATGAAAACATGTTCATTATAAAAATAAAACATTGAAAATTGTATAAAAATTTAACATCTTACCACACAGAAATATTTATTGTTAATATTTTAATATTTTCTTCCAATAGCTTATACTGAGAACATTTTCTAAAGCAATCAACATCCTCTCTAAGCATAGTATTTAATAATTCAATACTATTCTATCTTACTTTTTTATCATAATTTAATTAAACATTTCTCTGTAGCTGCATTTTTGGATATCTTTCAATTGCTTTTGTTAGTTTTGTCTTGCTCATTTAATATACATATATACAGGAAAAAGGGGAAGGGCACGATACAAAAATTTATTATTTATTTTATAAAATTATAATTTAATATTATATCTTTAATTGAATGTAACACTAAGAACCATATCTAAGACTATTTCAACTTTACAGAATTTAAAAGAATTTCATCATTTTCTAAAAGGTCCTGATTTATTTAACCATTTGACTTTATTTTATTTTTTCCTGTTATAAATGAGACTGTAGTAAATATTCTTATACATAAATTGTTTTGTAATTATCTGTACATAACTTCTATTATGAAGTATTCAGTCATAAAAGATACTGTCATACACACATTATCATTCATTCTGTTTTTGGGATGTGTGTGTGTGTGCACGCGCGCACATGCAGATAATCTTCCATTCATGTCACTTGCCCATATTTCCACTAATATGTTGTCTTTACTGAGGCATCAGATTTCATCATGTTGTTTATTCATATCTTCTAGAATCTTACCTAGCACATATGAAGCAGGCAGTTAATATTTGTTGAATTTATTGATGAATTCTCTTTTTTAAGTTAGTCAATTTTCTTTTTTTTCAATTAAGTTTATTGGGGTAACATTGGTTAAAACAATTATGTAATTTTCAGGTATACATTATAATTTGACATCTGTATATTCTATTGTGTCTTTACAATCCAAAGCCCAGTTTCCTTCAGCTATTATATATTTGATTCCTTTTACCCTTGACCCTCTTCTAGCCCCCCCACCATATTTGACCCACTTTACCCCATCTACCTACCTACACTGAGTAATATTCCATTGTATATATGTGCCACAGCTTTTTTATCCAGTCATATATCATAGGACACTTCGGTTGTTTCCATGTCTTGGCCACTGGGAATAATGCTGCTATGAACATGGTGTACAAATATCTTTACGGATATGGGTTTTCAAGTCTTTGGGGTAAATACCCAGTAGAGGGATTGCTGGATCATATGGTAGATCAATTCTTGGTATTTTGAGGAATCTCCATACTGTTTTCCATAGTTGCTATACCAATTTGCAGTCCCACCAGCAGTGTATGAGGAATCCTTTTTCTCCGCATCTTCTCTAACATTTATTATTACTTGTCCTTTTGATTATAGCTATTCTAACAGGTATGAGATGGTATCTCATTGTGGTTTTGATTTGCATTTCTCTAATAGCTAGAGATGTTGAGCATCTTTTCATATATTTGTTGGCCATTTGTATGTCTTCTAGAGAGAAGTGTCTTTCAGGTCCTCTGCCCATTTTTTGATTGGATTGTTTGTTTTTTTGTTGTTATTGAGTTGTATGAGCTTTGTATATTTTGGATATTAGATCCTTATTGGAAGCATTGTTTGCAAATATATTTTCCATTTTGGATGGCTGTCTGTTTACCATGTAGACTTTTTTTTTTTTTTTTTTTTTGAGCAGAAGCTTTTTAGTTTGATGTAGTCCCATTCATTTATTTTTGCTTTTACTTCCCTTGCTTTTGAGGTCAAATTCATAAAATCCTCTTTAAGTCTAAGGTCCTTGAATTTAGTTTCTATGTTATCTTCTATGCATTTTATTGTTTCAGGTCTTATATTCAGGTCTTTAATCCATTTTGCGTTAACTTTGGTGTGTGGTGATAGACAACAGTCTAGATTCTTTCTTTTTCAGGTGGCCTTCCAATTTTCCCAGCACCATTTATTGAAGAGGCTTTCCATTCTCCACTGTCTGTTTTTGGCTTTTTTGTTGAAAATTATTTGCCATATAAATATGGGTTTACTACTGGACTTTCAATTCTGTTCCATGTGTCTGTTTTTCTGCCAATACCATGCCGTTTGGTTACTGTCACTTTGTAGTATAATCTGAAGTCGAGCAGAGTGATTCCTGCATCTTCATTTTTTTTTCCTCAGAAAGGCTTTGGCAATTCGGGGTCTTTTGTGCCTCCATGCAAATCTGATGATTTTTTTTGTTCTATTTCTTTAAAAAATGCCGGTGGGGTTTTGATGGGGATTGCATTAAATCTGTATAATGCTTTAGGTAATAAGGTCATTTTAAGTATGTTGATTCTTCCAATCCAAGAACACAGAATATCTTTCCATTTCTTTGAATCTTCGATTTCTTTTAATCATTTCTTGTAGTTTTCATTATATAGGTTGTTTACATGTTTCGTTAAATTGATTCCTAGGTATTTTATTCTTTTTGTTGCAATTGCAAAAGGAATTATTTTTTCCACTTCTTTTTCTGACACTTCATTATTAGAGTATAGGAACACTATGAATTTTTGAACAATTGATTTTGTATCCAGAAACTTTCCTGTATTTGCTTATTGTTTCTAGAAGTGTTCTTGTGGAGTCTTTGGGGTTTTCTATGGAGAGAATCATGTCATTCACAAATAGTGACAGTTTGACTTCATTTCCTATTTGGATGCCTTTTTATATCTTCCTCTTGTCTAATTGCACTCGCTAGGATCTCCAATATTATATTGAATAATAGTGGTGATAGTGGACAGCCTTGCCTTGTTCCTGATCTTAGAGGGAAGGTTTTTAGTTTTTCACCATTAAGTATAATGTTGGCTGTGGATTTGTCATACATGGCCTTTATTATGTTAAGGTACTTTCCTTCTATACCGATTTTGTTAAGAGTTTTGATCATAAATGGATGCTGTATCTTGTTGAAGGCTTTTTCTGCATCTATTGATATGATCATATTCTTATTTTTTAATTTGTTTATGTGATGTATCACATTAATCGATTTGTGTATATTGAACCATCCTTGTGCCCCTAGGATGAAGCCCACTTGATTATGGTGTATAAACTCTTTAATATGTTGCTGTATTTGGTTCACTAGTATCTTATATAGGATTTTTACATCTTGTTCATGAGACATATTGGTCTGTAGTTTTCTTTTTTGTGTGTTATCCTTACCAGGTTTTGGTATCAGAGTAATATTGGCCTCATAAAATGAGTTGGAAAGTATTGCCTCCTCTTTGATTTTTTGGAAGAATTTGAGAATAGGTATTAAATCTTCTTTGAATGTTTGGTAGAATTACTGGAGAAGCCATCCTGACCTGGACTTTTACATTTTGGGTAGGTTTTGAATGTTTCAATTTCCATATTGCTGATCGATCTATTTAGATTTTCCAGATCTTCTTGATTCTGTCTAGGAAAATTGTACCTTTCTAAGTACTAGTCCATTTCTTCTAGGTTATTAAATTTGGCGTTATATACTTTTTCATAATATTCTTACATGATCCTTTGTATGTCTGCAATGCCAGTCGTAATTTCCCCTCTTTCATCCCTGATTTTGTTTATTTGTATCCTTTCTCTTTTTTCTTTAGTGAGTATAGCCAGGGTTTTGTCAATTTTATTAACCTTTTCAAAGAATCAGCTCTTCGTTGCATTTATTTTTCGAGTGTTTTTTTGTTTTCAATTTCATTTGTTTCTGCTCTTAATTTTGATTATTTCTTTTCTTCTGTTGACTTTAGGCCTCATTTTTTCTTCCTTTTCTAATGTTTTAAGATTAAGAGCTATATTGTTTATTTGAGCTCATTCTTGTTTTGAGAGGTAGACCTGTAATGATATGAACTTTCCTCTTATGACAGCTTTTGCCGTGTCCCAAAAGTTTTGATATGTTGTACTATCATTATCATTCATTTCTATGTACCTCTTGATTTCTTTTTTTTCTTCCCTGACCCTGTTATTCTTCAGTAGCATGTTGTTTAATCTCCATGTATTTGTGGTTCTTCCTGATTTCTTTTTGCAGTTGATGTCTAGTTTCAAAGCATTATGATCAGAGAATATGGTTGGAATGATTTTAACCCTCTTATATTTGTTGAGGCTATCTCTGTGTCCCAGTATGTGGTCGATTCTTGGGAATGTTCCATGTGCACTAGAGAAGAATGTATAAGCAGCTGTTTTGGGATGGAAGGCTCTGTACATGTTAATTATGTCCAGTCTGTCTAATGTGTCATTTAAGGACGTTATTTCCTTATTAATTTTCTGTTTGGATGAATTTCCATATCTGACAGTCAGGTATTTAGGTCCCCTACTACGATAGTATTTTGGTCTGTTTCTCTCTTTAGTTCTGTTAGTAATTGCTTTACATATTTCAGGACTCCCTGATTGGGAGCATAAATATTATTAAGTGTTATGTCTTCTTGGTGTATGACTCCCTTTATCGTTATGAAGCGTCTCTCAGTATCTTTCTTTAACTTTTTAATTTTTTTAATTTTTATTATTTTTTTAAATTAAGTTTATTGGTGTAACATTGGTTAATACAATCATATAATTTTCAGGTGTACATTATCATTTGACATCTGTATATTCTATTGTTTTTCATCACCAAAAGTACAGTCACCTTTTTTATTTTGAAGTCTATTTTGTCTGATATTAGCACCACTATTCCCACTTTTCTCTGAATGCCATTTGCTTGAAATATCATCTTCCACCCTTTCATTTCGAGTCTATATTTGTCTTTGGAGCTGAGATGTATCTCCTGGAAACAGCATATGGTTTGGTGTTGATTTAGATCCATTCTGCAACTCTGTGACTTTTTATTGGTGAATTCAGTCTATTGACATTTAGGGTGATTATTGAAATATGAGGTCTTCTTATAGCCATTTTATCTTTTGCTTTCTGGTACCTTGGTGTTTCCATTGCTTCTTTGTCCTTGTGTTTCTGTTTTCTTTATTTTGGTTGGCTTTTGTGGATTTTCCCTCTGGTTCTTCTTGTTTTATGTTATATACTTCAGTTCTGAATCTTTGGTGTGTGGTTACCATTATGAATATGAAAAGGATAGTTATATATATGCATTCATCCATTTTCTTCTGCATGTGCCTTATCTCCATTCCCCTTTGTGAATTTGGATTTTTGAATCCTCCCCTTTTCAGTCATTGTCATCTCAATTTGTCCCTATGTATGCTCAACATTCATTACTCTCTTGCTATAGTAATTCTCTTATTATTATTTAATCTTATAATGATGTCCTGTTCTCAGTAAGGATTGCACTCCTCTGCTTCTATTTGCCTGATAGTCACTTTACTCCTAATTATGTATTTTGTGTGTGTGTGTGTCACTTTGTTTTAGGTGAGCTGAAACAATTTCAGTATTTCCTGTAATGCAGACCTCATAGTGGAGAATTCCCTCAATTTTTGTATGTCTGGAAAAGTCTTAATTTCTCCTTCATATCTAAAGGAGACCTTAGCTGGATCCATTATTCTAGGCTGGTAGTTCCTTTCACTTAATAGTTTAAATATTTGATTCCATTTCTTTCTGGCTTGTAAGGTCCACTCTGAGAAGTCCAATGATAAGTCTCTGGCTGCCCTGAGAATTCTGTCTTTGTCGTTGATTTTTGATAACTTTAATACAATGTGTCTTGGTGAAGGCCTTTTTCGGTTGAGATAGTTGGGTGTTGTGCTGACTTCTTGAATTCCAAGCCCCATCTCATTCCTTAGATTTGGGAAATCCTTGTCCACTATTTGTCTGAAAATGTTTTCTAGTCTCTGATCCTTTTTCCTTGCCTTCAATAATGCCCATTATTCTTATGTTTCTTCTCCTGATGGTATGAGCTAGTTCTTGTATTTCTCTTTCATTATTTTTCATTCTTGGGTTTCTCTCTTCTTCTTTCTGATTTATTTGTAGATTTCTGTCTTCGATATTACTGATCCTTTCCTCCATTTGGTCGACTCTATTTCCCAAACTTGCTATTTCATTTTTCAACTCTTGCAGTGTGTTTTTATCTCCAGAATTTATGTTCTATTCTTTTTGAGAGTTTCCATCTCCTTGCTCTGCTCATCTAGTTGTTTCTTCAATTTCTGAAATTGTTGCTATGACTCGTTTTGGAACTCACTGAGTTTTTTCAGAAGTACCATCGTGAACTCTCTGTCATTTAAGTCACATATTTCTATTTTCTTTCTCAGGCAGGGAAGTCACTGCATCTTCACCACTCCCCCTCCTCCTGCAGGGAACTCCAGCTGCGAGAGGTAGCTTCTTTATTTCTCCTAGTTCACCGCCCAACACCTGGGGTTCTGACCTATGGTAGCTCTTATGCACAGATCCCACGCTCAAATGTGCTGGTGTGCAGTTTGAGTGATTTTTATTCAGTTTTAGATGTTCAGCTTATTGTTGTTTCAAAGGGAGAGATCTGAGGACATCTTTCACTCCACTATGTTTCCCAGAATCCCAGATTAGTCAATTTTCTAATAACATTTCTTGAATAAGGTGAACCTTAACTTATCATTTAAAATTTATTTATATTCTTTTTATATAAAAAGTGTATTTCTAGTTTCTTGCTTATGTTTAATTTATCTCTATACATACACAACAGGGGTTTTTTTAATTGAATTTATTTGTGTGACATTGATTAGTAAAATTATATAGGTTTCAAGTGCAAAATTCAATATTACATCATATATATATTGCATTGTGTGTTTATAAACATAAATTGAATTTCTTCTGTCACCATATATTTCACATACTTTATCCTTATCCATCCCCCCACCCTATCTCCTTTTCTTTCTGGTAACCATTAAACTATTGTTTGCATCTGTGAGTTTTTCTTTGTCTTGTTCATTTGGATATAGAAGATGTGCTGTATACATATATATATATAGTGAAATATTACTCAGCCATAAAAAAAGATGAAATGTTGCCATTTGCAACAATATAGAGGTTCTTGAGATTATCATATTAAGCAAAATATGTCAGACTGAAAAGTTGAGAACCATATAATTTTCCTGTATGCGAGATATAAAACTAAAATCAACAAATGAACAACACAGTAAGTTTTAAAATTGTAAGATTATATCTTGATTATATACTGAACTTTCCCTCATTCTCTGCATGTAGTTTTATTTTTCAAAGTGTTTTTGGCCATTCTCACCCATGTATTCTCCAAAATATTCTGAGTATGTCTTTTATTCTATCACATTTTATTTATGAATAAAATTGAGGACTCTCAAGTTAAAAATTTGAAGGTTCCTCATTACAAGAAAAATTATACTCTCATTTATTTAAATCTTCATTAGTAAGATTTTATTTGATAGTACTCGTAGAGTTATTTCAAGGTAATGTACATTTATGTTAATATCACAAATTGGTTCTCATTTAGTTTATATCTTCTAACCATTCTATTTTTTTTCATAGTCTTATCACTTACAGTATCATTCTGTTGACTGGAATTTTCTTTTGAATCATTGTGATTCCAGCTTTGCTGTATTTATATCTATTTATTTTTCTTATTGCTAGATAATGCTCTCCTCTATTAGCTTAGTCAATAGTAATAATAGTAAAAGAGTGGTCTTTCTCTTTACTCTAAGAGAGATGAATCTAATGTTTAATTGCTATGTCTAATACTGACCATTAGTTTTGTGTTGTTAAGGAAGTAGATTTTTTCCTCTAATTAGCTAAATGTTTTATTCAGGAATAGATATTAAATCTTATGTTATTTTTTTTCTACTTATGGAGATAAATCATGTTATTAAATACACTAATATTAAATATCTTTAAATTACTGAAATGAATTTTATACTGTCATGATGATTTCTTTTTTATTATACTAGTATGATTAATTTGCAAGTATTTCACTTAGATTTCTTCATATATATTTATAAGTGACATTGAATCATAGAAATTTTCCTAAAGACAGTTCTCACAAACAATAGTGAATACTAATGTTCTTAGATAAAAGCTTGTGTGATCCAAATATTTACAGGAAATAGATCTGGATGCCAAAAGGGAGAGATTGGTTGATTTCTTTTTCTTTTCTAATCTTTTCCACTTGCTGGCTATGTTATCTGACCCCATAGTTAGACCTAAGTCGAGAGGAAATAAAATGAGGAAGTGTGATTTCTACCCTTTGAATGAGGCAGATGAACAAATATGAGAGCTTTCCCTTGGGAAGGACTTTTTTTTGGAATTGTTGAAGACCCTCTACTTGGGGATCTATGGGAGCAGCTCACCTAACAGATCTGATGCCTCATACTGGCCATTACCTCTCCTTAGCTCTGAACCATCCCAGAGAATGTTGAGTCACACTGCTCTGCCAGACAGTCCTTCTTGCCATGAGCCTCCAGAGGATAGGGAGTGCATGCATCTTTACCTTGAGAGAAGCATATGGATCCCATTCTCCATGTTTCTATGTCTCTTTAATCTAGCAATTGGCAGGTGAACTTCAGCCATAATTTTCTTTCATTTTCCCTAGGCTAGAACCATGGAACATAGCAAATGCTCTTTGAATGTCCTCTCACAAAATTCTGACAATTCTCTGAAAGGAAATCTCTCTCTTTTCAATGCTCACATTTTTCTAGGCAGGAAGTAGATGATGGCTAATGCTGGTAGAAATGGCTTAACATTTAATGGCATATGTCTCTGAGGTGATATAAAGCTTGTTCCAGAAAGTGGAGGCACAAGGCACCTACTGTATTTTTTTTAACCTATGGATCTCAGGCAAATTTTAGAAAGTGTCACATTTTAATAGTCTATGTACTCGTGTTTGTGCATGTGTGTGTGTTGTGCATATATTAATTATATATTACTGTATAATAGGTAATTATTATATTGCTATATGATTATATTTTATATATGTGGATATATTTATACATATATGGTTCATATATGTACATATATGTATGTGTGTGTATACATGATATATATAAATTATATTTAAAATTATCTTGAGCAGAAAACTCATTTTAAGTAGCTAAATAATTCTTGGAAGAGAAGTTCTTTTCCTCTTTATTCCTCCATAAGTATTTTTATAACTCAAATTTTCTGTTTTTCAGCCATTTCTGCACATTTTATTTTCTCTGAAAAGTCAAAAGTTTCATTGGGAATTTAATAGTAATGAGCAAAGTTGTACTTATGCTGTTAAACAATACTTTTAAATATTTTCCATTCTTGTTATTTATATGCTTTTGTTTTGCTTTCTGCATCTGATTTCTCATTTTAAAAGTATTCTTTTTCCTAAAGTTGCATCTTTCTTTTATTTTTTCAGTTATTATTTCCATTAATTTTCTTATTCCAAATATTAATTTTGTGCCTTTACATCAATTTCATTATTTTTAAAAGTGAGTTATATTATTTTCTAACTTTCTCAATTGAATTCTTAATTCAGCGCTTCTCTTTAATGCTGAATTCATCTGCGGATGTCATTGCGTTCAGCTTCAGCTGGTTTTAAACGGTTTTTATTTCCTGCTTTTTATTTTCTACGTTTTTTTTTAACTGAAAGTTTATTTCTTCCTTGATATCTGTTACTTAGAAGAGTGGAATTATTTTTATTTGCTTTTTTAACATTTAAAAACGTTGTTTCCTCTATTTTATTTATTTATTTATTTGTTATTTTTTTATTTTTCGTTTTGAAACAATACACTGAGGGAAGAAGAGTAGGAAATTAGACAGTTTCTTCTGTTTTTAACTCCAATATTATTGGGGTATATTTTTATTTTGGCAATTTTCCTGTTTCCTAATTCTGTCAGATTTCAGTTCTGCTTTCATCGTTTCATTTTTCTTTTCTTTCTTCATTAAAAAAATAATAATAATAATCATTGAGTAGGGATCCCAGACGGCTGTGTAGGTGGACGCTGAGCTCGTCCTCTCACAAGAAAATATCAAAGGTACACCTATATTTAGTAAATCCTCCTAAGAGACTTTTGTGAGGGAATTGAACAGCCCCTGAGTGATCTTATAGAGAAGGAAAAGGAACTAAACAGGGAGCTCTTCGGAAACTGAGGGGAACAACCCAGGACCTGAGGAACGGGTGAGCGCCATTGTTTACTGTTTTCCTTGAACCTGGATAATGGGGAGCTCCATTCAGGTTCTCTGGACAACCTGCAGGGCATTGTAGGACATCCCTAGCCACCTCTATTGGAGATAGACCCAGCTGAAACAGGAGAGAACCATAGCTTGCATACTAGAGGCCCTTCACTGAGAGATTCATTCAGCAGTTGCAGCAGCGTGCTGCTTCCGCTCCAACTGGGTTGCGCACACAAGGGGCTCCCCGACTTGAAGAGAGCGCAGAACCAACAGAACATTGCAGTACTACCAGCAGACTGCCCTTTCCAGAGAAAGAGCCAAGATAGTGGGGTGCTACTGTGTATTCACGTGGGGCTCTCCCTCCTAGACAGAGTAGGGAGCAAAAAAATGCTGCAGTGTCTACAGGTAGGACTGCGGGACCCAGAGAAAGTGTGGACCCAGAGAAAGTGCGGAGATAGTGGGGGCACTGCTGCTCGCCCAGTCGGTGGAAAAGGCACAGTGGGAGGGACTTTGCAGTGCCCACAGGACAGGCTGCTCCGTGTGGAGTGAGTGTGATGCTGCTGTACATGCACCATTAGGGAGCTTCCGCCTCTCCCGGAGAGTTTTAAATTTCCAAAGTTTGGCTGTGTACGCACAAAATGCTGCCCCACCTGGAGAAGCGGCTGAGCTGGGCAGGCCCTCAGAGCAGCCCTTCTCAGACTTTACTCTGACTGCAGACAATTGAAGAAACAGGACATACAGGCAGGGCTGACCTTTTGGGAGTGAGGGGTTGCTGCTGTTCCCACACCAGTGTAGAAGCACCTACCCCCACCTGGAGAGAGTTCAGAACTAAGAAATACAGCTGTGAGTGCCCAAGCAAGGCAGCCCCAACGGGAAAAGGGGCGGAGCTAGAAGGGCTTTGAGATTCAGGCAGGCAGACCCTGCTCTTCGGATAATTTAAACAACAGCGCAAATACGTAGGGCTGCCTGTGGAGTGAGAGGAACATGGCTGAACACACAAGGAGTTGTACTCCCCTGAAAAGGAACAGAACTAGCAAAATGCTTAGATGTGCGCACGTAGGCCGGTCCGCACGTAGGCCGATTCCAATGGGAGAGCGGGCATAGCCAGTGGGGTCTTGAGACAAGAGCTTGAAAAGCAACTCCGCCCAGACCCAGCTCTGGTCACAGACAGTTAAAGCAATAGGGCACGCCAAAAGTGCACAGAGCAGCCCCGTTTGCATCAGGCAACCCCACCAATAGAAGGTCAAGGAAGCAAGCATACACCAGGCTATCCTATCTGGATCCCACCCCTTCAAATCAGGTGGTGCATGAAACATTGCATGCGCCTGCCAAGAATACAACCGACCTGCCAAAACTATTCAAGACACAGTCTACTCAGAAACCATTCTGGCAAAACTGGGAGAGATAGCTATTCTTTCCAACTCAGGAACAAATTCAGAAAGTCAAACAAAATCGGAAGACAGAAGAATACGCCCCAAATGAAAGAACAAAGAAAGACTCCAGAGGGAAAAAAAAATCCTAATGAAATGGAGGTAAGTAATTTGCTTGATACAAATTCAAAGAAACAGAATTAAGGATGCTCAATAAACTTCAGAATACAATAGAGGAATTCAGAGAACGCTTCAAGAAAAAAGATAGAAAATGTAAAAAAGGACCAATCAGAGATGAAAGATACAATAGCTGAAGTAAAAAACACATTAGAAGGAATCTACTGTAGACTAGTTAATACAGAAGAATGGATTAACAACCTGGAGGACAGAATAGCGGAAATCACCCAATCACAATAGTGAAATCAAAAAAGAATTTCAAAAAATGAGGATAGTATAAAAGATCTCTGGGATAACATCAATTGCACTAACATTCACAGAAGGAGAAGAGAGAAAGAGAAAGGGATAGAAAGAATATTTGAAGAAATAATATCTGAAAACTTTCCTAATCTAGGGAAGCAAACAGATATCCAGGTTTAGCAAGCACAGAGAGTTCCAAACAAGATGAACCCAGAGATCCATACCAAGACATATTTTAATTAAAATGGCAAAGGTTAAGGATAAAGAGTGAATTTTAAAGGCAGCAACAATGAAAAAACAAGTCACATATAAAGGAAACCCCAAAAGACTATCAGCGGATTTTTCAGAAGCAAATTTACAAGCCAGAAGCAAGTGGCAGGAGATATTTACAAATTCTCAAAGAAAAAAATCTACAACCTAGAATAGTTTATCCATCAAGGTTATCATTTAGAATTGAAAGAGAGATAAAGAGTTTCCCAGAGAAGCAAAAACTAAAGGAGTTTACCACTACTAAACTGGCCTTACAAGTTTTCTTTATGCAGAAAAGAAAAGGCCATAACCAAAAATAAGAAAATACAAGAAAAGAGAAAAAAAGTCTCACTGTTTAAGGCAAATATACAGTAATCACAGTGAATCAACCATTTAAAAAGTTAATAGGAAGATTAAAAGACAATAATAGCAAAATAAACTATAACTACAATAAATAATCGGAGATTCACAAAACAAAAGAATATAAAATGTGATATCAAAAACATAAAGAAGGGAAAGGAAATGAAACTGTAGTGCTTTTAGAATGCAATTGAACTTAAATGTCTATCAGCTTAAAATATATTGCTATAGATATAGATGGGCATATCTATATCTGTATGTCTATATCTATACATCTATATCTATATCTATATCTATCTATCTATCTATCTATCTATCTATCTATCTATGAACTCCATGGTAACCAAAACACCCCAAGAATTACACAAAAAATGAAGGGAAATGAATCCAATCAAAACACTAAAAATCAGCAAGTCAAAAGGAAAGAGATCAAGAGAAGAAATAAACACCAAATAATAACAAAAACAACCCCAAACAACTAACAAAATGGCTATAAGCACATACTTAGCAATAATTACCCTCCATGTAAATAACTAAATGCTCTAATCAAAAGACATAGGATGGCAGAATAGATTAAAAACAAAAACAAAAACATGACCTATCAAGATGCTGTTGACAGGAAACTCACTTCAGATTGAAAGACACACAGAGATTGAAAGGGATGGAGAAGGATATTCCATGCAAATAGAAATGAAAAGAAAGCTAGTGGTAGCAATATTCATATCAGACAAAATGGACTTCAAAACAATGTAAAAATAGGCAAAGAAGGACATTTTAAAATTTTAAAGGGATCAATTCAAGAAGAGGATATAATAATTGTAAATATCTGCACAATCAACATAGGAGCACTTAAGTAAATAAAGCAAATATTAATGCATATAACAGCTGAAATTAACAGTAATACTATCAGTAATACTATAATAGTTGAGGATTTTAAACTCCACTTACTTCAATGTATAGATCACCGAGACAGAAAATTAATAAGAAAATAATGGCTTTAAATGCCACATTAGACCAAATTGACTTGATAGACATTTACATGACATTTTATTCCAAACTTTCAGTTTACACATTTTTTTCAAGTGCATATGGAACATCTTTTCTAGAATAGAAACAAACCTCAATAAATTCAAGAAGATTGAAGTTATATTAAGGATATTGTCTGAACTCAATGGCATAAAACTAGATATCAATTACAGAGAGAAAAAAAAACCTGTAAAAAACACAAATATGTAGAGATAAAGCAACATGTTTTAAACAACCAGTGGGTCAAAGAGGAAATCAAACAAGAAATCAAAAATTACCTTGAGACAAATGAAAATGAAAACACAATCCTACAAAATGCAGTCGAACCAGTTATAAAAGGAAAGTTCATAGCTATAAAAGCCTACCTCAAGAAGCAGAAATAATCCCAAATAAATAGTCAAAATTTACACATTAAGAAATGAGAAAAAGAGGAACAAGGAAAACCCAAAGAGGAGGAAGGAAATAATAAAAATCAGAGTGGTAATAAATGAAATAGAAAATAGAAAAACAATAGAAAAGATTAATAAAACTAAGGGCTGGTTCTCTGAGAGAATAAATAAAATTGACAAGCTTCTGCAAAGACTAATCAAGCAGAAAAGAGAGAGAACACAAAATCAGAAATGCAAGAAGTGAGGTTAAAACAGATACCACAGAAATACAAAGGATTATTAAAAAATACTATAAACAGTTACATGCCAATAAATTTGACAATCTAGAAGAAATAGATGAATGTTTAGAAATATACAACTTTCCAAGACAAAACCAAAAAGAAACAGAGACTCTGAACAGACATTACTAGCAATGAAATTAAAGCAGTAATCAAAAAACTCCCAACAAACAATTGCCCAGGACCAGACAGCTTCAGAAGTGAATTCTATCAAACATTTAAAGAAGAATTAGTACCTAATAGTTAGTATCTTTCTCAAGTTATTTCAAAAAATTGAGTAGGAAAGAACATTTTCAAACTCATTCTGCAAGGCCAGAATGATAACAAAACCAGAAAAAAAAAACTACAGGCAAATAGGCCTGATGAACATAGGTGTCAAAATTCTCAATAAAATACTAGCAAACTAAATTTAACAGTACATTACAAAAATTATGCCCTGTGACCAAATGAGATTTATACTAGGGATACAAGAATGATTCAACATCCACAAAACAATTGCTGTGAGTCATCACATCAACAAAACCAAGAATAAAAATCATATGATCATCTCAATAGATGCAGAACAAACATTTGACAAAATTCAACACCCATTTATGATAAAAATTCTCAACAAATGGGTATAGAAGAAACTTAGCTCAATTTGATAAAGGCTATGTATGACAAGGCCGCAGCTAACATTATACTCAATGTGAGAAGCTGAAAGCATTCTCTCTAAGATCAGAAATAAGACAAGATGCCCACTCTCACCACTATTATTCAACATAGTACTGGAAGTTGTAGCCGTAGCAATCAGACCAAAAACTTAAAAAATAAAAATAAAAATTATCTAAATAGGAATAAAAGAAGTAAAAGTGTCACTATTTGCAGATGACATAATACTGTATATAGAAACCCTAAAGAATACACCAAAAAATTAAAATAAAAGAATTCAGTAAAATGACAGGATACAAAATTAATATACAGAAATCTATCATATTCCTATATACTAATAATGAACAATCAGAAGGAGAAATGAAGAAACCAAATTCTGTCACAATTACATCAAAAAGAATAAAATACTTAGGAATAAACTTAAGCAAGTAAGTGAAAGACCTATTGTCTACAAACTATTAGACCTTGAAGAAAGAAATTGAAAGGAACACAAATAAGTGGAAGGATATATTATGCTCATGGACTGGAAAAGTTAATATTGTTAAAATGACCATATTACCCAAAGGAATTTATAGATTCATTGTAATTCCTATCAAAATATCGATGTCATTCACCTCAGAACAAATAATTCACAAAAAATTTTTATGAAACTCCAGAAGACTCTAAATAGCCAAAGCAATCTTGAGAAAGAAGGACAAAATTGTAGGTATCGTGCTCCCTGATCTCAAACTATACTACAAACCTATAATAATCAAAACTGTATGGAATTGACACAAAAACAGACACACAGATCAATGGAATAGAATAGAGAGCCCAGAAATTCACTTATATGGTCAACTAATCTATGACAAAGGAGGTAAAAATATACACTGGAGTAACAACAATCTCTTTAACAAATGGTGTTGGGAACACTGGACAAATACATGCAACTAAATGAAACTGGACAACTCTTTTACACCATACACAAAAATAAACTCAAAATAGGTTAAAGACTTAAATGTAAGACCTGAAATCATAAAACTTCTAGAAGACAACATAGGAAGTAAACTATTTGACAACAGTCTATAATATCTTTTTGGATATATCCCCTTAAGCAAGAAAAACAAAAGCTGATTTCCAAAATACATAAGAAACTCATACAACTCAGTAACAAAGAAAAAAACAATCTGATCAAAAAAAATGGACTGAGGACATGAAAACATTTCTCCAAAAAAGACATACAGATGGCTGACAGACATATGAAAAGATACTCAACATCACTAATCATCAGGGAAACGTACATCAACTACAATGAGATATCACTTCATGCCAATCAAAATGGCTATTATTAAAAAGTCAACAAAAATATGTGTTGGCAAAGATGTGGAAAAAAGAGAAGCCTTGTGCACTGTTGGTAGGACTGCAAACCGGTGCAGCCCTGTGGAAAACAGTATGAAGATTCCTCTAAAAACTAGAAGTATATATACCATACAACCCAGCAATCCCATTTCTGGGTATTTATCCAAAGAAACACAAAATGCTAATTCAGAAACACACACGCATCCATATATTCATTGCAGCATTACTTTCAATAGTCAAGATGTGGAAGCAACCTAAGTATCCATCGATAGATGAATGGATTAAGAAAATGTGGTATGTATAAACAAGGAAATATTATGCAAGAAGTAAAAAAAAAAAAAATCTTGCCATTTGCTACAACATGGATGGATCTAGAGGGTATTATGCTAAGTGACATAAATCAGATGGAGAAAGAAAAATACCATATGGTTTCACTTATATGTGGAAGAAAGCAAAAGAGCAAAAACAGACTCATAGAAACAGAGATCAAAGAGATGGTTACCAGAAGAGAGGGAGCAGGGAGATGGGTGAGAATGGGAAGGGGAATATAGTTAATGATATTGTGATAAGTTTGCACGCATAATTACTAGAGGTAGTGGGGTGATCACACTGTAAAGTATAAAAATGTCAAATTACTATATTGTACACCTGAAACTAATATAACCAGTGTAAGACTGTATACCAGCTACACTTATAAACTTAAATTTTAAAAAGTGTCCTTGGCTTTCTTCCTCGTATAATGTATTTTCTTTTACTGACTCTCAGTCACCATCCTTAGTCTTTTTTCTCATTTCAGAGTATAAATTTTCTCATTATTTTGACATAATAGCTGATAATTTCTAAGGTGCAACATTAAAGCAAGATGTTTACCATGGCTTCACAATGCTCCTGTGGAGATATTTTATGAGCTCCTTTTCTTGACTGTGCAGAGGTTCCTCTAGGGCTTGTGTCTGTCTAAAAATGGTGTGTAGGGGTAGAGATCAAATGACTCTTCTATTGACCACATGTTTGCATTCAGAATCCTTTCAGATCCCTTCAAGTGTGAGGGACCAATCATAGCAGCTTTCCCTATGACTAAGCACCCTATCCCCAAACCGCTTCTGGTTCTGAAAGCATCTGAATCTGGATCCAGGGGAGAGAGATAGAGGCACTCAAACTGAAAGATCACTTGTATTATCTTGGTGTCATCTTGTATGTTGAATTCCATAAAGGACATTAAAGGCCAAATAAAATTATAAATATATATGCATAAAATTTCTATTTATTTATTTATTTATTTCAGTGATGTGGCACTTTGACATGAATGGACAAGAAATGCAGCTACATACCAGCTCTTACTTTTTTGAAGCAGCTGACTGAAAAATGGCCATTTTGTACCCATTCTTCACTTGATGGAAACAGTAAGTATAGCCAAAGCCATGGGTATGGTTCTTCTTTCTTCCTTCTGGCACTACTGCCTATCGTATTTGAGATAAGAAATAATAACTTTGCTATCTGATCACTGCATTTTGTATGTGAAAATTTCAAATATCCCACAACATTGAGTGCACAGAGTCCCATTCATTAGCTCTATGCTCTGCCCTCATTTCTAGCATTTGTTATGTCTAATCTATGAATGTGGTGAACTAGGGTCAGATCATATCTTGGATATTTAAACTATGATCATCAGAAATTCCTCAAGAAAGATGATAGAGATTAAAAAATAAAGGGTAAGTCGACATGAACTCTGTGTTGAAGACCAGCCCTTTACAATTTGTTTTCTGTGAAACCTTGCGCAAGTTTCTTAACTTCTTTGTGCCTTGATTTTCTCACCTTTAAAGTGGGGAGCATACTCTTCTTTACTTCATAGAGTTATTATGAAGATTAAATATGTTAATATGTGTAAAATACCTAGTGCCAGGCATGTTCTCATTTTTTTTTTTTAAATAATGGTTTCCTTTTACGTTAACACTGCTCCTCCCAGGTTCCAAAGCTGATGGCAATCTTGAAATCCTCATTTCCTTTATTTTTTAACACTCAGCTTTTCAGCATGGATTGGGAGGTGTGAATTTAGTCAGCTGTACAGAGGTTTCTGTAGGGTTTATGTCTTTTTATCCAACTGCCTATGTTATCAAAATATTATAATTTCAGTGATCAAAATTCATCAAGGAAGCTGCTCCAAAAACAAAACTAATACTATGAGAGAGCCTAATATCTGTGTCTATCTATGCATAGAAATGCACTTATGCCAAGAAAACATTAATACACACACACACACATACACACACACACACACACATATGTACATATAATATTTAAATATTGGCACAAGTCAAACATTTAAAATCAATTGGTAACATTTAAAAATGTTATACGATAAATGTTTAAAGAGCCCTTTGAAAATATGAATGTGCTTTGTCTATGTAATGACTTGTTTAGCCATTTAAAATAGTACATATAAAATTACTTTACTAATTGAGGAAATTATCAGAGACCATATGTAAGGTTAATAAAGCAGGACAAATATTTTAAATACTAGATAACTTCAAGCTTGTAAATGACATATGCCATGCATATATTTATTCAATTAAAATATATTGGAAGGAAATATACTCAAAAATTAATACTGCTTATCTCCTGATAGTGAGTTTTATTTTTCTTAATATATTCTGTGTGTAAACATGTAAAATTTTCCTAATTAAAAATTAAAATTAAGCTTCATTAAAATGATTCATTTCTGATCAGACCTAAACAAATTACATTTTAACTACAATGTTATGTTGCTACGCAAAGTAAATAAAAACAAACAAAATTCAAGTTATGTTAAAACTGTATATATTAGCCACTTCCAGAAATCAATTGGGTAATGACTAAAACAAGTTTACAAAATGGTTACACTAAAAAGTAGAACTATGGAGACAGTAAAAAGGTCAGTAGTTGCCGGTGGTGGCAGCGGGAGAGGGAGAGATGAATAAGTGTAGAACAAAGGATTTTTAGAACAGTGATAGTACTCTATATGCACTACAATAATGAATACATGCCATTATACATTTGTCAAAACCCATAGAATGTACAATAACAAGAGTAAACTAATGTAAACTATAGATTTAGGGTTATTTTGATGTGTCCATGTAGGTCCTTCGATTGTAACAAACGCACAGCTCAGGAGGGCAATGTTGATAATGGGGAGTCCGGATGTGTGGGGACAGGGGGTATATGGAAAATCTCTGTACCTTCTCTTCAAGTTTGCCGTGAACCCAAAACTGCTCTAAAAAAACAACCTTAAAAAAGAGTCATACTCATTGATTCAGCTATACAATTTCTTATAGTGTGTAACCAAGAAAGTATTTTGGAAAAATTATTCTTAACCACTGAAGTTCATAGATATTTTTGCTAACCTTATGAAAATTTTAGCTGGTGATCATTCCCCCCAAACCCAAAAATGCCCATGTTAACTTATACACAAATATTACTTAAAATTTTGAGTGTTTATAGACCCTATGGAACTCGTTCATAAATCTGCACTTTGCTTCCAAAAGAAAAAGTAATGTGTATTATAATATTAATTATGGAGTTATTCATGGTAGTGAGTATCAAAGCAATTTGAATGCCAAATAATAACAAAATGTCTAAATAAGTCATAACATATAAATAACTGAAAGTCATGTAACCTTTAAATTGTTTACAAAGAGAATATATTACATGGTACAATATGATCTATTGTTTTTAAATTATAATACAACATAGTAGGAAAATTACTTCCTAGTAGAAATAAATGTGAAATTTGCCCATTTGTGGAAAATGAGAAGAAAATGTACAAAGACATTACTTATTATTGTCTTAGCGTAGTTGAATTCATGGCTGATTATTTTCTTATTTTTCACACTTTCAATATCATTAATTTTAAATAAGAAATGGAAAAAAGCAAAAACAAAAGAAAATTATTAGTAAAATCTAATTATTTATTGTGCAAGTGTTTATGGTACCAGGTGTCTGTCTCTTCTGTTGGACAAAGAACTCACAGTAATGCTTATTCATTTTTTTATTTGGAATGGATGTAGTCTGCAGGACAAGCTCTTGTTTTTTGTTGCTTTTAAACAAAAGAATGTCCTGCTTCTTAAACTGTATTGTTTACTTTTCAGCTATTTAGTTTATTTGGATGCAAGGAAGACTACAACTCCTTTTATTTGTGTCACATTTAATTTTCAAAAAAGTTTACATCTGCCTCCTTATATGAGTCAAAAACTATGTTTAGCTCAAGATATGTGAGCATTCATTGAAAGCTGTCAATGAGAAAGTAAGATGGGTTACTAATTTCTTTATATGTATATATTTTTTTAGGAGAGGCAACCTATTTTTAGGCCTACAGCACCTGGTCTTCCTAGTTGGCCTCCCATCCAAGTACTAACCAGGCCTGCTTAGCTTCAGAAATTAGACAGGATTGGGCTTGTTTAGGGTAGCATGGCTATAGATCACTAATTTCATTTTATAAATCTATGTTTCTTTCATCTTCTATACAAATTTTCATACACTTTGTGTCAAGTTAAAAGAAAAGACAAAAGTGGACACTTTAGTATATTTAAATGTTTACATTCAATAAGTATAATTAATGCCCAGTAGCAATTATAAAAAATGAAATATTATTATGGAAAGGAGAGTCCGATTGACAGAGAATTGTGAAAAAAAAAAAAACCTTATTATGCAAACCATTTCCCTAATATTTCTGTACATTTTTTTAGCCTTAGATTTGGTTTGCATTTTAGTCAGTATTTTAGTTAAACCCTTTAAAAATATTGTTATTGGCTTGTGTTTTATTCATTGTTTAAAAGAAAATTGCTTTATTTGTTTTGTACTTTTACATAAATAGTTGATTTTGTCTTTCTCTCTTACAAAATGGAAAATACTGTTGTAAAAAACAGTAACAAATCTGAAAAGTCTTGTTAACAATATTAGGAAAATTAAAGAGCCCTGAGGGTATGTCTGTATATGAGAAGATACTGGCTAAAGTCATGAACTTTGTTATCACTTACATTTAAAATGTTTCTAGTTAATTACCCACCAGCACAACTCAAAAGAACAAAGCTATTTCTCTCTACAAAATCACATTGATCTCTCATTGAACTGAAAATTCTGTTTAATAAGAAGTGAGATAGGAGGAACATGTAGTAAGAACTCAACCTTAGTGATGCTGAATGTCCAGCTTCATCAAAGTGTACTGAGAAGATACAACAGGGAAAAGGTAGTCAAAATGACAAAGTCAAGATTATTATTAAAGTTATTATTACATTTATATCTTAATTTTTAATAAGCTTTATATCACCCCCGAAATGAAGCGTAGACATAATGGAACTCAGCCTTACTGGGGTGCCAAAGGATATCCATCTAGTATTATTTCCCATAGTCTTCATATCCCACAGAGTAGTGGATATTATTTTGAAATGTTTTCTTGGAAAAAGATAGAGGAGATATGTATACACTTCTTGAAATGAACTATTTTCACAGGCACAAAATATTGTTTCTGCTAAATTTTTTAAAAATGACAACTAAAAATATTCTGCTGACCTTTTTGCATGAATTCTTCTGTGTGTGACTTAAATTCTTTATATAAAATATGGTCAAATAGGTTAATAAAATATATTAATTATTAAGAATTATGAATGTATTTTTATTTAGATTTAATGTGTACTATTGCATATTTAAGAAAACAAGAGAGAGCCAAGGCATTTTCCTCTAAGTATCTTTAAATATACACAGTGGTCACTGGTAAATGTATAGTGATTTGACAGTGAATTTAATGTTCTTCCAATTCCTTTCAGGTTAAACGAATGTGTCTATTCTCCACACTTTCACAGATAAAGACATGATTCAAAAGCTGGCTATATAGAACCAACCTTAAAAGACAATCACTATATTTTCGTGCTGCATCCATTTTCTATGAAACGTATCTGAATCCAAGCACTTTTAAGTCATAAGTTTGGACACACTTAGGTGAGCTGTAAAGGAAAAAAAATCTAAGAAAAAAAATATCATTGAGTTTTAACACAACATGTATGTTATTTTGTGTGTGTGTGTGTACTAGAACACATGTAAGAGTAAGCCCTTAAATTTAAATTGATTCAGAAAGGACAGTATCAATGTAAAGTATAACAAGATTGTATGAGTGGCTCGTCCGTCTTCTAAATACATCAAAAACAAGTTTAAAATGTGAATTTTTTTTCTATTTCGATTTTGTAAACAACTACATGGAATACTTATAATGTTAAAAAACAGCACAACTTAAAGAGATTTACTATTTTTAATTCAAGTATTTTAACATCCTGTGTTGTTTTGTTGAATTCTAAGGAATTCAGACTTTGTGATCTTGATGAAGACAAATTATATATGGAAGAATAGTTGGGATGTTAGTGGAAGAGTAAGTAAATATTGATTTGTCAAAAATAGCAATCGTAATAAAAATTAAATAAGTAAACCCTACATTTTTGTATCTATTGTGTCTCGTAAAGACAGGATTATTGCCGGCTATAATGTATGTCTCTAGAGAATTTATTCACAATTAATGGAGAGTTTATGATAATGAGTTCGAGATTCAAATAATTGAGAATATCAATAAATATCCTCACTTCCTCTGTGACAGGAGAACATCTTCAAGGTCTCATGCTTTCTCTGCAGAAACCCTCGCTCTATATTTGGTAAAGGTTCACAGGATGCAGTTTCTTAAAAAAAAATCTGCAGAAAATTTTGACCCAAATATCTGGGGAAAGCTCTGATCCTTAAGCTTTGAAATTAAGTATTTACTTGGCCATTCTTTTATTTTTATTACCTGTCCTAGGTAAATTTACTTTAAAAACATTCGCAAAAGTGATCCTGTCTATTTCTCCAAAAAAAATTCAATGGAACATTATAAACTAATTCTTATTCATAGATTCATATACAGATTCCAATAATTTGGGGGTCTTACAAAGAGAGACTTATAGCCGTTAACTTTCTAAAGGGTTGTGTTGAAGTGATAGAATGACAAATGACCAGGTAATATCTGAGTTAGAATGAGTGGATAACAGGATATTCAATTTGAAAGGAAGTTGAAAGTGAACTAGATCATCCTCCTTATTTGACAAATGGGGTGGTAGAGCTATTATAGTAAGTAGATAAGTTAGAAGCTTTCACAAAACTTTCACAAAGCTTTCAATATAAAGATTTTCTAATTCATTTCCAACAATAAGACTGTTTACCATCACACAATTATTTTATAGGCAAGAATACACGTGCAATCAATACAGGTATTTATGACAAAAATTTATCAAAGTACTAGAAGCCTAGTACTTCTAGGTTTCCTCGCCTTTGCTATTAATTTCACATCCTCACAGGGTATCCAACATTAGCACATAGTTCCCCCACACCACCATCACTACTCCATCTTCACTTCAACTCCTCACTAGAGTTCAGTGGGTGCTGGAAGTCAAAGTCATCTGTTTAGGGGTCTTTGGGAGAAATTGAATTAATTTGTAAAAATTATATTTGAGATCATTATACACTATAGGAATAGCAATCATATACACCCACAGTTTAATCTTCATTTATAAGAGATAATCTAGCAGAGATTTTATTTCAGGGTCTTTTGAATTTTCCAACATGAGGATATTTCTGCTTTCCGAAGAAAGAGAAAGAACTGAAAAATGCTTATGTCATCTAAATGTTGCCACATTGGCTGACCTTTACATGATTTGATTTCATTGGCATTCCATGAGGCAATCACTTTAATATTTGTCAAATTAAGCAAAAATAAAGCTACTAAAATCATCAAAAACCTATATTCAATATACATATATATCTTTATATGCACATTTTTATATATGTATGTGTGTGTATGTGTAATTACTGTAAGAAACAGGTTATTATAGGAGAACGATGTGTACCTTAAGGAATGATTTTTTTGTTTTACTCTCACTATTTCTTAAAAGAGAAAAGAAAAAAAAAACAGAGAAAGAGATAATAACAATAATAATTATTATTTTTAACACCTACAGCACCTGGTGTTCTTACGTAATCTCCCATCCAAGTACTAACCAGGCCCGGCCCTGCTTAGCTTCTGATCAGGCACTTTCAGGGTGGTATGGCCATAGATGAGATAATAATTATTTAAAGCCTCATTTCCCACAAAATGTTGGGATGCATTTCAAATTGAGAACAGCTCAGAAATGTTGTACTGGTCTTCCTGGAAGAAGACTAAATTTCTGAAGACTAAAGTACAAACACAGTATAGACATGCTATCATTGACTATACTGTACTCATCCTATACAATTGAATAATAATAAAAATGTATTTTTATATATAAAATGTTTTGCAGGTACCAAAAGATCAAATAAAAAATCCCATCGCCCCTGTCGTGTTCCTAGGCATACTGTGTACTCACTTGGGAAATGCTTCACAGAGCTCATCTCAGAGCAACATTTTGTTGTTTATAGGGCTGAAATAAAAGGAACCGCCATTCCCCTCGCTTAGGAGAGTCGCGATTTCCCGTAGCACCGTACTGCAGGTTAGGTGTGAATGACTACTGCAGACAACAACAATCATATTCTGCTGAACACTTGGTTACTGAGAGTCTTAGCCATGATCACCAGAGGCCTCACTCAAACTGCAGCTGTCATTTAATCTGGAAGCCGGTGGGTATTTTCTTAACATTTGCTTGGCCATTCTATTCTCTTTTTGGTTGGTCCTCTATATTATGATCAAAACAGGCTAATTCATGAAATTCTAAAAACAGCACAGTTCCTCCTCCAGAAGACTTTGCTGTTGCTACTTAGAAATGGTGTAAATCATTAAAGATGTGAGAAATTTACAAATATTTGGTCCTTAATCCATAGCACGGTAGATATTGGACTAGAGTGTAAAATAAAGCACTTAATAATGTACATAGGAAAATCAGGGAGAAAACTTAGATGCCAATTCCAAAATCATTTCTACTATTTCTCATTAGCTTAAAATTGGTCACATATTTTGAACAATAGTCACTGGCAAATTAAAATAACATATGCTTTATAAAAAAGGTCATACCAGAAAATGATTTAAAGTAAAAATAGTGGGTGACATTAATTTTCCAGTAAATAATAAATATGCAACTTACTTAATTATAAATGTCTAAATACCAGTTTACATAATAAAAACAAGGAAAATGAAGCAAAATCAAAGGTGTCTTGTAGAAATAAGCATTGATCTGTAGGCATATGAACTTGAAGGACAAAATACCGATGGCTCCAGCTGTATGCCATGTTATATCAACGCTGAATATCTTGATGCTATAAGCACTTGCCAGCTGGTGCCCCAAAATATGCATTTTTGAGCCTCGACCTTTTTCAGAGGAGAGCTTCATATTCCAAAAGTAGACGTTGACCACTGAAAGTAACCCTTAATATTTATTCTTTATAGAGAACTTTGTCTTGACTATCAGTTAGGAAGCACCTATATTTCTATACTTCATATTAGACTGCCAGCGGATGTGCCTGAGGTTCATGCTCTTCGGAATGTACAAGGGTGTTGTGTTTATAATTACATAATATATAGTTCTACTTAAAAAAATAAAAGGCTGGATCAGGACTTACATTAGACTGATAATTTCTAATCTTTTCAGAGTAAATAATATATTAAAATAACTACAGTGTACAGAGTATATAAACTCTTAATTAGCCAAACTTTGTATAAATCTTTCAAATAAGCAACAAATAACATTTTAGTGAAAACTCCAAGAACAAGGTTGATATCAACAAACTTGTGAGACCTCCCAGGTAATGTTAGATAATTGTGATAAATTTCAACACAATAATATATTTGATATGCAACTTATAGGTTTTTTACCTGTTAATAAAGACCATCTTTCTAATATTTTCCCAAAGATATAATATTTTAAATGAGAACATAGTTGCTCTAGAAATTAAAAATGTATAACCATCTTTTAAGAGGCTAACAACATTACTTCTATATTCAAAACAATGGAATTAATGGGATAACTAATGAATACCTCAAACCTTTTGTTGAATATAAAATGCATTTCTACCAAAATGTCTTCAACATTTGAGACCTTGAATTTTCACTAAACGGTGTTGAAAAAAACCCTGTTCTTTCTTTCTCCTATATGACATTGTCTATTATTAAAGAATGTTCTCAAAGAGCAATTTGCAATATATTTTCAACAGAAACCACTTAACCTCAAATAAGAGTTGTATGTATTCAATGTTGTTTGATTCAGAAATAGTTAATTTCCTTTCAATGGAATGTGACTTTTCCACAAAGAGATTTTAACCAAATTTTTCCCAAACTGCAGTAAAAGAAATCTTTTATATACTTTCAAATACTGTGCCTTTTTATTTAAAACAGTGTAAACATAACAACACCACCAATAATTGGAAAAAGACTGGTTATGTGAACACTAATTTCCTTGAATGCCCCCATGAAATTAAGAGTAAATAAAACAGACAAATCTTCAGGAGAAGTTTCAGTTCACCTCCGCAGTGGTAAAAATATTGCTTTATTCCAAATGAACATACAACACAATTTACTGTTCTTTTGAGGGCTTCTTATGAACTAAATACTCTGGGCTTTGTGATTTCAACAATTTATTCTTTCCATATTAATCACAGAAGCCAATGTCTTGGTCCACGTGTTGTTGTAGACTTGCTACAAAATAAATAGTAATGAGGATGATGAAAAAGCAAAGGGCAACTGTCAATTTGGTCATTGGCTTGTGTAAATAATTTAAGTACACATGATTCAAAATAAACACACATCCTCAACTCGCCTTGTGATACGGGTATCATCAATGAACCTATAGTTGCTCCTCTCAGAAGTATTCACATCAGAAAATGGTCTAGACATTGTCAAGAGTTTTATGGGACCCCACCATGCAAGTGACTTTGATTTAAGAACTTACTAAATGAATTTTATACTTAATGAAAAAATTCAAAGTGAACAGATCTAAGAGGGAAATTTTTTTTTTCTGAATATTAGATTCCCTGATGTTTCAGAACAAATTTTAGCAAGCTTAATACGCACACACATGCACACACATACTCACAATGAACACATGTGCATACAGCATACCAATGCTCAGGGGAGCTCACTCACA